>NC_088602.1:136705296-137007611 GCF_036013475.1 Columba livia | reverse complement strand
GCAGTGTCCAGTCCAGGACTTCAGGTGCCGGCTCTGCAGTTGCTGAGACTTTCAAGATTGGTTTTGTATATTTTGCATTATTTTCTATATTCTTATTAGTAGCATTAGTAAAATGTTTTTAATTTTTCCAGCTCTCTTCTCTCTGTCCTTCTTTCCCTCCCGATCGCCTGTCCTGAGTGGGAAGGGGGGAGAGGGAGGGGCAAAAGGGGAAAGTGGCGGGGGAGAGGAAGTTAACAATACATCTGCCAGGGTTTTATTGTCACCCCGCAATCTAAACCCTCGACAACCTCCTACACTTCAGCCTGTGCCCATGGCCCCTCATCCTATTATTGGGCACCACTGAAAGGAGTATCATCACATTCTCTTGTCACTCACCCTGGAGATATTTGTAAACAATGATGAGATCCCCTCCCAACCTTCTCTTCTTTAGGCTGAAAAGCATTTAAAAGTTGCATCCTGAAGTGACTCACTAAAATTAGGAGTGTGGAATGAACATGGGACAAGTTGAACATAAGGACATGTGGAAAGGCTTGGTGGGACCATTACTACACGGAATCCTTGGTACTTGAGCGGAGGAAACAGAGGAAAGCACAGTGTGTGGTACTGATTCCTAATCCAACCAACTATTGCCCCACCATTCATGATTTGCAATCTATCTGAAGCAAGGCATTTTAGTTTCACTTGGAAAGCTTGGATGTTGTGGAACAGTAAACTCCATGAGAAATTGTGTTGGTTACTCCCTGGGCATTTAGATACAACCTCCTTTAGTAGTGACTGTGTCTGTGCTCCTGTAGATCTAAAAGTGGAAAGCTTGTGCTACAGGCATTCATTGTCTCACCTGCCTTTCAGAGCTTGATTTAAAGACCTTGGAGCCCAGGGGAGCATTTTGAGAGACTGTAAAAAGACTAGTGGGGTCTGGAGTCAAAAGCCAGTGAAACAGTTTTCTCTTGAGATGTAAAATAGTTGTCTGTACTTTCTTCATTGCTGATATGCAGTCAAAGATGATGGGAAGTGGTGAGGAGGCTCTAGCTGTTTCTTGCCCCATCTTGTTTGCCCTTGAGCTCCTACAGGTTAGCTGGTATGCAGGTGTGCAGTACATCAAGGAGAGAGGCCAGGGGTGGAGGTAGGTGCATAAAGTCTGGCAAGATAAATAAGAAAACACCTTTAGGCTATGGAAAACTTTGTTTGAAAAACAATTTACAGAAGATATTAATGCTACCAATGTTGTTATTTTTCCAACTGCAGAAGGAACAGGGAGCCTGATAGAGGGGGAGAAGGTCAGTATTAGATGAGAAATTGAAAAAGAGTCCAGAGGTCAGTTTGAAGCAAACCAAAACTCTTTGCTGGGTAGAATAACCAGCTGGATGGCTGGGTCCAAAGAGTTGTGGCGAATGGAATCAAATCCACTTGGTGACTGGTCACGCGTGGTGGTCCTCAGGGCCAGTTGTGTTTCATACCTTTGTCAATGATCTAGACAAGGGTATTGAGTGCGCCTCCAGTAAATTTGCAGTCAGCATCAAGTTCGGTGGGAGCGTTGATCTGCTTGAGGGTAGGAAGGCTCCACAGAAGGATCTGGACAGGCTGGAGAGATGGGCTGAGGGCAGTGGTATGAGGTCCAGCAAGGCCAAGTGCTGGGTCCTGCACTTGGGTCACAAAAACCCCATACAATGCTACAGGCTTGGGGAAGAGTGGCTAGAAAGATGCCCAGCAGAAAAGGACCTGGGGGTGTTGGTCAGCAACTGGCTGAACATGAGCCAGCAGTGTGCCCCGGTGACCAAAAGGCCAGCAGCACCCTGGCATGCATTAGAAATAGTGTGGCCAAGAGCATGCTGGCAGGCATCGGAAATAGTGTGGCCAGCAGGACTTGTGAAGTGATCATCCCCATGTACTCGGCACTGGTGAGGCCCCACCTTGAATATTGTGTTCAGTTTGGGGCCCCTCACTACAAGAAAGACATTGAGGTGCTGGAGATAGTTTAGAGAAAGGCAACGGAGCTGGTGTGGGTCCTCAGTAGAAGTTCTATGCAGAGCAGCTGAGGGAAGAGGGGTTGTTTAGCTTGGAGAAAAGGAGGCTGAGGGGAGACCTTATCACTCTCAACAGCTATGTGAAAGGAGGTTGTAGCGAGGTAGGTGCCAAACGCTTCTTCCAAGTAGCAAGCAACAGCACAAGAGCAAACAGCCTCAAGTTGCATCACAGAGGTTCAGATTGGATATTAGGAAAAATATCTTCACAGCAATGGCTGTCAGGCATTGGAACAGGCTGCCCAAGAAAGTGGCAGAGTCACCACTCTGGAGATTTTTAAAAGACAAGGTGGTTGAGCTGCATCTCAGAGTGCCTCTCAGAATGAATCTCATGAAATTCAAAGAGATGCAGCTGGTGAGGGATAACTCCATGCACCTGTGGACCAACAAGGTGACCAGGAACCAGCAATGTGCTCCGCTGGCAAAGAAAGGCAACAGACTGCTGGGCTGCATTACTTAGAGCATTGCCTGCAAAGTTAAGGGAAGCAATCCTTGCCCTCTGTTGAACATTGGTGACAGATTTGGAGTAAGTGTGTCCCATTCTGGGCTTCTCAGTTAAAGTGAGACATCAACATGCTGGAGAAGTCCAGTGAAGGACCAGTAACATAAGAAAGGGACTGGAGTACGTGCCATAGGAAGAGAGGCTGAGAGAGCTCTGGTAATTTTTTCTCAGAGAAGAGCAGGCTTGGAGAGTGTCTTGTCAAAGTGTATAAAGAGCTGATTGGGGGTAGGTGGGGTAAAAGACAAGCCAGACTCGTATCTGTGGAATCCAGTGACAGAATGAGACACAATGGGCACAAATTGAAATATGGTGGTGGTACAACACTGCAACAGTTTTCCCAGAGAGGCTGTGGAGCCTCTGTCCCCAGACACGGTCCTGAGCAACCCGCTCTAGGTGACTCTGCTGTGAGCCGAGTGGTTGTGCAAATGATCTACAAAGGCACCTTCCAAAACGAACCCTTCAGTGATTATTGGGGCCTGACCTGATGCCTGGAGAGCGCCGTGGGTGAAAGGGCTGGGAAGAGCTTCAGGTGCTTTCCAAAGAGCTTCCCCAGTGTTGGCATCATCTGAGTCTGTCCATGGTGCTGCAGCGCTTGGAAGGATTTGGGGAGGGGGGAGGGGTTTGGGGAGCTGCAGGGTAATAGGCCTGGCATTTGTAGTCAACTGAGTACAACTGCACTAAGTTCTAAACTTAGTGGCTGTATGAATAAAGGTGGTATTTTATGATCATGTCAGTGTGTCTTCTGTAACGGAAGGTCAGCTGCCACTGAGTACAGGGACAAGGGGCACTCCATCATAAAATGAGTGATGCCTCATTGCAAGAAGTATCAGGCATAAGAGGGAGTATTTCCAAATGGATGAGTTTATTAACTGGTCAAAAGAGTGTACGTTCAAAGGAGCCTTCAGGAAGGGAGTTCTGGGATGGGAGGAGGCAGATCTATGAATCTCTCAGCTCAGTTCTCGTGGCAGCCACCCAGGCAGTGTGAGTACTGGGGATTGTTCGCAAAGAGTAGAAGACAAAACAGCAACTGGTTTCCCACCACAGTATAAAGCTTAATGTGTAGCAGTAATTGGGTATCAATTTCCTTATTTTTTTGCTTGTTTGCTTGTTTGTTTTTGGTGGTGCATTTCTAATTAGATGGTTTCCTCACAGCACAGCTGCTGAAACCTTATATCAGCCACTGTATGAACTGAAAGTATGACGTCACATCCACCTTGATCTGCCTGTTTCCTCCAGGTGTTCAGAGTCCATCTCTCACCATTTCTTTTCAGGAAAAGGAAGTGTCAGTTCATAGAGTTACAGGTGCTCTGAGAAACACCGACCTCTTGAAAGTCTTGTCCAGCTGAGCAGTGACTTCTGTGGTGTCTTGAAAGCAGGGACAGGTAAGTAGTATTCACCATTTCTGTGCAATGGCACTTGCGGTTTCAGAGGAAATTAGAGAGACGGATTTATTGTGTTTGTATTGTGAGATAAATTGACCGGCTCATGCAGCATCGAAAATGTCTTCCTATTCCGTGTAAATGCAGAAATATATTTATGTATTTCTAATTATATAGAAGTGCGCTTGTGTTGCGAATACCTCCACTTACTAAACTATGCATGTAGTCTTGAATCTTGCTCACTGTTAGATTAGAGCTGTCTGTTGTGCCAGCTGAGCTGTCTGTCCTGTTACCTGTTTGGTTAAAGATTAAAGCGTTATAGATATAGAACTCATCACGGAAGCAGTTGCACACGTCTGTTGACAAAGCTCCAGGAACATTCAGAGGGAGCATTCCTATTTCTTCGTCTTCGGGATTGTTGTTGCACATATGTTTCTTGTTCAGTATGACCTGAAATTCTAGAAGATGATAGATAAGGTCTCGTATGCTGTTTCCAGAGTTTGTGGTGGACTACCATGCAGATGTGCCATTTGTGTGTCAAATGCTGTATATCCTTCCAAGTGGCAAGCACAACTTACGTGGACAAAACACATGGAGAGAACAGAGGATCAGTCTTAGTATCTGATATGCCGAAAGGAGAGACTTGTCCTTCTTTTGTGTTTGAAAGAGAGGGATCCAAAGATGGGCAGCAGTTTCTGATGTGGGACCTGAAGGTCCTGTGACAATATGGAGAAGCCAGGAGACTGTTCCAGAAATGACCAAAAGGCATAGTTAAAGTTGGGGTGAAGGAAGGAGTGTTCTGCTGTACTGTGGCACTTTCCCAAGGCTCCTGGTTTGCTGCCTTTCCTGTCAGTGTCTTTTTCTTCTTTCCTCCCTTCAGATCACAACAGTTGTGCTGGGAGAGATGTCGAACTGCGTGCCAAAACTGACCACAGTGTTGCTGAGCCACAGGCCCATAGCTCTGTTTATCCTCACTGTTTCATTTCTGCTCTTTGCCTCTGTCATGTTCCACTGGACAACTGGAGAGGATGCTGCAGGCCAGGTCTACACCTTGCCTACACAAAGCATTTGTGAACAGTTTTTTGCTTCCCCTCCCCGCACCATTGCTGGTGGGCCCCCTCCTTCCCCAGGGGATGTGTTTTTTGTGGAGACCTCTGAGCGAATTAACCCAAGTTACCTGTTCACGTGCTCTGTGGAGTCAGCGGCCCGGGCACACCCTGGGACACGGGTTGTGGTGCTCATGAAAGGCCTGGCAAAGAGGAATGTCTCATTGCCCAGCCACTGGGCATTCTCATTGCTGAGCCGCTTCCCCAACGTGGAGATCCGGCCCCTGGACATGGAAGAGCTTTTCTCAGGAACACCTCTGGCAAAGTGGTACGCACAGCCTGAGCACCAGAAGGGACGTTATTACTTAGCCCACCTCTCTGACGCCTGCAGAATTACCATCATGTGGAAATTTGGTGGCATCTACCTGGACACAGACTTCATTGTGCTGAAGAACTTGAAGAACCTCACCAATGCCCTCGGGCTCCAGTCTCAGGATGTACTGAATGGGGCCTTTCTGTCCTTCAAACCCAAGCATGAGTTCATAGAACTTTGCATGCAGGACTTTGTGGACAACTACAAAAGCTGGATATGGGCACACCAGGGCCCACAGCTCCTAACACGTGTCTTCAAGAAGTGGTGCTCTATCAGTAATATCCAAAGTGGTATGATCTGCAAAGGAGTTAGTGCTCTGAGCCGTGATGCTTTTTATCCTATTCCATGGCAGAACTGGAAGAAATTGTTTGAAGCAATCGGCTCCTCAGAGCTTCACAATCTCCTTAAGAACACCTATGCGGTGCACATATGGAACAAACTGAGCCACGATGCAAGGCTAGAGATCACGTCCCAGGCTTTGCTGGCTCAGCTGTATTCTCAGTTCTGCCCTGCCACATCTGCACAGATGAAAAAGGACTCTGAAGAGCAGTCAAAGCCTGTAATGTGACCTGCTGCAGGGAAGTTTTCCAACCTGAAGGAAACTGAGTGCCTTCCAGAGTGTTGGTTTCTAGCCCACAGAGCAGGTATTCTGTGTGACACACAGCTCGTTGATTTTTATACTATTTCTGGTATCTGCCTCAGATAACAGATCACAGAGTAATAGAATCATAGAATCATAGAATGTCCTGAATTGGAAATGACACACAAGGATCAAGTCCAGTTCCTGTCCCTGCATATGAGAACTCCACAGTTCACACCATGTGTCTGAGGGCACTGTCTGGTCTCTTCTTGAACACTGTCAGGCATGATGATTGAGATGACAGTACATCACAAATGACAAAGAGAAATAATGTAGAGCCAATGCTACCTCCCACCCCAACAGAAATAAATAAAAAGGAGAACTGGGCAGCTTCTTTCTCTGTGCATTTCTAACCCACAGACCAACTGCATTGTTGGAAAGCAAGATGTGGGAAAGCAAGATGTGCAGTTCTAGCCACCTGGATGATAAAGGAAGATCAATACTAACATGACCATCTGGACAGTCAAAGACATAATACTAACATAGTAATATATAAAGGGCCTTGGACAGATTACTTTGAAGTACGTTTCTCATAATTATAAAAAGTTATAGCCCAGACTCGTTAGAATGGTATCTCGGGCCGGATAACCGCCCCCAAGTGCATGGGATGTGTGAATGTCCTCGGGCCTGGTCTGTGAATGAGTGGAAAAACAAGTGAGACAAACATCGCATGAGTTTAGTGTGTTCTTAATAACAATCAGTGGAAAAGCACCTTTTTGTAAACATCTTAGTCCAGGCCTGTACCTGTAAATCCTCTAAACTGTCAATGGTGAATAAAGAAGGCAGCCTAGGCCTAGGTAGGCTCTCTGCTTGGTCAGGCTCTGTGCTCCTTCCTGAACAAGATCTCTGCCTCTGCGTGAATTTCTGTCTGCATCCTGGTATTCGTCGTTCCTAATCGCCACACTGCATATAGTTTATGAGGCCATGCAATGCAGCAGCTGTTTCTCTCCTGAGTCCCTACTCCACAGCTTAGCCAGTCTAATTCTCCTCACCTCTGTGATTAAGCTTAAGGAACCCCGCTCCTGAGCAGGGTCTCACACCAGCTTTGAATTGAGGCATCCGGGTACTCTGAAATTTTCAGATTTATGGTTGGCCATATTAAGGGCACCTCAATCAATGTTACCAATAAGTGCATCCAAAATGGAAAGGAGGCTTTCCCAATGATTTTCAAGATTCTATTCCAAAAAGGGCATTCTCAAGGAAAGAGGAGAAAAGATGAGTAGCACTATCTTAACATGGGCAAGGGATAACTAGAGCTTGGTTCTGAGAAATGGAAAATCCATATGGGAGAAGTTTTCCTCATACACATTTAGGTACCTCTTTTCAAGCTTATCAACAACAGAAGATTGTATCTTATAATAAAAAGAAACATTGAAATAAGGCGTTTGGGTACTTGTGTAAGTACAAAATTGGATGATGGGTATTCAGTGGCCTGCTGCAACTTGTGACCCATACATTTAGTCACGTTTGCACTACGCTGAGCTGGCAAGGAGTGAAATGGCTGCTCGTTTCATCTGGTACTCACTCCTCCTTCACAGTTCCCTGGGACTGGTAGCAGCAACCCTGACATCCTCCTCACCCACACCTCGGTGACATTCCATGCTCTCCAGCAGACACCCAGCAATTCCTCTGATTCCTCCCTTATTGCCCCAAGAATGACTTGGGACCTATCTCTCCTTCTCCTTATGGCAAGTCCCCAGGCCATATGCACAAGCATTCATACTCACAAAGAAATATCCTGGGTAGAGGGGAGCTCAGGACATCTCTAATCCTGTTCAAAGTGTGGTCAACACCGAACTCAGACTGTATTGCTCCAGGTGTCATCTTGCTGGGTCTTGAAAACCTTGAGAGAGGACTTTGCTCAGCTTCTCTGGGCATCCCGTTCTGGTGGCATTTGTCCTTGTTGAATTTCATGATGTTCCTTCCTTAGTCTTTTCCTCCCACCTGCCAAGGTCCAGCTGAACAGAAGCCCTGCACTTGATCACACCAACTTCATCACCACAGTTTCCTGACATCTGCAAAACCGGAAAGGTCGCAGTCTAGATCCTCTTCTGGGCCACTGATAAAGATATTAAATGTCATAGGACTCAAGACAGAGACCTGGGAGACTCCACTGGTAACCAATGTCCAGGCAGTGTGGACCACTGATGTGTTCTCTGTAATGTTCCCTCTCCTAAGTGATTCTTTGTCATTAGGAAGTCCTGCCTATGCCAGTTGTGGAGATGACCAACCATAGGCAACCCTCTAGCAGACATCAGGTTTGCAGGCAGTGGGTTTGCAGACATCTTTTCCTGCAGTTCCATGTTGCCCTAAATCCACATATGACTTAGCAGCTGGTTGCCTGCAAATGAATTGTGTAGTCTTTCCCAGGCAAAAGGTGGTTAACATCCACATCACACATCTCACTGAAAACTTTAAAGAGTTCATGATTTAAGGCCTTCCTGCAAAGAAATACAGAGAAATACATGTGTTAAAAAAAGACACGTGCTGCTATTTCTGCAGGTCACTTCTAGGGTCCTCTAACATCACTCTGTCTTCTGGATTGCACGTTGTCATCACGAGAGCTTTCTCTTCTCCCCACCCCTGCCGGTCAGCGCGGCTCTAAAAACCATAGTGCCTACTGTTCATGTTCATATCTAAAGAATGCTGGTAACCTGTAAGGAAACTTGAGCCTTTCCTATGGTTATTTTAGAGTATACTTTAACAAAGTTCTTGTTAATAAGCCTGCAGTTTTCCATGCACTGAAATAAAAATGAAGATGGTGGTGTTTCATTCAGGAGGATCCCATGTACATACCATGTTTCAGGAAAAGAAGTGCAGAAATTTATCCACAGTGGGCATTTCTTTCAATCAGGCTCTGGGACAACTTGCCCTGATTTTAACAAGTGGTTCTCCCAGACTGAACAATGGCACCTTCAAGCCCAACTCTGAACCTCCTAACTGATAACTCTTATGTCTTTTCCTTCTAGTCTGGCCAGGAGGGAGATACTTACTGCACCCTCCTGCCAATGGAAATCTCCACGGTCTCTAGCAGAAAGGGCAAACAAATATAGTGGTAAGGTCACAAAGAGTCTTCTGATGTGGCAGCCTTGATGTGAGGCAGCTTAAGAACCAGGAAGACGAAAAGTGAGCCAGGTGGGTGGGTTCCCCATTATTGGCAGGGAGGGGCTAAAAGTCATAGAAGAAAAGAGGGAATTAATCAAATAGTGGCAGAAGAGTCTAGAAGCAGAACAGCAAGCTTTTATGTGCCCTTTCCTGCCCTGGACTGCACTCAGTGGCTGGCTGAGAAACTGCTAGTCTAAACTTGATATGAAGAGAAACAGCAAGTAGCAAACTGTGCTGCTTTTTAAAAATTTTTTCAGATGATTGAGCAAACCTTTTTCTCCAGAATTGTCTATTTAACTGTGGGACGGAACTCATACAGCCTAAGAGGAGAATGCTGAAAAAGATAAGCAATCTGTGCTTAACTCCTTGAGAGTCTGTTGCCCAAAGGAATTCATATCCCTGAGTTATGAGCCCAAAGCAGCCAGTTTACATTAATGCACCAGAGGAGAAGCTGCAGTAGCTGAGGAGCATGAAGAACATATATGACATTAATATCTTACTCAGCAATACTGAGAGCGGGGAAAACAGCCTCCTACAGAAGGGGAGGGCAGACAAGGGGAACTACTTGGGCTGCCACTCCTCAGCTACGCTGGAGGCACCGATGCTCCTTTTTCACTCTGGCTCTTTTGTGCTTTGAGTTCACTGGGGATGAAATCTACAAGATGACTTGAATTTTGAACTGAGCTTGAATAGGAGTCAGTGTCTGAAAGAAGGAGAAGGAATAAAAATTCTGGTAAATGGGAGGCAAAGCAGATGTTTGTTGCTAGGGTTAAACAGGAATATGGAGGAAGAGTTTTGCTGGGGACAAGTACTTGCATGGACCCTTCAGTGGAGAAGGCTGTGACAGAGGAGCTATCTTCACTCCTTACCCAAACCCCAGGCTCTGCTTAAACAGCAGAAGTGTGGCTGGTGGCATCTCATTATCAATACTGGTCATGCAGCCCAAACAAGGCACCTGTTCAACTTCACAGGGAGTTCTGGCTCACGACATATTGCAGAAGCCAGCAACAGCTGGATTTTTGTTTATTTGTAGCCATATCTTCAGATTCTTTCCAGAGTCTTAAGAAGAGCAACTCCTTCTGTAAAAAGCTTACAGGCCAACTCTCAAAAGAAAATAGTTCATTTCAGCAGCTCAGCTGAAGTCCCGAGAACAGGATGGGCAAGTTCACAGAACAGAACCGGAGATGTTTCCCAAAATTCAAGCACCGCCTGCATGCATGTTACCTTGCACTGACCTAACTTGATTGCTTTGCTTTTCTCCTGGGTTCTGGACCCTCTCTGCATCAGCTTTTTGAGTACCACCACATTATGTTTAACAGAGTTTTTACGTTGGAAATAACTACCAGTGGCAGACAGGAGTCTGATGTCTGTTGTACATCCAATGTATGTGAAATACTAGGGGCATGTCAGTATTTTTAAATTTTTTTCTACATATCTGTCAACTCTACAGGAAATCCGTCATCTCTTTTATATCTGCTGCCTGCTTGTTCTTGGTCAGCTCTTGGCAGATTTCTCCTGGGTTTATAAAGGACTGTAGGGTTCTGTTTGATCATTCCTCCTCTAGAAATGTTTTGCAATATTGCATGAGCTCATGTGGGTAAGCTCAAGATGTCTACTCAGGAGAGGGTTAGAGCGTGTACCTACAGATTTCAATCCTCATATTTATTTAATAAATATAATTCTAGTAACTCTATTCCTGCATTCAGTAAGTGTGCTTCAAAACTCCAAAGTCACTTAATTTTATAAAATAGAAGCCTTTTCTCTCTCTTTTCTCTGCTGAGTGCTACCACAATATTGTTAAAGATTTCCCGGTGGATCAGAAGAAAGACAAATTTATCCCTGCCAAAACAAAGAATTTGTTTAGCAACTCACATAGTCATCTCGTAAAAACTCTTTCTGGACAGTATTTACTTTAAAAGGTCCTCTTTTTTCCCCTGCTCGTCTCCTCCCTGTCTCTTCTGGCCTCCTCACCCCCTGCTCCCAAATGTGTAGTCCAGGGAGGCTGCAGTGCAAAGCCATTTAAGAGCCCTTCTTGGGGGAAAGAGCTGTTACCTGCCTTAATCAAACACGTGTTGGTAATTGAGGTCTGCCTAGGGCGGGCTTGTCCGCAGCAGGAGAGAAGAGGAACAGCAATGCTCTCCACAAGCTCTGTCTGGATATGCTGTTTGGGAAGATCAGCAGATGACACCAAGTAGGGTGGGAGTGTTGATCTGCTTGAGGGTAGGAAGGCTCTACAGAGCAATCTAGGTAGGCTGGATTGTTGGGCTGAGCGTAGTTATATGAGGTTCAGGAAGGCTAAATGCTGTGTCCTGCACTTGGGTCACAACAACTCCATGCAATGCTACAGGCTTGGGGAAGAGTGGTTGGAAAGATGCCCAGCAGAAAAGGATCTGGGGCTGTTGTTCAACAGCCATCTGAATATGAGCCAGCAAAGTGCCTGGGTGGCTAAAAAGGCCAACAGCATCCTGGCTTTTATCAGGAAGAGCACGGCCAGGAGGACTCGGGAAGTTCTCGTCCTCCTGTACTCGGCACTGGTGAGGCCCCACCTTGAATACCGTGTTCAGTTTTGGGGCCCTCACTACAAGAAAGACATCCAGGTGCTGGAAAGGTGATGAATCTGATGAGAGATCTGGAGCACAGGTGTGATGAGGAGCGGCTGAGGGAACTGGGGTTGTTCAGACTGGAGAAAAGGAGGCTGAGGGGAGACTTTATGGCTCTCAACAATTACCCGAAAGGAGGTTGTAGCAAGGTGGGTGACAGATTCTTCTCCCAAGTAGCAAGCAATAGCACAAGAGCAAACAGCCTCAAGTTGCACCAGGGAGGTTTAGATTAGATATTATGAAAAATGTCTTCATGGCAGGGGTTGTCATGTCCTGGAGTAGGCTGTCCAAGGAAGTCCAAGGCTGTCCAAGGCTGTCCAAGGCTGTCTCACCATCCCTGGAGGTATTTAAAAGATATGCAGATGTGTTGAATACAGACCTGGTTTAGTGGTGGAATTGGCAGTACTGGCTTAACAGTTGGACTTGATGGTCTTAAAGGTCTTTTCCAACCTAAATGGTTCTATGGTTCTATGAAGATTCATTTCTGCATCTGGCTACAGGTCATAGGAACACTGGGACATTTCTCAACATTGTAATCCCGCCTTTTGGGGTATGGATGCCACAACCTCTTGCACATCACCATGGATAAAGGTGGTATTTTATGATCGTGTCAATGTGTCTTCTGTAAGGGAAGGGGAAACTCAATCATAAAATGAGTGACACCTCATTGAATGAAGTATAAGGCATAAGAGGGAGTATTTCCAAATGGTTGAGTTTATTAACTGGTCAAAAGAATGTGTGTTCAAAGGAGCCTTCAGGAATGGAGTGCTGGGAAGGGAGGAGGCAGGTCTGTGAATCTCTCAGCTCAGTTCTCGTGGGAGCCACCCAAGCAGTGTGAGTATCGGGAATTGTTAGCAAAGAGTAGAAGACAAAACAGCAACTGGTTTCCCACCACAGTATAAAGATTAATGTGTAGCAATAATTGGGTTTCATTTCCTTAATTTTTTGCTTGTGAGTTTTTGGTGGTGCATTTCTAAGTAGATGGTTTCCTCACAGCACAGCTGCAGGAACCTTATATCAGCCACTGCACGAACTGAAAGTGTGACATCACATCCATTTGACCTGCCTGTTTCCTCCATGTGTTCAGAATCGGTCTCTCACCTTTTCTTTTCAGGAAAAGGAAGTGTCAGTTCATAGAGTTACAGGTGCTCTGAGAAACACCGACCTCTTGAAAGTCTTGTCCAGCTGAGCAGTGACTTCTGTGGTGTCTTGAAAGCAGGGACAGGTAAGTAGTATTCACCATTTCTGTGCAATGGCACTTGCGGTTTCAGAGGAAATTAGAGAGACGGATTTATTGTGTTTGTATTGTGAGATAAATTGACCGGCTCATGCAGCATCGAAAATGTCTTCCTATTCCGTGTAAATGCAGAAATATATTTATGTATTTCTAATTATATAGAAGTGCGCTTGTGTTGCGAATACCTCCACTTACTAAACTATGCATGTAGTCTTGAATCTTGCTCACTGTTAGATTAGAGCTGTCTGTTGTGCCAGCTGAGCTGTCTGTCCTGTTACCTGTTTGGTTAAAGATTAAAGCGTTATAGATATAGAACTCATCACGGAAGCAGTTGCACACGTCTGTTGACAAAGCTCCAGGAACATTCAGAGGGAGCATTCCTATTTCTTCGTCTTCGGGATTGTTGTTGCACATATGTTTCTTGTTCAGTATGACCTGAAATTCTAGAAGATGATAGATAAGGTCTCGTATGCTGTTTCCAGAGTTTGTGGTGGACTACCATGCAGATGTGCCATTTGTGTGTCAAATGCTGTATATCCTTCCAAGTGGCAAGCACAACTTACGTGGACAAAACACATGGAGAGAACAGAGGATCAGTCTTAGTATCTGATATGCCGAAAGGAGAGACTTGTCCTTCTTTTGTGTTTGAAAGAGAGGGATCCAAAGATGGGCAGCAGTTTCTGATGTGGGACCTGAAGGTCCTGTGACAATATGGAGAAGCCAGGAGGCTGTTCCAGAAATGACCAAAAGGCATAGTTAAAGTTGGGGTGAAGGAAGGAGTGTTCTGCTGTACTGTGGCACTTTCCCAAGGCTCCTGGTTTGCTGCCTTTCCTGTCAGTGTCTTTTTCTTCTTTCCTCCCTTCAGATCACAACAGTTGTGCTGGGAGAGATGTCGAACTGCGTGCCAAAACTGACCACAGTGTTGCTGAGCCACAGGCCCATAGCTCTGTTTATCCTCACTGTTTCATTTCTGTTCTTTGCCTCTGTCATGTTCCACTGGACAACTGGAGAGGATGCTGCAAGCCAGGTCTACACCTTGCCTACACAAAGCATTTGTGAACAGTTTTTTGCTTCCCCTCCCCACACCATTGCTGGTGGGCCCCCTCCTTCCCCAGGGGATGTGTTTTTTGTGGAGACCTCTGAGCGAATTAACCCAAGTTACCTGTTCACGTGCTCTGTGGAGTCAGCGGCCCGGGCACACCCTGGAACACGGGTTGTGGTGCTCATGAAAGGCCTGGCAAAGAGGAATGTCTCATTGCCCAGCCACTGGGCATTCTCATTGCTGAGCTGCTTCCCCAACGTGGAGATCCGGCCCCTGGACATGGAAGAGCTTTTCTCAGGAACACCTCTGGCAAAGTGGTACTTGCAGGCACAGCCTGAGCACCAGAAGGGACGTTATTACTTAGCCCACCTCTCTGACGCCTGCAGAATTGCCATCATGTGGAAATTTGGTGGCATCTACCTGGACACAGACTTCATTGTGCTGAAGAACTTGAAGAACCTCACCAATGCCCTTGGTATAGAGGCCCAGAATGTACTGAATGGGGCCTTTCTGTCCTTCAAACCCAAGCATGAGTTCATAGAACTTTGCATGCAGGACTTTGTTGGTAACTACAAAAGCTGGATCTGGGGACACCAGGGCCCGCAGCTCCTAACACGTGTCTTCAAGAAGTGGTGCTCTATCAGTAATATCCAAAGTGGTATGATCTGCAAAGGAGTTGGTGCTCTGAGCCGTGAGGCTTTTTATCCTATTCCATGGCAGAACTGGAAGAAATTGTTTGAAGCAATCGGCTCCTCGGAGCTTCACAATCTCCTTAAGAACACCTATGCGGTGCACATATGGAACAAACTGAGCCACGATGCAAGGCTAGAGATCACGTCCCAGGCTTTGCTGGCTCAGCTGTATTCTCAGTTCTGCCCTGCCACATCTGCACAGATGAAAAAGGACTCTGAAGAGCAGTCGAAGCCTGTAATGTGACCTGCTGCAGGGAAGTTTTCCAACCTGAAGGAAACTGAGTGCCTTCCAGAGTGTTGGTTTCTAGCCCACAGAGCAGGTATTCTGTGTGACACACAGCTCGTTGATTTTTATACCATTTCTGATATCTGCCTCAGATATCAGATTGCAGAATAATAGAATAATAGAACCATATAATAATAGAATCATAGAATGTCCTGAATTGGAAATGACACACAAGGATCAAGTCCAGCTCCTGTCCCTGCATATGAGAACTCCGCAGTTCACACCATATGTCTGTGGGCGCTGTCTAGTCTCTTCTTGAACACTGTCAGGCATGATGATTGAGATGACAGTACATCACATATGACAAAGTGATGTAGAGCCAATGCTACCTCCCACCCCAACAGAAATAAATAAAAAGGAGAACTGGGCAGCTTCTTTCTCTGTGCATTTCTAACCCACAGACCAACTGCATATAGTTTATGAGGCCATGCAATGCAGCAGCTGTTTCTCTCCTGAGTCCCTACTCCACAGCTTAGCCAGTCTAATTCTCCTCACCTCTGTGATCATGCTTAGGCAACCCCGCTCCTGAGCAGGGTCTCACACCAGCTTTGCACTGGGGCATCTGGGTGCTCTGAAATTTTCAGACTTATGGTTGGCCATGTTAAGGGCACCTCAATCAATGTTACCAAAATGGAAAGGAGGCTTTCCCAATGATTTTCAAGCTTCCATTCCAAAAAGGGCATTCTCAAGGGAAGAGGAGAAAATATGAGTAGCACTGTCTTAACATGGACAAAGGGTAACTGTGGAAACAGCAGTTCCAGCTAAAGGGCCTTGGACAGATTATGCAGAAGTATGCTTTTTATGAGTGTAAGAAGTGATAGCCCAGGCCAGTGAGAATGATATCTCGGGTCAGAAAACTGCCCCCATATGTATGATGTATGAATGTCCTTGGGCCTGGTCTGTGAATGAGTGGGAACATAACTGAAACAAAGATAACATCAGTGTGGTGTGTTTTTAATAACAACTATTGGAAAAACGTCTTATGTAACATCTTTGTCCAGGTCCATATCTGTAAATCCTATAAATTGTAACTGACTAATAAAGAAGACCTCAGCCTGGCTCAGCTCTCTGCTCTGCCTGGCTCTGCACTCCTTCCTGAACAAGATCTCTGTCTGTGTGTGAATCTCTGTCTGAGTCCTGGTGTGCGTTGTTTCTAATCGCCGCAAATGGTGCCCCGTGTGAGTGTGTGACCCCTGGAGGCTCTTCATCAAGCAGTGTGTTTGGCAGCGACCACGCAATCCGATGGGTGAGTAAATTTTATTTGTGGCCACATTAATCCCTACGGTATAGATAGGGACAAGCAGACCTCATTGAACGAGATAGCTGTGGGATTGCGTTAGTATGGGGCAAGCCACTTCTCAGGAACATAAATTGTATTTGCAGGTTTTACTGCAGATATTATGTTTTTCTGGGTATCGTATTTCTGAGAAGCAGGTCGCTTCGCTCCTGGTATGGGTGAAAGAGAATTGTGCTTGGTTTCTGAGTGAGCGGACGTTTGACAGTAAAATTTGGAAACAGGTCAGGTAATATCTACACACACAAAAGAATTCAGGCTTTGCAGTCCCCGATGGTTTGCATGTAACTTGGAGATTTGTGAACTCTGCGCTATCACAGTTGCAGTCGGCAGAGCAAATAATGCAAGGGCAAACAGGGCAGGATGGGCAGAAACACACAAATGAGCAGGTTGCTAACTATTTGAGTCTTGACAGCACTAATCCTTTTGAGTTAAGCTCTGTAGATCTCAAAAAAGAGTCAGTTTTACACCCATCATTAATGCCATCACAGCTGTGTAAAGATAAGGCAGAAATTTGTGTGGAGCTGGGTCAGGAGTCTAAAGCTCTGCCCTCAGTACCTCCTTTTCCTGATTTTGATGATGCTTATACAGCACATGGTAACCCCTTCATGACTAAGACAGCCGAACACATAGGGGTGATGAAAAAATGCCGTGAAAAGGCTATGGAGCATGGTGATTTTTCTTTTGCCTTTCCAGTTATTTACAAACCACAACAACCGCCAGAACATGACAGAATATCTTATACAATTGTTAAGGAGTTTAAAAAATCCATGCAAGAGAATGGGTTACACAGTCCTTTTACAATGGGAATTATTGAGGGTATTGGTGCCACATATGTAATGAGTCCATAGGATTGGAAATTGCTTGCTAAAACAATTTTGATACCAGTGAAACATTCTGTGTGGCAATTAGAGAATAAAGATCTTGTGACTGAACAGGTCATGGAAAGTTTGTCATCAGGAGTAGGGATAAATCAGGATATGTTGCTAGGAACCAGACAGTATATCACTCCACAGGCGCAGGCTGGGCTTCCGCAGCAGGTTTCTGAACAGGCAACTCGTCTTGCTATTATGGTGTGGCATCGGGTCCCGGAGGCAGGGCAGTGCGTAAACTCGTTTGCAACAATAAGACAGGGACCGCAGGAGTCTTACATAAACTTCATTGACAGACTGCAAACTGCTATAGCAAGGCAGGTTGAAAATTAAGATACAGCAAAACTTTTACTGCTTCAACTGTTTTACTGCTTCAAATGTTTTATTTGTGGTAATGAGGGCCATGTCAGTAAACACTGTCCTCAACAGCACTATATAACACAGCAGTCATAGATGTCTTCCTTATTAACCTGTTTTCTTTGTAGGTATCTGTTTAAGCATACTACAGTTTAATAAGTCTTTGCTTGTTATATGGTACAGTAAGTTCACAGACTGCTAAATCATGAGAATCTGTTGACTCAAAACGTACATTTTATGATTATACAGAAGACTATGAGTAATTCATCTCTTTACTGCATGAATGTGATGATAAGATTTCATATCTAACAGCTGTTACTTTTCTTTCTACCATGCTAGCTTTATTACAACATCCAGACTTGCGCAACCCTGTGATAGGCTGTGTCTCATCTTGTTGTACTAAATTTGGCTCTTTTGTATGCGCACTGGATAAAGAATCCTGATGTTGGGATAACAGTTGTAGCGCACCAGATGAGACACTAATAAAAGCCTTGCCCGATCCAGCTTGCTAGGGCAGCAGGGGGGCAGGTGCTGACTGGGCTCTAGCGCGCACTGACCTGTTTTGTCAGGGAGACACAGCGGTAACTCCACGTGGCTAAGCAGTAAGCAGTTCAAAGGTGCAATGCTAAAATCGAGATATTGTCTTGAATTAGTGTAATTGTGATCCATCTGCATATTTGAACTTGATATTTGGTTTGCATATCTGAGCTCAGTATTTTAATTTGCATATTTATATTTGGTACCAAAAGAATTTTGTTTGGGGAGATAATTACAACATGGGAACTGGTTCCGCTACTAAAATACCACCTTGTTCCCCCCTTAGGATGCATCCTTACACATTAGAGTAATTGCTTATATTATTATCTAATAATTTTGAGACCAGAAAATAATTGAAGTTGTTAACCTCTGATTCGCATTGAATTTATGTGTTTGTTGAAGGTATGGGAAAGAAAACTGAATGGTATGATGGATGTGAACTTGGAGGAGGTTGTATTTTAAAGATGCTAGAATATGACCTGATTTGGATCTAGGAAAATTAAAGTAATGGATTGATGGTTAATATGCTGTTTATTGACATCTGTGAGAAATTGCAGAAGGTACATGGGGCTGAGGAATGTGACTATTGCTCGGCTAATTAGAATTGCATATAGAGTGTATTATGGCTGGAATGAAATGGGAAAATAAAAAAGCAAAATATCCCAGGCCTGTGCTGTACTGTTTCAACATAAATTACAGGCCTGTGTCAAGCTTCTAGATAAACTTAGCTCCCAGGCAGCTCCCACTTAGCACCAGCAATTAATGCCACCTGCGTGACCTTGCCTGTATCTGAACTGCAGCAAGAAGAGAAAGAAAAAGAAAAAGACAAAGAAAAAAAAAACAAATAGAAAAACCTGGCTGCCTGCAGCAACCCTGACACCCTCCTCACCCACACCTTGGTGCTATTCCATGCTCTCCAGCAGACACCCAGCAATTCCTCTGATTCCTCCCTTATTCCCCCAAGAATGACCTGGGACCTATCTCTCCTTCTCCCTATGGCAAGTCCCCAGGCCATATGCACAAGCATTCGTACTCACACAGAAACATCCTGGGTAGAGGGGAGCTCAGGACATCTCTAATCCTGTTCAAAGTGGGGTCAACACTGAACTCAGACTATATTGCTCCAGGTGTCATCTTGCTGGGTCTTGAAAACCTTGAGAGAGGACATTACACAGCTTCTCTGGGCATCCCATTCTGGTGGCATTTGTCCTTGTTGAATTTCATGATGTTCCTTCTTTAGTCTTTTCCTCCCACCTGCTGAGGTCCAGCTGAACAGAAGCCCTGCACTTGATCACACCAACTTCATCACCACAGTTTCCTGACATCTGCAAAACCGGAAAGGTCGCAGTCTAGATCCTCTTCTGGGCCACTGATAAAGATATTAAATGTCATAGGACTCAAGACAGAGACCTGGGAGACTCCACTGGTAACCAATGTCCAGGCAGTGTGGACCATTGATGTGTTCTCTGTACTCTTCCCTCTCCTAAGTGATTCTTTGTCATTAGGAAGTCCTGCCTACACCAGTTGTGGAGATGACCAGTCATAGGCAACTCTCTAGCAGATGGCGGGTTTACAGACAGCGGGTTTGCAGACATCTTTTCCTACAGTTCCATGCTGCCCTAAATCCTCATGAGACTTAGCAGCTGGTTGCCTGCAAATGAATTGTGTAGTCTTTCCCAGGCAAAAGGTGGTTAACATCCACATCACACATCTCACTGAAAACTTTAAAGAGTTCATGATTTAAGGCCTTCCTGCAAAGAAATACAGAGAAATACATGTGTTAAAAAAAGACACGTGCTGCTATTTCTGCAGGTCACTTTTAGAGTCTTCTAATGTCACTCTGATTTCTAGATAGTCATCAGGAGAGCTGGTCAGCACTGCTTTAAAAACCATAGAGCCTACTGTTCATGTTCATATCTGAAGAATGCAGGTATCCTGTAAGGAAACTTGAGCCTTTCCTACAGTTATTATAGAGTGTATTTTAACAAAGTTCTTGTTAATAAGCCTTCCTGCAGTTTTCTATGCACTGAAATAAAAATGAAGATGGTGTTTCATTCAGGAGGCTTCCATGTATACACCATGTTTCAGGAAAAGAAGTGCAGAAATTTATCCACAGTGGGCATTTCTTCCAAACAGACTCTTGGGCAATTTGCCATGATTTTAACAAGTGGTTCTCCCAGACTGAACAATGGCACATTCAAGCCCAACTCTGAACCTCCTAACTGATAACTCTTATGTCTTCTCCTTCTAGTCTGGCCAGGAGGGAGATACTTACTGCACCCTCCTGCCAGTGGCAAACTCCATGGTCTCTAGCAGGAAGAGCAAACATATATAGTGGTAAGGTCACAAAGAGTCTTCTGATGTGGCAGCCTTGATGTGAGGCAGCTTGAGAACCAGGAAGACCAAAAGCGAGGCAGGCGGTGCCCATCCTATTGTTGGCAGGGAGGGAATAGAAGTCATACAAGAAAAAAGGGTGTTAATCAAATAGTGGCAGAGGAGTCCAGAAGCAGAACAGCAAGCTTTTATGTGCCCTTTCCTGCCCCGAACTGCACTTTGTGGCTGGCTGGGAAACTGCTGGTTTAAACTCCATACGGAAAGAAACAGCAAGTAGCAAACTGTGCTGCCTTATTTTTTTTTTTTTTTTTTTATTTTCAGATGATTGAGCAATCCTTTTTCTCCAGAATTGTCTGTTTAACTGTGGGACGGAACTCATACAGCCTAAGAGGAGAATGCTGAAAAACATCAGCAATCTGTGCTTAACTCCTTGAGAGTTTGTTGCCCAAAGGAATTCATATCCCTGAGTTACGAGCCCAAAGCAGCCAGTTTACATTAATGCACCAGAGGAGAAGCTGCAGTAGCTGAGGGCATGAAGAACATATATGATATTAATATCTTACTCAGCAATACTGAGAGTGGGGAAAACAGCCTCCTACAGAAGGGGAGGGCAGACAAGGGGAACTACTTGGGCTGCCACTCCTCAGCTACGCTGGAGGCACCGATGCTCCTTTTTCACTCTGGCTCTTTTGTGCTTTGAGTTCACTGGGGATGGGAAATCTACAAGATGACTTGAATTTTGAACTGAGCTTGAATAGGAGTCAGTGTCTGAAAGAAGGAGAAGGAATAAAAATTCTAGTAAATGGGAGGCAAAGCAGATGTTTGTTGCTAGGGTTAAACAGGAATATGGAGGAAGAGTTTTGCTGGGGATATTAGCAATCAGGACATATAACCACGGGCATAGTTATATGCGGTGCTTTATTTCAGCGCTGGGAAACCAGGGGTTCGCACCCAAAGCTGGCTTCGCTGGTTAGTTTAAGTTACACAGTATTTATGCAGTCCATTCAAATACATATTAATATATTCGTAAAGATACGTAACGGTTACTCAACATTGATTGCAATATCGATTGCAACATCTTGGAACTATTTTGATCATGTGCAGTGTCCTCTGGTGGTCTTTCAGGGGATCTTCAGGATGAAGTAAGTAGTCTTCATCACTTCCGTCCCTTTCACCTTTGGGTACTGCACAGGCGTACTACTTCTATAGCTAGATAACCGCTGACTTGCTCAACCTCTGGAGATACTGCATGTACTTCTCCTCACCTTATGCGTATTTAGGCTACGATAAAAGCTAGGTTGTTAAGATAAGAGTGTACTTGAACACGATATGCTTGAACATCCTTTCAGGGACAGTTTACAAAACTGATTCATCCTTTCAGGAACATTTTGTAAAACTGGTTCTGTTACTAACATTTCCCCCCTTTGAAAACGCTTTTCTATTCTTAGACAATGCATTTTCACCTCAATCAACTTCTTCGATTATTGATTCATTTGCTATTATTGATTGGTAATTCCCTTCAGATGTGATAGTTCCAGTCGTGCCTCTTCATAAGCTGGAGGGTTATCAAATATAGGATTAGCATAATTCCTACTCAGGATACTGAAAATGCGATTATTCCTAGCATTTGTTTGACTAATTATGCGCTTAATACCCACATGCAACAAGCAAACAAGAACAATCACAATTGCAAGTACAACTACACTTTCTAGTAGTGAATGTACGCATCCTCCCAAATTTAAATCGAATTTATTCAACAGAGCTCCTATCCAGCTCTGTTCTGCATCTTGTCTTTCTTTTTGCAGCTCCACTTCTCTTTGGGTCAGCTCGGAAACGTTTTTCTCAACCTCTGAAGTTACGTCTGGAATATGGATGCAGCAGTGATCGATTCTGTCTTTCAAATATCCACAGACGCCATTTTCTTTCAATAACATTATGTCGAGTGCGAGTGCCATTCTATTCTGCAAGGTCATTTTAGTCGTAGCTTGTAATTGTATATTAAGATCCCGAAAACCTTTTTTAGTTATTCTGGCCAATCGATCCACTTGCCCAATCAATTTATCAATCATTTCTCTATTCCTATAGGCTGCAATTGGTGCAAAGAAAGATTCTAGTGCCCAGCCAAATTTAACACTGCTTGATGGTTCATGCCACACATCATCCTCGTTTATTTCTCGTTTATGTCTGACCTGTAAAAGTTCTTGCCTATTTTTCAAAGGTGACCTTTTCCAAATGGGACATAGTGTTGGCAACCCCACAGTAATTTCTCTAATTGGTCCTCCCATTGGCAAATGTGTAGTCCAGGTCCCATCACTTAAGGCCCAAACTAAATGTCCCATACTGCCTATAACTCCTTTACAGTCAATTTTGTCTTTATCAGTGCCAATTTTAAAGGCTGCCTGTGAGTCTAATTGTTTCCGACAAATGCAGCCTGTAATCACTGCTACTTTGACAATGGACAAAGGTATCTCTTTAATGTCTGTTTGACAAGTTATCACGTGAGCAATTCCACCATGGTACTGTCATTCCTTCTGTTACATCGGACCACCGTATGCACCATGGAATTTCTTCACTGTATTGGTATTGTTGTACAATACTTAATGTTCACATATTGTTCCATAATTCAGTTATGTTTTTGTTATCCTGATCTTTGCATTCCCAGTAGGTCTGTTCAACCTTTTGATTCACTATTTTAGTGGTCCACTTGTCATAGAAGCACCATCCTACATCGTGGAATCGTCTTATTGTAATATACCTTGCTTTAGGTAATTTTAAACAATCTGCCCTGTGTCCTGGCGTTTTCCATTTTTGTCTTTCTCTTATCCTTTGTTCAGTTGGGACTTCTTCTATTCTAGTGTGGGATTCACATGCTATCTTACCAATTCTGTTTATTTCTGGTAAGGTAGTAGCGATTATTCCCCACTGTACTGGGTCCTCAGCTGATTTTGGTATGGGAAGGCAGGCAATGATGCTACTGATATTCTGTGTTTGCGCAAAGTCTCGGATTAATCCTATCATTAGGTTCTCTGCCTGATTTTGTACACTTTGTACTACCTGTGGTATCTGGGTACTTTCATTACTATCTACTGCTCTTCGTGGCCTAATTTGCAATTCCATTTGAATAGTCTCATTTTTGCATTTATAATTTTTCCATGCATCGGGCGAGCTTTCCCACTGTCTATCAGGGGCCTTGTGGAATAGAGTGGCACTTCCCTCTCCAATTTTCAAAAGCACAAAAAATCGGGTTATAACCAAAACCAAAGCTTGGTAATGCAAACCAGGCATTATTGCAATGTAATCTTGAGTGTGGTTGGACCTAGGATATGTGATGACCATGCTCTTGGAACCTTCTTCACACGGGTGTAATGTATCCAGGAGTCTACTCCGGCAACTTTAACTGCGGTAAACGTGGTCAAGAGTACTTGGTAGGGTCCGTCCCAACGTTCTCTCAAAGGCTCTTCATTCCAGTTTTTCACATATAGAGTGTCCCCAGGTTCTATATTATGTACTGGATTTTCAAGTGCCAGTGGTCGATTCCACACTAATGCAGATCGGAGTCGATTCAGTGTCCTGCCAAGAGACAACACATAATTGTACAAGTCCTGATTACCCTTTATGTGGACCTCTGGATTTGGGTTTGGTGCTTCATAGGGTTTGCCATACAGAATTTTGTACGGACTTACTGACATTCCGCTCTTAGGTTTTATCCTGATACGCAACAATGCTATTGGTAAGGCCTGTGGCCATTGAATCTTTGCCTCCTGACAGACCTTACTAAGTTGTCTTTTTAAAGTTTGGTTCATTTTCTCTACCTGTCCACTGGACTGGGGCCTCCAGGGAGTATGCAGATCCCACTGAATCCCTAAACATCTGCTAACCTCCTTTACCAGTTGTGCCACAAAATGGGGCCCCCTATTGGATGATATTCCTATTGGTACCCCAAATCTAGGGATTATTTCTTTTAATAACCATTTCACAGTTTCTTTTGCTTGGTTGGTGCGACAAGGGAAGGCTTCTGGCCATCCAGAAAAGGTATCCACCACAACGAGTAGATATCTATATCCACGAGTTCTGGGGAGCTTCGCGTAATCTATTTGCCAATAATCCCCGAGTTGCATGCCTGTCTTAATTTTCCCCATTTCTATTTTTCTTTTTACTAGAAGATTATTTTTCAAGCAAATTTCACACTTAGCTGTAATAGACTTTGCCATTGTCAACATCTGGGCCGAGATAATTTGTTTTCTTAGATAAGTTACCAATGCTTCTGCACCCCAGTGACACTTCTGGTGTTCCGTCTGAAGTATTCCTCTCATAATAGTGGTTGGCACCACAACTTGTCCATTGGTGGTTACATACCACCCAGAATTATTCTTGCTGGCTCTTACTAGACTTGCCAGTTTTTCATCTTCTATGGAATATTTAGGTGGCTCTGAAGGTGATAAATCAATTGCTCTTACCTTCTGGGAGACAAGACCCACCATTGTTCTCACTTGCCGTGCCACCGACCAAGCTGTTTGATCAGCAAGCCGATTTCCCCCAATAATTTTCGATGTTCCACTTTGATGAGCTTTACAGTGCATTATAGCAACTTGCGATGGTTTCTGAATGGCATTAATCAAGTTCAGTATTTCCTTCTGGTATTTAATGTTTGTTCCTTGTGAAGAGAGCAGTCCCCGCTCTTTCCAAAGGGCTCCATGCACATGAACAACTCAGAAAACATATTTTGAGTCAGTCCGTATGTTAACTTTCTTGTTCTCGCTGAGTTCCAATGCCCTGGTTAAGGCGATTAATTCCGCTTTTTGTGCTGAGGTGTTTGGTGGTAAGGGTTTGGCCTCAATTACTGTCTTGACAGTAGTGATCGCATATCCTGCATACCGTACTCCACTTTCCACAAAGCTACTGCCATCAGTAAAGAGTTCCCAGTCAGTTTCTGCCAGCAGGGTGTTTCTCAAATCAGGATGACTTGCATGGGTGTATTTGATGACTTCCACACCATCATGTTCCAGATCTCCTTCTTCAGTACCTGCACCCAAAAACTCAGCAGGATTCATTAGGTTAGTAGTTTTTAGAACAACATCATCTTGTTCTGTCAGAATTACCTTGTATTTCATCATTCTGCTTAGGGAAAGCAAATGGCCCCCCTTTTGTTCCAATACTTTTGTCACCATATGGGATACAAACACTTCTATCCTTTTTCCCATAGTTAATTTTCAGACCTCCTGGATCAGCATTACTGTAGCAGCTACCGCCCGTAAGCATGCTGGCCACCCAGCACTTACCGGATCTAGCTGTTTGGAAAAATAGCCAACAGATCTTTTCCAGGATCCTAGTCATTGGGTTAATACTCCCAAGGCAAGTCTTTGTCGCTCGTGTACAAACAACTGGAAGTCTTTGCTCAAGTCCGGCAGGCCCAAAGCAGGTGCCTGCATCAAAGCCTGTATTAGCTTTTGGAAGGCCTCACGTTGTGGCTTTCCCCACTTGAACGTTTTATTCCCTTGTGCTTCATACAAAGGTTTGGCAATCAACCCATAGTCCATAATCCAGAGTCTGCACCATCCTGTCATTCCTAAAAAGATCTCAACTCATGTAAGTTTTGTGGTTCTGGAATAGCACAAATAGCATGTATCCTGTTCAGGCTTAGCCTTCGCTGTCCTTGAGAGAGCTCGCATCCTAAATAGATCACAGTCTCGGATGCAATCTGAGCTTTATTTTTCGATACTTTGTACCCGTTAATTCCCAATTGGTTCAATATTTCAATTGTTACCTGGATGCAGAGTTCTCGTGTCTCAGGTGGCAAGACGTACAGCCCAGCATGAAAACACATCAGTTTGAACTCCACATCAAACCAATCTGTCTCCACTCCACACTCAAATCAGTACCAGTCTGACCCAGAGAAGCACTGAACACTGTGACCCCCCAAAGCTGACCAGTGTGAAAAGACTGACTTCAGCAAGGAGGTAAAATTATGAGCTCTTTCCCCAGATGTGCCAAAACCGAGGAAACAAGACAGAAGCAAAAATAAACGACACCAACAACCCCTGATTCAAAGCTGACAGTGCCACAACAAAAATGGATAACAATACTTCAGGGAAAGAAAAAAAAGGGACAGAGCGGGGGGAGTAAAGCCCCCCTTTCTCTGCTTAGCAGCGGGAAAACAGGTTGTTTTGGTTTTGGTTTTGGTTTTGGTTTTTTCTTTGTTTGTTTGTTTGTTTGTTTGTTTCTCTCGCCGCAGTCCAGATATAGCCAAGGCCGTGCATAATCACTAGTAGGAAGTGGGAGGCTCTGGCAAACTCCTCAGCTACAATGAGCTGCACATAGGCCTGGAATATTTTGCTGTTTTGTCTTCCCATTTCATTCCAACTGCACTTTATATGCAATTTCAAGTAGCTCAGAAATAGTTACATTCCTTAGCTCCATTTACCTTTTACAATTTAGAGATGTCAAAAAACAGTATAAACCAGTATAACAAACATAAATCCATTAGTCTGTTTTCCTAGATCCAAATCAGTTAATATTCTAGCAATTTTTAAATACCACCTCTTCCAAATTCACAGCTATCATAGCATTTTAACAATTTAAATGCTTTTCTAACAATATAAGCAATCATTCTAATGTGTAAGGATGCATTTTAAGGGGAGGCAAGGTGGAATTTTAGCAGTGGAACCGGTTCCCATTTTGTAATTATCTCCCCAAACAAGATTCTTTTGGTACCAAATATGAATATGCAAACTAAAATACTGAGCTCAGATATGAAAACCATATACCAAGTTCAAATAAGCAGATGGATCACAGTTACACCAATTTAAGAGAATATCTCAAGTTTTGCATTGCACCTTTGGACCGCTTACTGCTCAGCCAGGTGGAGGTACCTCTGGGTCTCCCTGACAAAATAGGTCAGTGCGCGCTGGAGCCCCATCGGCCCCCGCAGTGAGCTGGACTGGGCAAGGCCTTTTTTTTTGTTTTGTTTTGTTTTTTTAGTGTCTCATCCGGTGTGCTACAGCTGTTATTCCAAAACCAGGATTCTTTACATGGTGTGCATATGGAAAAGCCAAATCCAGCACAGCGAGATGAGACACAGCCTGTCACAGAGTTGTGCAAGTCTGAATGCTGGAATAAAGGTAGCATGCTAGAGAAAAAAAAATAACAGCTACTACACACAAAATTTTACCATCACATTCACGCAGTAAAGAACTAAATTACTCATGATCTTCTGTATTATCACAAAACACACATTTTGAGTCAATGAATTCTCATGATTTAACAGACTGTGAACTTATCGTACCGTATAACAAAGACCTACCAAAATTGCAACATGCTTAAACCGATACCCACAAAGAAAACAGGTTAATGAGGGAAGCATCTTGCAGACTTCAGCAAGTTTACTGTGACCTGTGTGTTACCAGTTAACTCTCTCTCAGCTTGTTGATGTTCAAACCGTTCCAGCTGTAAAACTGTCTGTAATGATCTAATGATCTCTTGTAGATATTTATTTTGTCCTGCTCTTCTCACCTTAAAAACAACATTAATTGCAACAAAATTCTATTCTCCGGACACTTTTCCCAATCATTTAACGTAAACAGCAGCAAACACTGATTTCAATATTTAACAAGATCTTCCTTCCTCATAATTCCGAGTGCTTTCCTAAGTTTTAAAACACCTCCCAATACTGATTTTTCAGGAATACAACTGAAAACAATTATACCTGACCCCATCTTGTGAGTAAAAACCTTGAGAAGGGGGAGGGAGGGGTAGAAAACACAGGCTGCTTGCAGCACGACTGGGAAAAATGGGGAGAGAGTTTTACAGCACACTGAAAAACAACTAGTAAAACAATTAACTCACATTCCTAACAAGCTGCTTGATTTTCAGAGAGGCAATACACAGAAACACATAATATGTACTGTAAAACTTGCAGATAACACGTTGATAGCAAACATAAGCATTCTCTACTGCTAATATCAACACCAATGCTTCGTTAGCTTCTAAGTTTTCAACCTGCTTATTGATGGCCTCTTGAAGATGGTCAATAAATTGCATGTAATCTCACTGGGACCCTGATTAATAGTTGCAAATGATTTGGCTGCATTGTTGGTTTCAGGCACCTTTATCGTAGCTTGATATGCGAGGTCTGTTGACTGCCTCAGGATTTCAGAAAGTTATCGTGCCTGTAGTTGTGGCGTGTCAATTAGTGTCTCTTCCAGAAACGCACAGGGTCCCGTGGTTTAACTGTAATCGAAACTGGGGGTAAATTCCAGCTTTTTGGTAAGTTCAGTTTACGCTCTGAAACTCCACCCCCACCCTCAGGAATTTGCTCTGCAGCAGTGTGGGAGGGGGGCGGGGGCAGGCTGGGGCGGCTCACCACGGGGGGGTCCTCCCCACCCAAATCTCCAGGCAATGGGGGATAGGAAAAAAAATGTCCATTTTTTTTCTTCCGCGACTGATAGCGGCGGGGCAGAGGGTTGAGCTGTGATTGATGGCGGTGACGCAGACAGCGGAACCGCGGTTGATGATGGTAGAGGAAAGGTTTGAGTTGTGATTGATGACAGCGGAGCAGTCAGCCGAATGCACCACTCCAACCGGTGTTTCGAGGGCCCCTCCCGAGATCGTTTATAACCCAACGCTGTTTTTTCATGTGAGTCTTTCATAGCTTTTATCTGATCTTGGGGCCACACATGTGTATACGAGTCTTTCATAACTTTTTTCTGATCTCGGGGCCACACATACGTACGCTCCTCCTTTACTCCTTTTAACTTTCCAAGAAAGTGCCGCGGATCCTTATCCGTGTCAGATAATATGGACTTGGGCAGTTTTGACGAATCCTTAGTAACAGGGGGGGTTGGAGCAGTACTTAATCTTGCTTTTTTCTCCGAATCTGGCCCAGAAGAACCAGGAAGACCATCCCCCTCCGCCGCCTCTGCCTGTTGCTGTTTTAACTCTTTCAGAGTATCTAATAAAAAGCGCCAGGTTGTTAACAGTTCAGTTGCTTCCTTGGACCCTTGGGTAGCACTGTCAAACAGTTTATCCCCCAAGTCCATCCATTGTGACACACTAAATGCTGTCACAGGATTAACCTCTAAACCTTGTGCTTTTCCCCATAGTAACATTTTTCTTAAAGTCAGTTCCGGAAGGCTAACACCCTGCTTCTTCAGAAGCAGCTTCCATGTAGATAATATAGTACCCTCTTCTTTAGATAAGTTTCACCCTCCCTGTTCCCGGTAGCTCACCTACTCCTTAGCGAGGTGTCTTTTCAATCGATCCGGATCTTCGGCAGCTCTCCTCGGCTGCTCTTATCAGCTGTACCAGGCTCCATTTCCACAGCTCTTCTTCGGCTGTTCACAGCTTCACGCTGTCACCTTGTCATGCGAGATCCTCTTCAGGCAGGATCACGTCGGGGTCACTATATGTCGTGGTTGAGACGGACAAACAACATGGACCAAGTTCTTTCAAGATGAAAGTAATAGATGCCATTTATTGCTACAAGTGCATTTTTATACAATTCTACCAGTTCATGTGTCTTTTCACTATTGGTTACAAGTTACAACACTAACATCTCATTGGTTAATTTTTCTATCATCCCCCGCTGCAGTTTCCCACAATTGTCCGAATCCACCCTCCTTCCAATGTTTCAACAGGCAATCTAATGGTGACATCTTTGTATTGCACATATCAACACAGAAGGATACAGATAACTAACACAGAAAGATAACACAGGTAACTTTACCAGAACAACAGTAAACACGGATCAAATCACCGGTTTCAACAGTAAACACAGATTAAATCACCAGAACTACAGACCAGGTGCTGAGCAGCACAAATAACCAGACCAGGTGCGCACAAATTACCAAACCAGACCAGGCGCCGAGCCTGCGGCACAAATAACCAGACCAGACCAGATGCCGAGCCCACAGAGGTTTCCCTCTGTCTGACGGACGGCTGTCTAGGCAATATCCCGGGAGCTCCCTGCCCAACCGAGCGTGGCTTTCGCCGCGTCTGACCGGCAGGCTAACAGATGCCTGACCAGCAGGCTACCAGACCAAAACCAGACCAGGTGGGTACCCAATAATCCAGATAAAGCACCTTCTTACCAGTCAGAGGTCTGTCGTGAGCAGCAGAGGGTCAGTCACGTCCGATACACTCCCCAAGAATACCTCGGTGCTAGCCGGAGCAGGATCAAGATGCGATCCGCCTCAGCAGCCCACGAGGTCCCATCTGGGTCGCCAAAATGTTAGCAATCAGGACACATAAACACGGGCGTAGTTATATGTGGTGCTTTATTTCAGCGCTGGGAAACCAGGGGTTTGCACCCAAAGCTGGCTTTGCTGGTCAGTTTAAGTTACACAGTATTTATGCAGTCCATTCACATACATATTCATATATTCATTAAGATACGTAACGGTTACTCAACATTGATTGCAACATCGATTGCAACATCTTGGAACTATTTTGATCATGTGCAGTGTCCTCTGGTGGTCTTTCAGGGGATCTTCAGGATGAAGTAAGTAGTCTTCATCACTTCCGTCCCTTTCACCTTTGGGTACTGCACAGGCGTACTACTTCTATAGCTAGATAACTGCTGACTTGCTCAACCTCCGGAGATACTGCATGTACTTCTCCTCACTCTATGCGTATTTAGGCTAAGATAAAAGCTAGGTTGTTAAGATAAGAGTGTACTTGAACACGATATGCTTGAACATCCTTTCAGGGACAGTTTACAAAACTGATTCATCCTTTCAGGAATATTTTGTAAAACTGGTTCTGTTACTAACAGGGACAAGTAATTGCATGGACCTTTCAGTGGAGAAGGATGTGACGGAGGAGCTATCTTCAGTCCTTACCCAAACCCCAGGCTCTGCTTAAACAGCAGAAGTGTGGCTGGTAGCATCTCATTATCAATACTGGTCATGCACCCCAAACAAGGCACCTGTTCAACTTCACAGGGAGTTCTGGCTCACGACATATTGCAGAAGCCAGCAACAGCTGGATTTTTGTTTATTTGTAGCCATATCTTCAGATTCTTTCCAGAGTCTTAAGAAGAGCAACTCCTTCTGTAAAAAGCTTACAGGCCAACTCTAAAAAGAAAATAGTTCACTTCAGCAGCTCAGCTGAAGTCCCGAGAACAGGATGGGCAAGTTCACAGAACAGAACCGGAGATGTTTCCCAAACTTCAAGCACTGCCTACATTCATGTTACCTTGGACTGACCTAACTTCATTGCTTTGCTTTTCTCCTGGGTTCTGGACCCTCTCTGCATCAGCTTATCCCATCTCTTTGAGTACCACCATATTATGTATAACAGAGTTTTTATTTTGGAAATAACTACCAGTGGCAGATAGGAGTCTGCTGTCTGTTGTACATCCAATGTATGTGAAATACTAGGGGCATGTCAGTATTTTTAAAATTTTTTTCTACATATCTGTCAACTCTACAGGAAATCTGTCATTTCTTCCATGCCTGCTGCTTCACAGAATCACAGAATCACAGGATGTTAGGGATTGAAAGGGACCTCAAAAGATCATCTAGTCCAATCCCCTTGCCGGAGCAGGAACACACAGATGTGTCCAGCTGGGTCTTGAATGCCTCCAGAGTAAGAGACTCCACAACCCCCCCGGGCAGCCTGTTCCAGTGCTCTGTCACCCTCACTGAGAAGAAGTTTCTTCTCATTTAAGTGGAACCTTTTGTGTTCCAGTTTTTACCTACTACCCCTTGTCCTATCATTGGTTGTCACCGAGAAGAGCCTGGCTCCATCCTCGTGACACTCACCCTTTATATATCTGAAAACGTTAATGAGGTCACCCCTCAGTCTCCTCTTCTCCAAGCTAAAGAGACCCAGCTCCCTCAGTTTTTCCTCATAAGGGAGGTGCTCCACTCCCTTCATTATCTTCATTGCCCTGTGCTGGACCCTCTAAAGCAGTTCCCTTTCCTTCTTGAACTGAGGGACCCAGAACTGGACACAATATTCCAGATGTGGTCTCACCAGGGCAGAGTAGAGGGGAAGGAGAACCTTTCTCGACCTACTAACCACCCCCCTTTCTAATACATCCGGGGATGCCATTGGCCTTCCTGGCCACAAGGGCACAGTGCTGGCCCACGGTCATCCTGCTGTCCACCAGGACCCCCAGGTCCCTTTCGCCTACGCTGCTCTCTAATAGGTCATTCCCCAACTTATACTGGAACCTGGGGTTGTTCCTACCCAGATGCAAGACTCGACACTTTCCCTTTTTATATTTCATTAAATTTTTCCCTGCCCATCTCTCCAGCCTGTCCAGGTCTCGCTGGATCGCAGCACAGCCTTCTGGCGTGTCAGCAACTCCTCCCTGCTGCTTGTTCTTGGTCAGCTCTTGGCAGATTTGTCCTGGGTTTATAAAGGCCTGTAGGGCTCTGACTGATCTTTCCTCCTCTAGAAATGTTTTGCAATATTGCATGAGCTCATGTGGGTAAGCTCAAGATGTCTACTCAGGAGAGGGTTAGAGCGTGTACCTACAGATTTCAATCCTCATATTTATTTAATAAATATAATTCTAGTAACTCTATTCCTGCATTCAGTAAGTGTGCTTCAAAACTCCAAAGTCACTTAATTTTATAAAATAGAAGCCTTTTCTCTCTCTTTTCTCTGCTGAGTGCTACCACAATATTGTTAAAGATTTCCCGGTGGATCAGAAGAAAGACAAATTTATCCCTGCCAAAACAAAGAATTTGTTTAGCAACTCACATAGTCATCTCGTAAAAACTCTTTCTGGACAGTATTTACTTTAAAAGGTCCTCTTTTTTCCCCTGCTCGTCTCCTCCCTGTCTCTTCTGGCCTCCTCACCCCCTGCTCCCAAATGTGTAGTCCAGGAAGGCTGCAGTGCAAAGCCATTTAAGAGCCCTTCTTGGGGGAAAGAGCTGTTACCTGCCTTAATCAAACATGTGTTGGTAATTGAGGTCTGCCTAGGGCAGGCTTGTCTGCAGCAGGAGAGAAGAGGAACAGCAATGCTCTCCACAAGCTCTGTCTGGATATGCTGTTTGGGAAGATCAGCAGATGACACCAAGTAGGGTGGGAGTGTTGATCTGCTTGAGGGTAGGAAGGCTCTACAGAGCAATCTAGGTAGGCTGGATTGTTGGGCTGAGCGTAGTTATATGATGTTCAGGAAGGCTAAATGCTGTGTCCTGCACTTGGGTCACAACAACTCCATGCAATGTTACAGGCTTGGGGAAGAGTGGCTGGAAAGATGCCCAGCAGAAAAGGATCTGGGGCTGTTGGTCAACAGCCATCTGAATATGAGCCAGCAAAGTGCCCGGGTGGCCAAAAAGGCCAACAGCATCCTGGCTTTTATCAGGAAGAGCACGGCCAGAAGGACTCGGGAAGTGATCGTCCTCCCGTACTCGGCACTGGTGAGGCCCCACCTTGAATACTGTGTTCAGTTTTGGGGCCCTCACTACAAGAAAGACTCAGAAAGAAAGAGGTGCTGGAGGGAGTTCAGAGAAGGGTGATGAATCTGATGAGAGATCTGGAGCACAAGTGTGATGAGGAGCGGCTGAGGGAACTGGGGTTGTTCAGCCTGGAGAAAAGGAGGCTGAGGGGAGACTTTATGGCTCTCAACAATTACCGGAAAGGAAGTTGTAGCAAGGTGGGTGACAGATTCTTCTCCCAAGTAGCAAGCAATAGCACAACAGCAAACAGCCTCAAGTTGCACCAGAGAGGTTTAGATTGGATATTATGAAAAATGTCTTCATGGCAGGGGTTGTCATGTCCTGGAGTAGGCTGTCCAAGGAAGCGGTTGTCTCACCATCCCTGGAGGTATTTAAAAGATATGCAGATGTGTTGATTACAGACCTGGTTTAGTGGTGGACTTGGCAGTACTGGCTTAACAGTTGGACTTGATGGTCTTAAAGGTCTTTTCCAACTTAATGGTTCTGTAGTTCTATGAAGATTAATTTCTGCATCTGGCTACAGGTAATAGGAACACTGGGACATTTCTCAACATTGTAATCCTGCCTTGTGGGGTATGGATGCCACATCACCATGTCCTTGGAACACATGTCAGGACTGAATGAGCAGACAGATGATGGATCCTGATGGGATGCATCCCGAAGTGCTGTGGTAGCTGGCTGATACCATTGTGAGACTGCTCTTTGTTATGCTTAAAAGGTTGTAGTGATCAGGGGAAGTGGAATGAAGCAAAAGTCACTCCTGTCTTTGCTATCTTCAAAAAATGCAAGGAAGAGGAACTAGTGTCCATAGCAGCCTTGTAAGAAATACTGATGAAATGTGGACTAAATAAACACAGCGAGGTGGATTGGAGAGAGGCTGTGGAGTCCCCAGACATGGTCTTGAGCAACCCAGTCCAGGTGCCTCTGCTTTGATCTGGGAGATTGGGCAAATTATCTCCAGAGGCGCCATCCAAACTGAACCCTTCTGTGATTATGTAGGGCCTGAGCTGATGCCTGGAGAACTCCGTGGATGAAAAGGGCTGGGAAGAGCTTCAGGTGCTTTCCAAAGAGCTTCCCCAGTGTTGGCATCACCTGAGTCTGTCCATGGTGCTGCAGCGCTTGGAAGGATTTGGGGAGGTGGGAGGAGTTTGGGAAGCTGCAGAGTAATAGGCCTGGCACTTGTTTTAGTCAACTGCAATAAGTTCTAAACTTAGTGGCTGTATGGACAAAGGTGGTATTTTATGATCGTGTCAGTGTGTCTTCTGTAAAGGAAGGTCAACTGCCATTGAGCACAGGGAAAAGGGGAACTCAATCATAAAATGAGGGACACCTCATTGAATGAAGTATTTGGCATAAGAGGGAGTATTCCCAAATGGATTACTTTATTAATTGGTCAAAAGAGAGTACGTTCAAAGGAGCCTTCAGGAATGGAGTGCTGGGATGGGAGGAGGCAGCTCTACGAATCTCTCAGCTCAGTTCTTGTGGCAGCCACCCAAGCAGTGTGAGCACTGGGGATTGATAGCAAAGAGTAGAGCACCAAACAGCAACTGGTTTCCCACCACAGTACAAAGATTAATGTGTAGCAATAATGGGGTTTCAATTTCTTTCTTGTTTGCTTTTTTGTATTTGGTGGTGCATTTCTAATTAGATGGTTTCCTCACAGCACAGCTGCAGGAACCTTATATCAGCCACTGTATGAACTGAAAGTATGACGTCACATCCACCTTGACCTGCCTGTTTCCTCCAGGTGTTCAGAGTCCATCTCTCACCATTTCTTTACAGGAAAGGGAAGTGCCAGCTCCTAGAGTTATAGGTGCTCTGAGAAACACCAACCTCTTGAAAGTCTTGTCCAGCTGAGCAGTAACTTCTGTGGTGTCTTGAAAGCAGGGACAGGTAAGTAGTATTTGTCGTTGCTGTCCAATGGCAATTGTGATTTCTTAGGAATGTAGAAGACAAATTTATTGTGTTTGTTTTGTGAGATAAATGGACTGGCTAATGCTGCGTCAAAAATGTCCTCTTATCCAGTACAAAAGCAGAAATGTATTTCTAAAGATATAGAAGTGTGATCGTGGTGGAAGTTCCTCCTCCTAATAACAATATGCATGTAACCTTGAAGCTTGCTCACTGTTAGATTAGAGCCATGCTTTCCTTCCTTCTCTACAGCAAAGGCTCTGTCCCCTTATACCTGTACGTGCTTCCTCTTCTATAGCTCCCCAAGCTAAAAATTATTTGCAGGATTCAACAGGCTCTGGTATGGAGAGAGAGGGAAATAGGTATGCAAAAAGCAAAGTGGTTTTTTTCTGTGTCTGTAACACCCACAGCACATGCTGGCATTTCTCTGCAGGAGAAGAAAATGTTCTGGGAAACCAAAGCTGATGATTTGTGTGTTGGCTGCCACTCCTCTGTTCCCGAAGCCCCAGTGCCTTGTGGAGAGTGGTGGCTCCGTGCTGTTGCATTTGGAAAACCCTCGGGGCAACTCAAAAGTCATTTTCTGACTACACGGAGAGATTAGTACGTGACTCAGTTGCAGTAACCAGGGGTGGGGTGAAAAGCAAATGGCATCGTGCCAGCTTGATTTTCTGTCCTGTTCACTGGCTGTTTGGTTAAAGATTAAAGCTTCTTGCTGTTTCCTGAAGGTGTCTGTTCTGGAGCATGGGGAATTAGATTTGGAAATGGAGCGGAGAGAGGCAGGATAAATCTTACAATCATAGAATCATTTTGTTTGGAAAAGATTTTTAAGATCATTGAGTCCGACTGTAATCCCGAAAGTGCCAAGTCCACCACCAAACCATGTCCCTAAGCTTCATATCTATGTGTCTTTTCAGTATCTCCAGGGACAGTGACCCAACAAATTCCCTGGGCAGCCTGTTCCAATGCTTTAGAACTCTCTTAGTGACTAAATTTTTCCTAATGTTCAATCTAAACCTGGCCTGGTGCAACTTGAGCTGTTTCATCTTGTCCTAAATGCCACAGTCCTCCTTGCTACTTCTACAAGTGCTTTTGCACGTGGTAGTGGGTCCAGAATGTGTGGGTTCTGCTGTCCTTCACTATAAGGGGAGGCAAGGGTAAAAATGCTGATACTAATGCTGATGCTAATGCAGAATACTGTTTTGGAAATGACAAAAAGGCATAGGGTGAAAGAAGACAGGTTATACTCTGCCATGGCACTGTCCCAAGGCTCATGGTCTCCAGCCTTGCCTGTCAGTGTCTTTTTCTTCTTTCCTCTCCTTCAGATCACAACGGTTGTGCTGGGGGAGCAGGCTCTGACGGGAGCGAGACTGCCCAGGATGTCCAGCTACCTGCAAAAACTGACCACAGTGCTGCCGAGCCACAGGCCTGGGGCTCTGTTTATCCTCACCATTTCATTTCTGCTCATTGCCTCTGTCATGTTCTACCAGAGAACTGGGAAGGACACTGAGGGCCAGCTCTACATCTCACCCACAGAAATCAGGTGTGAACAGTTTTTTCCTTCTCCTCCTCACACCATTGCTGGTGGGTCCCTTCCTTCCCCAGGGGATGTGTTTTTTGTGGAGACCTCCGAGCAAACTAACCCAAGTTACCTGTTCACGTGCTCTGTGGAGTCAGCGGCCCGGGCACACCCTGGGACACGGGTTGTGGTGCTCATGAAAGGCCTGGCAAAGGGGAATGTCTCATTGCCCAGCCACTGGGCATTCTCATTGCTGAGCTGCTTCCCCAACGTGGAGATCCGGCCCCTGGACTTGGCAGAGCTTTTCTCAGGAACACCTCTGGCAAAGTGGTACTTGCAGGCACAGCACCGTTGGGAGCCTTATTTCTTACCCGTCCTGTCTGATGCCTGCAGAATTGCCATCATGTGGAAATTTGGTGGCATCTACCTGGACACAGACTTCATTGTGCTGAAGAACTTGAAGAACCTCACCAATGCCCTTGGGCTCCAGACTCATGATGAACTGAATGGGGCCTTTCTGTCCTTCAAACCCAAGCATGAGTTCATGGAACTTTGCATGCAGGACTTTGTGGACAACTACAATGGGTGGATCTGGGGGCGCCAGGGCCCAGAACTTGTAACACGTGTCTTCAGGAAGTGGTGTTCCATCAGTAATATCCAAAATGGTATGATCTGCAAAGGAGTTAGTGCTCTGCCCCCTGAGACTTTTTATCCCATTCCATGGCAGGACTGGAAGAAACTATTTGAAGCAATCAGCTCCTCGGAGCTTCGCAATCTCCTTAAGAACACCTATGCGGTGCATGTATGGAACAAGAAGAGCCATGGGACAAGGCTAGAGATCACGTCCCAGGCTTTCCTGGCTCAGCTATATTCTCAGTTCTGCCCTGCCACATCTGCACAGATGAAGGACTCTGAGGAGCAGTCTAGGCCTGTGATGTGATCTGTGTGCTGTTAGCTGCAGGAAAGTTTTCCAACCTGAAGGAAACTGAGTGCCTTCCACAGAGTTGGTGTCTAGCCCACAGAGTAGGTATTCTGTGTGACAGCTCAGTGATTTTCATTCCATTTCTGATACCTGCCTCAAACCGTACGTGTTTCAAATGTGCGACAGAAGTGGATTTTGGTCTCTCTTGCTGTGCTTCGGTAGTCCTTGATGTTGCAGGGAAGGGTGACCTCGTTCTATTAATACATGGCTCTGTGGCTGATGTCACCACCACAATTCTTGACTTTCTGTTAACTGGATGCTGTAAACAGCACCAGGTTTGCTGGTGTGGGATGGGGTTCACCTTTCTCAAAGGAGGAGGAGGGTCTTTGCACTTGATCTCTCTGGGCTCATTGACAGAGCGTTAAAGTAGACATTATGGGGGAGGAGGACAATATCAGGCTCGCCTGTGACAGGCTATGGGAGAAGACGCTAAGGTTAGAGAGGTGGGGTGCTAGTGAGGACCCTCAGTCGGTAGCCCTGAGATGTGTTGGCCTCACTGAAGCACACTTGAAGTCTTATGGAGATGAGCCAGGGGCTCCTGAAGTAATAGAAGCCAACAGGAAAACACCAGTTAAATACTTCAAAGGAAGTAATGGTTGTTCCTTTAAGAAGATGACACAGCCAACAGCCCAGCTGAAGTGCCTGTACACCAATACACGCTGCATGGGCAACAAACAGGAGGAGCTGAAGGCCACTATGCTGCTAGAAGACTGCAACCTAGTGGCCATTACTAAAACTTAGTGGGATGAATCCCACGAGTGGAATGTGGCTCTCAATGGCTACAGGCTGTTCAGAAGGGACAGGCAAGGAAGGAAGGGTGGAGGGGTTGCACTCTACATCAAGAGAAAGATAGAGCATGAAGAGCTGTCTCTGAGGAATAGCCACGAGCAGGTTGAATGCTTATGGGTAAGAATCAGAGACCGAGGCAACAAAGGAAACCTTGTCATTGATTGCTACTACAGGACGCCCAATCAGGGAGAGACTTTTGATGAGGTATTCTTACTCCATCTACGTGAGGCATTACACTCACAGGCTCTTGTCTTGAATGGCCCTTATGGCTGCTGGAAAATTGCATGGCAAGCTGTAGGGAATCCAGGAGGCTCCTAGAGTGCATTGAGGATAACTTCCTGAGTCAGGTAACAGACAGCCCTACCAGGGGGGATGCAATACTGCACCTGATGGTCACCAATGCATGTGAGCTAATTGGTGACATGAAAATTGGAGGCAGCCTGAGCTGTAGAGATCATGCACTCATGGAGTCTGCAGTCCTGTGGGATGTGAGACATGTGAAGACTGAAGACAGGATCCTGAATTTTAGAAAAGCCAACTTCCGGCTCATCAAGAAGTTAGGCAATAGGACTCCCTGGGAAACTGCCCTGAGGGACAAGGGAGCAGAACAGAGCTGGCAGATCTTTAAGGTTGCTTTCCATAGAGCAGGTATAAGAAATTGGGTAGGAAGGAAAGAGCCTGGCATGGCTGTTTTGAGACCTGCTGGTCAAACTAAAGGGCAAGAAGGAAATGCACAGGCAGTGGAAGCAGGGACAGGTATCCCGGGAAGGGTATAGGGACACTGCCCGGTTGTGCAGAGATGGGGTCAGGAAGACAAAGGCACAGCAAGGGATGCAAAAAGGAAGGTACCCCACATGATGTGCAAGACTGGCAAACTGGTAAGAACGAATGAGGAGAAGGCTGAAGTACTCAACAACTTATTTGCCTCAGCCTTCACTGGCAAGCTCTCTTCCCTAACCTCTCAAGTGGATGAACTTGAAGATGAGAACTGGGGAAGCAATGTCCCTCCCACTATTTATGAAAATCAGGTTCATGACTACCTGAGGAAATTGAACATATATGAATCTATGGGACCTGATGAGATGCATCCCAGAATCCTGAGGAAACCGGCTGATGTAGCTGCCAAGCCACTCTCCATGATATTTGAGAAGTCATGGCAGTCAGGGGAAGTCCCTGGTGACTGGAAAAGGGGAAATATCACCTTCATTTTGAAAAAGGGTAGAAAGGAGGACCCCAGGAACTACTGACCTGTCAGCCTCACCTCTGTGCCTGGGAAGATCATGATACCTCGAAGGTATGCTAAGGCACATGGAGGACAGGAAGGTGATTTGAGACAGCCAGCATGGCTTCACCAAGGGCAAATCCTGCCTAACCAACCTAGTGGCCTTCTACAATGGAGTAACTACATCAGTCGACAAAGGAAAGGCTATGGATGTTGTCTATCTGGACTTGTATAAAACCTTTGACATGGTTCCCCACAACATCCTTCTCTCTAAATTAGAAAGATGTGAACCTGATGGGTGGACTGTTTGGTGGATGAGGAACTGGCTGGATGGTTGCACCCAGAGAATAGTGGTCAATTGCACAATTCGTGGATGGACACTGGTGAGAAGTGGTGTCCCTCATGGGTCCATATTGGGCCCAGTAATATTTAGTATCTTCATCAATGTCATAGACAGTGGGATCAAGTGCAGCCTCAGAAAGTTTGCAGATGACACCAAGCTGAGTGGTGCAATGTCTGAGGGACAGGATGCCATCCAGAGGGACCTGGACAAGCTCGAGAAGTGAGCCCAAGTGAACCTCATGAGGTTCAACAAGGCCAAGTGCAAGATCCTACAGAGTCAGGATAACCCCCAGTATCAATACAGGCTGGGGGATGAAGAGATGAAGAAGGGATGAAGAGATGAAGAAGGGATGAAGAGATGATGAAGGGATTGAGAGCAGCCCTGTGGAGAAGGACTTGGGGGTATGGGTGGATGAAAGATTGGACATGAGCTGGCAATGTGCACTTGCAGCCCAGAAGGCAAATCTAGCCACAAAGTCTAAATTTCTTTTTCATAATGAATATTGCTAATAAATACCACAGATACATCACTGCTGCTTATCTGGATTTTAGCAAGGCTTCTGACATTGTCTCCCATCACAGAGTCATGGACAGACTGATGAAGTGCAGATTAGAAAAGTGGATGATGTGGTGGGAAGAAAAGTGGATGAATGTCTGTGTTTGAAGGGACACAAAGTGCAGCTGGAGGCAATTCACTAGTGCTGTACCCCAGGGGTCAACACTGTCAGTATCTGATCAGTAAGTCAGTATCAGTAAGTATCTGATCTGTGTGCGAGCAAGGAACATCTGATTTAAGCCATATTCTGAGGCTGCCCTCCAGTTCTCTGTCTAACAGATGGTCCCTGGGCTTATATTAACCTCAGTCAGAATAGTGTAGAGATTATCAGGGGCCACATCCATCAAATATACCTGTCTCCCTCTTACCTGGCATAGAACTGGAACTAGATGTCATAGAGCTGATACTTGAAATCAGCAAGGTTTGGCTTCACTAGGTGTTTTTAAGCAGATATTCATGAGCTAGCTGAAGGATAAAAACCCCAAGATATATAGAGAGTTTACTTTTTAATTCAGTGTTTTCAGTGACTAAAAAAAGATCTGTGTTGCTCATTTTCATGACATCTGTCACTAACATAGCATCAAGAAAACCATTGTTTTCAACTATTTTTTTCTGGAGTCACTACTTCTGTTATATCAGTTGATTTCTTGTTGTCCAATAAGGAAGTAAAGGCTGCAGAAAAAGAGAAGCTTTCGGCAGGCACATCCTAATGAACAGGCCACGTGCTTAAGCATATCTGTGAGTGCCATCATAAAAAGACGCCATATAATATGCCTTCCTTGGAAGCCCTCAGAAAAAAACATTCCTTTATATGTCAGGTGTCATTCTGAGGTGCACTGCTGGGTGTCAGTCTAGAGGTGACTCAAGGCCAGATGACTGCTGCACTTGTTTTTGAGGTAAACAGCTCACTACTGGGCTTCCTTATGGAACCAGCTGCTGAAGATGTGATGACCTTCTACCAAAACAAATCACATCTGATCACCAAAATTACAGGCATAGGCTTATGAACAGGACTCTGTGGCTCAGAGAGGAGCAGGGGGACAGAGAATAATGGTGCTCTCCATCATGTGGGATGCTCAATCAGCTTAATGTAACTCTATCCAGGGAGAAGAAAAACCAGGGAAGGAAACAAATGTTCATAGACATGTTTGAAGCATAGCCTCCAACAGAAATGCAAGAAGTAGCTGTGGACCTAGTACTTTCTGAAAGGGCTAGAAGCTGTAAGCAAAGGAGGAAAGTAGACTTTGGCATCTTTTTCAATACAGGGAATAACAGCAAAGAAATAAGTAAATGGGTCATCAAGAGCCTCATTCATTTCACTTTGTACTGGAACCACAGAAAAATTCATGTTTTGGATAAGGCACAAAAGGGTATTATACTGAGGCTGAGGTTGTTGTGGAAACTACCTTCAAATGACATGTAGCCTGATGACCCTCATGACATCCAAACTATATATGATGTTGCATTTTAGGCAAACACATAAAAACCGACAGGTTATCTTCAAGTCATTTCCACCATTAGCCAAAGAACGGGTCTCACTTGCAAAAGCTTTTATTCTCCTCAGGCGTTCTTCATTTATGTAGTGAAACAGGTGTCTGGCTGCGCTGCAATGGACAGCACTATCACCTTGCTGTGTGGCACCTGGTTTTCCCTAGGAGAAAGACCAGAGTAAAACAATGAAAGAAGCAAGATATCCTTAGAGGTGACAAGACCTGCCTTAATAATAACGAAAACCAAACCCATAATGCTATATACATCACAAATGATAAACGGAAGTAATGTAGAGCCAAGGCTGCCTCTCACCCCAACACAAATAAATAAAAAAGAGAACCGGGCACCTTCTTTCTCTGTGCATTTCTAACCCACAGATCTACTGCATATAGTTTATGAGGCCATGCAGTGCAGCAGCTGTTTCTCTCCTGAGTCCCTACTCCACAGCTTAGCCAGTCTAATTCTCCTCACCTCTGTGATCATGCTTAGGCAACCCCGCTCCTGAGTAGGATCCCTGAGGCTCAGCCTTTGTTTTCCCTTTCTGAATTCATGACCACAGCTCCAGCCAAAACCCCACTGCCAGGGAGGTGCAGGGACATTTCTCTGCAGCTCCACCAGCTTTGCACTGGGGCATCTGGGTGCTCTGAAATTTTCAGACGTCTGGTTGGCCATGTTTAAGGGCACCTCAATCAGTGCTATCAATAAGACTTTCCCAATGATTTTCAAGTTTCTTTTCCAAAAAGGGCATTCTCAAGGAAAGAGGAGAGAAGCTGAGTAGCACTTTGTTAACATGGGCAAGGGGTAACTAGAGACTGGTTCTGAGAAATGGAAAATTCATATGGGAGAATTTTTCCCCACACACATTTTGGCCTGAGGTATGTACCCTTTTTTTTCAAGTTTACCAGCAACAGAAAATCAGATCTTATAATATGAAGCAACACTTCAATAAAGTGTTGGAGCATTTGTATGAGTACAAAATGGAATACTGGATATTCAGTGGCCTGCTGCAATTTGTGGCCAAAACATGTGGTCATGTTTGCACTACGCTGAGCTGGCAAGGAGTGAAATGGCTGCTTGTCAAACCTGATACCCACTTCCCCTAACAGTTCCCTGGGACTGGTAGCAGCAACCCTGGCACCCTCATCACCCACACCTCTGTGCTCTTCAAGTTGCAGCTCCTTTATTCACATTAGCAGAAAGAGCTTAAAAGGAATCCCAGAGAATTTCCATTTACAAGCAGCACCACCACTGGAGTCAGCAGGTTCAATTTAATCTTTGATAAAATACAGGTCAGATCAGTAGCATTGCTAGTGATTTTATAACCAAACATGTACTTAAATCTATTGTAAAACTTCTGTCCTATGATTTAGCTGCTGAGCTAAGAAAAGTTTCTGGATCCCAAAGGGTGTAAAAGGGTGTGTTCGCCAGTAGAAACAAAGCATGGATCAAAGGGAAATGAGATCAGTGTGGAATCTGGGTTGTTCCTGGGTCTAACGCAGGCAGTGAGAAAATCCAAGCATCTTGAGAGCAGCCTTGCTAATTCTATGGGTTGGCTTTCTCTACTGAAGAGAGCAGGCAATGCTTTGTCAAACCCGTTGCACAGGGCAGTGCACATTTGCCATGCAGGAGCTGAGGTCAGGTTCCCCCAGCTCTCTGCTCCTCTTTTCCAGCACAAGGGAATGGGGACAGCATTTGGCACTTACATGTGAACATCCTTTCCAAAGGAGCGGGGCAATAGACTTGCAGAAGACAGTCTGCCTAACAAAACTGCCACCTCAAGTATCAGATGTTGACCTTTGCCAAGGTCAAGGATCAAGGGAACCCTGTGAATAAGGCCTGTTTCTAAAGCATGTAGGCATCTCTGTGTATTTCTGGCCTAAGTATTTTGCTTTTCTAACCAAGGTGGCCAATGGAGAAGTGCTGGTTTGTTGCCTCCAGTCAGGTCCCTAAACTTCCCTGAAAAGGGAAAGGGCTTATTCAAAATTAATTTAAATGTCTTTGGTGGATCTAGAGAGGGTGAGCAAGAACATTGCGCATTACAGTCTTCCATACCAAAGCAGCCAGGGCTCACACATGCATGAAGGACACATTTGGGCTGGACAGACTCACTCAGGGAGTCATAGAATCATAGAATGTCCTGAGTTGGAAGGGACCCACAGGGATCATCGAGTCCAACTCCTGTCCCTGCATATGACAACCCCACAGTTCACGCCATGTGTCTGAAGGCGTTGTCTAGACTGAATAAAAGCTGGCAGCTAGAACAAACATGGTGCAGATCTATAGCAGGCTCAGCCCTTTCCCTGGGGAAGCCAGAGTAGGCCTTTAGGTCACGTTTTGTACGTGGATATAGAGAAGAGGAAAGATTCTGAGACAATGAATTTGCTGTACATCCGCATGGGAGCTTTGGCTATGGCTGCCAAGCTCCACAAACTGACAAACACTGAGAAGTAGTGGAGACATAGCCTAGGCTGGCCAGTGAGAACTTAGTCAGGTCAGAGCTCACAGAGGGCAGAGAGCAGGGACTTTGAGGTCTCCACACCTCACCTGACAAATTGTCACCCACCAAGCTCTGTGGTCCCTGTGCCCAGCCTGTCTCTTAGTTATCTCCCCAGTTGCCTAAGCCTCAGCCTCTCAATTGTGAAGTCCTTCTCTCTAGCCAGTGGTGTTATAATCCCTTTGCTTACTCATGAGTTTCTGGTGCAGCAGCTGCCTTCAAAGAGAAAAGAGGATTACACTGTCAGGCATGTTTTTGCCATAGAAATTCCAGTAATAAATAACTCCATTCCTGCAGCTAAATGTCTTTACCTAGACTGTGCAATGATGCAATCTCCTTACCTTTAGGTTAGTCTGTTAACCTGCTTTAATTTACTGGTGCTAATTCCAAGTTTTAATAGGTAAACAATGGCTGACTTGTGAATGGATGAACTGCCTGGACAGTCAGAAAACCCAGAGGTTGGGAGAAAGCAAGCGCTTGAGGACACAGGTGGTTCAGTATCCTTGTGTGAGCTGATGGGCTAAGGGAGGAAGTTTTCTATTGATTGACTGACTGACTGATTGATTCATTGATTCATTCATCCATTTTTAGTGATCACATTAGGACTGTCAAACATATGCCTTCTTTGATTTTGTAAAGAAAAACTGTGTTTAGGAATCATCATGTTCTGTTTACTGCAAGTAACATAACAATTAAAGAGCTTTGAAGCATTTCACATTTAGCACAGACACAAAGGCACATTTGCTTATTAGTCATTAATTTGTACACATCAATGTAAACCAAAATTTTAGGTGGTCTGGCAGAAACATCGGTTCTTGTTGCACAGGTCAGTTCTTGTACTTTTTGGATAAATGTCACCATTAATGATTCAGGCTGGTGGCCATCACTGACACAGATGAGATAGAATCATAGAATCATTTTGGTTGGAAGAGACCCTCAAGATCATCAAGTCCAACCGCTAACCTAACACTGCCACTAAACCATGTTCCTAAAAGCCTCATTTATACGTCTTTTAAACATCTCCAGGGATGGTGACTCAACTGCTTCCCTGGGCAGCCTGTTCTAGTGCCTGACAACCCTTTCTATGAAGAAATTTTTCCTAATATGCAATCTGAACCTCCCGTGGTGCAACTTGAGGCCATTTTCCCTCGTCAATGGAGACAGAGTAGGTTCCCAGAAGGATTCTGAAGTACCAGTCCAGGGCAGCCTGGCACCCAGGCACCTTTCTCCTTACTCCAGGTGTACGCAGGTGCTGGCCCCGAAGCAGTACAAGCAGGGCATTTAAGGCTTGGGAAGTTTATTTGATATAATAATGAATTATGACGTTGACATACAGAAGACATCCTCATCTGGAAAGATAACTGACCTCCAATTGCTGGTTAGGGAAGGAAGGCCCTTTGACTCTACCTGTGCTTTCCCCCATTGTTATTTATGCAGTTAATAAAGGGCAAAAGAGAGTTATGCATGCGATATAACGATATCATAAGTAGGGGCTCACAGAAGCGGCAGCACTGGTGAAAATCACGCGTGTGCGTGCCCTGCGGGGGTGGGCAGGGGCACGGGAGGCAAACACCCCGCGGAAAGCGGCGAAAACGCAACTACCGGGTTTCATTTTTTTTTTCTCGTGATTTCTCCGCCTCCCGCTGGACCGGGAGGTCCCGCCCGCGGGCGGCCGCGCCCCGAGGCCACTTCCCCCAGCGCCGCCTCGGGTTCTCGCTACGCGAGTCCGCGGTTCTCCCCCAGCGCCCTGCCGGGGCCGCGCTGCCCTGAACAGCGGGGTCAGTGCCTCTGCCACCCCACTCCCCGCCTCCCGCCGCCTCTTCACCGGGCAACAGGCCCAGCGCCCGCGCCCCAACCCCCGGCCCCGCCTCGGCCCCGGGCGCAGCCGCCACCACCCCGGGGACCTCTGTGGGGACCGGGCGCCCCCTGGCGGCCGCGCCGCGCCGCACCGCACCCCGGTCCGCCTTAGCGGGCGCCGGCCGTGGGCCCGCGCAGAGAGGTGGTGGAGGCGGCTGGCGGCCGCCAGGGGGCGGCGGAGACTCGGCGCTGATTGGCGGGGCGAGGCGTGACGTCCCGGGGCGGAGGAGGCTGGGCGGGGCTTTCGCCGCTGTCAGGGGGCAGCGATGGGGGCGCAGCTCAGCACGGTGAGTGCGCCCGACCCCCGGGCGGCGGGGGCGGCTGGGCCGCGGGGTCAGACGGGCGGGAGGGAAGCTCTGCGCCTCCCGGCACGGGCGGTTCAGGTGCCGGCTGCTGTGGCGCCGCGTTGTGCCCCACTCTCTCCCCTCCCGCTCCTCCCGCCAAGGCCCTGGGCGAGCTGAAGCCCCCGAGTTCAGGCCTCGATTTCAGGCCCCGAGGCCTGGCCGCGGGCGAGGGGAGAGGCCGCACCGCCCGTCGCGGTGGCCCCAGGGCGGGCCGCCTCTGGATGCCTGAGCAGAGCGGGGGCCCCTGGGACGTGTCGGGGGGTGCGTGAGGCCCCGGCTGCCTCCCCTGCCGTGTGCCCAGCATCCGGGACGGAAAGCGGGGGCGCCTGTGTTGAGAGCCGTCAGTGACCCCCTCAGCGATGCGGTGGCTCTGGGACCTTCTCATGGCTGGCACAGGCTGGGGCGTGTGTGCCAGTGTGAACACCCAGGGCTCTTGTGCATGGGGCAGTGGCGCCTGTAGCGGGTGCCATGGCGTGTGTGTTTTTATTCTCGCAGTTCCCTGAATAGTTTTTCAGTGTCCATGCTGATAGCTTTGAAACCACCAGCCTGGCAGCTGCTGTTGTACTGGAGAGCTCTTCCGGGAATCATGCCTGCCTGGTGGGTTTACAGTGCTATTATCTGTAGCATGCATCATTACTCTCTTTTGGCAGCTGCCTGACACATCGTTTCTTTGCTCTGATGCACCTGCTCAAACACTTCTGGTTCTGGATTTGAGAGGAGGACAGAGGTGGATGCAACATATGCTAGTTTGGGTACAGCAGCTTAAGCAGAAGAGTTTGAGGCAGATGCTGAAGCTGCAGAAGTTAAGAAATGCGTGTTCCCTTAATCCTCTCTCATAATTTTCTAAAACCAATGAGAAGAATGTTTAGCTAAAGTCACTTCAAAATAGTGTTTGAATGAGGAAGTGGGGGAGGGGGGACTGGAGCTGGGGGTACAGGCTTTTTCTTACCAAAGAAGCATTCCGTTTGTGTGTTTACAGGGCAGTTTGGTGATAGAGCGTCCTGCTGTAAGGTTATGCATTTAACTGTACCTTGATCACCACGCCCTAGTGGAAAGGGCTGGCAGTCTCTATGCTATGGCTCTCTCTTTTTGGAGCCTTTTTGTTGTCCCGCAGAGGTTTGATTCCATTAATAAAAATTCCTTCTCAGTTACTTATTTTGTGATCTCTGTTAGCAAGGATTTGTGCAGCTGGAAACAGTGAGTCACCAGATCTTCATTTAGTGGTTCCTGGCATTATGGTCAGCCTTGCTTGCTCTGCTGCAGCTTCCGTGATTGCAGTGCAGTTATCTACATGAATATCTTGATACACCCTGTGGTAAGAGTACATAGATAATTTTTTACCCCGAGACTGTGTTTGTTAGTAAGGATAACTTTTTGTAATCAGCCATCAGTTCTTCCCCTTTTTTTCTGCCCACCAGCTGGTACCTTCTGAATAAGGAACTAAAATAGCTATCTGAATTAGTGAGTCTGCTCTTTCTTTCCACCTAAGTCCCATGAGGCTTTTCTACTGATTGATTGTGAATAACAAATTGCCTTCCGTGAGGCTGACACTGTTTTAAAAGTATTTGTGGAAATCAAACTGTATTCTGTTCAATAGACTCGGATCTGGTGCGTTGCTTCAAAAAGTGATAATTATGCACATTTGGGAAAAGTGTGTTAGTATCATAGAACAGCTGTGGTAGTTTTCACTTGACATCTGATGACCCAAAAATTATTTGCAGAGATGGGAGAAAGCATTTATCTTGCACACAGGTGGAGAAGCTGCATTGCGAAGGTGTTATTTCAAACTCCACTCTCTTGTCTTCCTTATCATCTGTTACTGACATGCATTAGTGTTGGAGTAGGGACTGAGCCCAAGTTTTTGAATTCCTGATTCAACTGCCATTTTGCTAGACCACAGCTGCGCTTTTTTGGGGGTCCATTTTAGATAGCCACATCTGTAAATGAAACTAGTTTATTTTAACATATTAATGTCTTATTTGAAACATCATCTGCTGCAGATTCAGCTTGCTGTCTCCACCAGGTCTCATTCACCTGTTGCAGTTCTTATTTGGGAGTTTATTTGCTGCTCTGTCACTGTCTTTAGCAGCTCCCCTCTCTCACACCATTTTTGTGACTCAATAACAAAAGTTCTTCCTGGAGCTACAGAAATTTTGTGGATCTGCAGGAATTAAGGAATAACATTCCTGTGAACTTAAGCTTTTTCAGGAACAACCTGTGGGGAGTTATTTCAGTATTTTCAAATAAAAGCAAAAAATGCAGTGTGTGTGTGTGCATGACATGGTGTGCCTTCAAGCTGTATCCAGTGTTGATATACTTTAAGCCTTTACAGCAGCATTTCAAGAAGGGAGAGTTTATGGTCTCTTTCAGTTTCACACTTGCCACTGTTTTATTAATAATAATAATAATCATAATAATGTAGAACTTTTTTTTAATAGCCTCCTGAGAACTGTCACACTTGCATAAATGAGCTACTAAAAGGCTAGTCAGGTCCTTTTAAAAGAAAATGAAAGTGAAAGCAAACCACGCAGGACTTTGATGTCTTCCAAAAATTAGTTAATGCATTGTATGCAGTCTAAGACTCCAAGTATAATATTTGCTTTTTTTTTTTTTTTTCTTATGGACATGCTTTTTCCATCTCTTCTGTTAAAGCATTGAAAAACAAATTAAAACAAATTACAGAGTTGGGGAGGATTTCTATAAGTAGTTGTTCAGTTTATTCTCCAGTCCTACGTCAGGACCGAATCTATCTATGCAGGTGACTTTCTGGGCTGTTTTAGTACTTATCCAGCCTCGCAAGAACAGGACTGTCCCTGGGAGGAGGCAGTAGAAATGAAGGATTGGGCCTCTAGCTGAGCACAGTCCTGGCAGACTGTGCTTGTAGGCTGTGAGTGACCCATCTTCAGCCCTGTAGACCCACCAGTGCCTGAGCATATGGCACTGGGCTGAGGAGCTGACATCTTCCTTCCATCGTGTCCACACAGCTGTGGTTGCAACAACATGGTCTCCTGTGCTTTCCTGGGCTGAGCTGGTCACTAGGTCACTCCCAGATAGGTGTGTGGTGTCAGAGATGGACAAGGTGGTGCAGTCTGGGGACATGACCTGCTCCTGCCTTGGGGGGCTTCACCCAGGTGGGAAAGCTCATCCCTGCAGCAGGCTACATGACCACCTCTCTGTCTGCCTCCAGGTGCTGTGATACAAAAGGCCCAAAGCAGCGGTGACCATTAGGTGGTGTGGTTGAGGAGTATGTCTGCATGTGGGTGTACCAAGGAGCACAGAGGCACAGCGGTGGCTGGGAAACTGGGGTGATAACCCGACATGTCTACTCCCAGGCCTATCAGAGGGGAGCAACTAACTCACAAAGCCTTATCTCCGCACACGTGCACCCAAAGGAGCACAGCGAGACACTGGCAGACAGGAGGGCCCCAGTAACCCTCAGAGAAATGAGCTCCAGCCTTTCCCAGAGCTGTTTGGGGGAGCCATTTTTCCATGGGCCAGGGTGACGCCTCTCTGCATGTGTCAGTGGGAGGCTGGCTACCCATGCAGGCTGGGGGGGGCACAGGATGCAGGGAAAGAGTGTTTGGTGATTGTGGGATGTTTAGGCGAGGAACCAAAGCTAGGGATTGAGGCTATTTGGGGATGAACAAATGTGGGGAAAATAAAAAGGATAAAAGGCTGGAAAGGGCTGACCCTGCATAAACAGGCCTGCTCTGTCCCCTTGTCTGTCTGTGTCCTGCAACCTGCAGTCAGTATTGTATTCTCCTTGAATGCCACAGCCGCTTTCCTGGGGAAGGACACTGCTCTGGGTGCACGTGTCCGTGTGGAGGTGTAAGCACTAGTGCCTGGAGCCAGACTGCGGGTCGCAGAGCCTGTATGACCGTGGTGCCAGCACCCAGCTGGAGTGTGTGATGGCTAGCAATGATCAAGCTGGGCCAGCTAGCAAGTAAGCAAAGTGGCCTAGGAGCCAGTCGTGTGCATCTCTGAGCATGAGACCACCAAAGACACTGGCTGCTGTAGGGGCTGGGGGTCCTGGCCAGCTAGAAAGAGAGTGGGCTCTGTGGTCGAGTGTGAGATCTCCAGTTACTGGGGGGCCGCAGCACATGTGACGATGTGCGAAGGGGTGTGTGCAGCTGACCTTGTATGTCCAGTTGTCAACAACTGGGGAGACTGGTTTCTGGGGACAACTGCTGCAAAGACTAAGCCAGCTACTGGTTGATCCACTTTGTACACATGTGTGTATGTGTATTTCCCACTAATAGACCTTCATCCTGATTGTTCAGGGAGGGGAAGAGGATGAGGCAATAGGTTCTGTTTGTGTTGATCAGTGTGGCCAGCTGTGTTTGTATTTGGGCATTTGTTGTATATGTGTGTCCATGCGCGTGCCTGTGGACAAATGTGTTTAGCCTCGCTAATGGTTGGACCTGAGGACGTGGAGCTGTGGCATCCTCACTTCTGTTGAGCTTCCAGGTTTGGCAACCTACTGCCGGTCTGCCAAGTGCCTCAATGTAGGAGTAACGCCAGATGTTCATAAAGCAAATTTGTGTGTCACACTGGTTGGTGTTTTTTTTAATACTTCCACTTCCTGTTCATATTAATACAAAGAAACACAGTTTTTTTGGTGGTCAGATTGTCATGCTACCATATTCCTTTTCACCAAAACTACTCTCTCATGTATGCACATGTCTCTAATACTCCTTCTGTGTTTCTGCAGTTGGGTCGGTTTGTGACATACCCGGTATGGTTTATCTACACCACCATTCTGAGGTTTTTCAGGAATCCACATCCTGCAATTACTCTGAAGGATCCTGAAGTGAAGTATGCATTGAGGCTGATTGATAAGGAGGTAAGTACATGAATAGTGCTGACCGTGACCACTCCATGGATACTGTGAAATACTTATAGCTTCTGAAATCTTGGGTAATGTTGCAGCAGCACACATATGTGTATTTTAAGGAAAGGGCTGCTTTTTAAATGTTCCTTGCCTAGTATGACTGAGTTCTGCAGTTCTGCAAGGAGCTTGTTTCTGAGCAAGTTAGAATGCAGAACGCTGCTTTAGAAATGACCCACCTCATAGTTTCTGTCACGTGTTTCTCTTTTTATTGAGTACATCAGCAGAAATTCCTGAATTCTGTCCTGCTAAATTGGCGATCAGACAGAAGTCATGCTGTCAGGCAGAGCAGGCAGTTTTTTCCATGGTCAGTAGCTTTCAGCATGGTATTTGTCAGAACAATGTTGATACCGATTCCTGTTTTTGGATTTATGCACTCTAATGTGTTACAGGTAGAAAGCTGTTTAAATGATGTAGTCCTGACAGCACCTGAGCTGTGTTAGCTTCTCTCTCTTTCTGTTACAAGTAGAAGCTGTTTCGTACCTCCTGGGCTGCTCAAACAAGTTTTCAGAGGAAACTCATGACCCTTTCAGGGCTGGGTCTTGCTATCAGAAACTGACGCTCAACTTGTGGAAATGGAACAAAAGCCACAAAGGGTGAAAAGTCCAGATTTACTTTGGATAAACTCACCATCAAAAGCATGAAGTAGAAATCTTGGCTTTTCAGGTGTGAAGTCACACTTGAAGATATTTTTATTTATGACTTTTTAAGTCAGTGAGCTAGTCAGAAAGTTATCAGAAGAGTTTGAATGAAAAGGACTTTGGACTGGAACAAAGCTTTTTTTTCAGCTGTAGAGAGTGCACTGATAGCTTGGCTTTCATTTGTTCTGTTTATTGAAGAAAATGATTACTGTAATTCTGAATACTGGTTTTGTGGGAACCGAAAGCTTCCCTGTGGCTTGGGCTGGGTGACATTACTGTGTTTATTTCTCATTTGTACTGCAACAAGGCTATTATTATATACCACCAGTTTCTCATGAGATCTGTAGCATGTGGTTGCAGGTACAGGGTACAGTCTGCCTGACCTGCAGGAGTGGAGGGAAGCTTGAGCCACTGCATATATTTCTCAGAATCAAGCTACTTGCAAGTTTCTGCTGTAGTAGTTTGTAACAGAAGAGAATTCACAATTAACTTGTTCTTGTTTTTGTTTTCTAAATACCAATTTTCTTCTTACTCTTGTTATTTTTTATATGCTATTTTTTTGAATTTTTATTTTGGGGTGGAGGAACAGCTCTTGCATAACCAGGTCAAATGCTGCTGCATGTGGTACCTTTATCAACTGCAGATATTTGACTGATGTTTATAACTTTCTGCCTAAATGGGAAGTGTGCCCTGGAAACAGAAGTTAATTTGGAAAAATAATGACTTGGTACAATAAGCGCTAGTAGCTTCTAACATCCTGCCAAAAATCTGGTGCAAATACTCTGATCTTTGGTACTAAACTTCTCAACATTACCATATCCACCTGGTTGGTAAAGATGAAATTAGTGAGAATCTTTCTGACATTGCTTCAGTTTGTAGTTTACAAGCTATTACCTTTGGAGTAGATGAGAACTTTAATCTAAAACCACCTGTCATTCCACAAAAACATGTCAACTTGGGAAGAGAATTGTGGTGCTCGGTGTGGTTGTGGGGTCTACTCAAGACATTTATGTGGTTAGAGTTTACCTCCTATTGCAAGAGGCATTTCAGTACACTGGTTTTATGTTGCTATGTTGCCCCTTTTACTGGCCCAGCCTAGCTGAAGACCCTCATATTTTAAAGTTTCTGCTGTTCCCATGTTGGTATTTATTATTCCCTTTTAGTCACTATGAAGCTGTCGGTACCTTCACTAGAAGAGCACCAAAATAGTTTGTGTTTAACACAAAAAATGAGGAAATTAATTCCCTGGTTTGTGAGTAGCTGGGGGTTGTAAATTTTGACCTGACATATTTTGATGATAGAGTTGAGAGTACAGCCTTACAGAAATTTTTCTTAGTGGCCTGTGGCCCCAGCAAAGGAATAAGAAGCTTTACCAGGAAGGGAAGTGGCAGGAACCGCTCAGGCTGACTTCACAGCTAAAGAAAATGGACCTGTGATTGCAACAGAAAACTGAGTTGCATGTGCTGGGCTGCCATACAGCAATACATGTGTGTGAAATTTCAAAAGGATTCCAAAGATACGTGTAAACAGTTTTTAGGTGTCTGCAATCTGAAGCTTGAAATGCAGTGGTCTAGAGAATGCCTAGCTTGACATATATGTATCTTTTAATGCAGCTTAGATTTTTGTGTATGAAAGCTGGAAATCGAACACACTGTTTTGACAAGTTGTTGCGAGCAGAAGCCTTTCTTCCTCTACTCACTGTCTGCCTTTTACCTACCAGCTGAAATGTTAACATCTGCCCAGGTGGAGTATGCCATACCCCCCATCTGTTGAACAGAGAAATAAGGATCAGAAGGCTGCTGCATTTAACATAGGAAAAGAATATCATAATATAGTTAGATGTGCCAATTTAGCTTGTGCCTTAGGAAAGCCCACAACCTCAGGTGTTGTTTGTTGTTGGCTTTTTGTAATGGTAAGCATAATTCATTTGTTACCTTTCAGTGGCTTCAGCAGAGCACCAGCCTGCAAAAACTGTTCTCCAGCTTTACATTTGCAGTTTTGAGTGGGGAAAACTCCTCAGCACCTGCAACTTGAGACAGAAACGCGTATTGGTAACCGGAGGCTTCCAGGCAGCCAGGGCAATGCCAGATTGGCAGCGCAGATGACCCCATGCTGGAGGTGGCTTCTGCATGAGTGTCTTTAATGTAGCCTTGAGGAACAACTTGCTGACTGGCATGCTCAGTGTGTTGGACATGTAACAGAGACAAGGCGTAGGCGTGCTGACCTATGTATGAGGAATTTCTTGGGCCTGTTAGTGTTTCTCACAGTTGCTGCTTGTGGTGCTCCAAGATACTTGTGCTCAGAAACATTGGGCTAAGCTATCTCAACTTCAGTTGATGATAAACTGGGAATTCAGAACTTTGTTCTTTCTGCATACTGTTAAAGACGACAGCTTAAGATAAAGGACACAAACCAGATTTGAAGTAGTGAAGTTGGTGCTGAAATTTTCATACAGAAACAGCAGCGGTCAGTGTGGGAGCAGCAGCATTAAGTCCACATCAGCTGTCTTTCTTGTGGAATTTTCAATGGCAGTTACTGTTCCTGCATTTACATTAGTACAGAGGAGCCCTTTTTAGACTGCCACTCGGTTTCCTTCTTTCTTCAGCTTGTACCTTTAAATGATTTATTGTGAAGAAAATTTCATCAGTGTGACCATAACTCAAAGACTAGATCAATTCCGATGAGAAAGAAAGCTGTCTCCATCAGTTACTTTAAAAACAAACAAACCAACCCCAAACAAAAAAAGGTTACAGTTTTTTATAGGATGTTTATGGAATTTTCTCTAGAAGGGATATTATGTCCCATAGGGCTTTAAAAAATAAAATAATGGGCTGAGGCATTAGGCTGTATGCTGTTTCTTTCTGTCTTTTTCTTTTCTTTTTCAATCCCACGAATGGGATCTGATTTTTATGAGATAACACATGGTATAAGAAATAACATTTTATTTACTCATTACCAAAATTTTATTCAAGATACGACTTTCCTAGTAGAAGAATAGAATAATTATCCCAACTGCACTGTCTAAATAGTCCTAATTTTATAATAAAGTTCTTATCTAGAGTGCTCTTTTTAATTTAAATTAAGGATTAATTCAGTTTTTATGGGGAAAATATTTTTAAGGCTCTTAGCATAGGAAAAGGGGCCAGGTAGCTACTTCCTAATCTTCTTGACATCCACTAGTATCTTCTGAAATAATATTCTACATTGAAATCACAGAATCCCAGAATGTTAGGGATTGGAAGGGACCTCAAAAGATCATCTAGTCCAATCCCCCTGCCAGAGCAGGAACACTTAGATGAGGTTACACAGGAAGGCATCCGGGTGGGTTTTGAATGTCTCCAGAGAAGGAGACTCCACAACCCCCCGGGCAGCCTGTTCCAGTGCTCTGGCACCCTCACTGAGAAGAAGTTTCTTCTCAAATTTAAATGGAACCTTTTGTGTTCCAGTTTGAACCCATTGCCCTTTGTCCTACTGTTGGCTGTCATCGACAAGAGCCTGCTCCATTCTCGTGACAGTCACCCTTTATATATTTGCAAGCATTAATAAGGTTAATGGTTAATTCCTCTGATTTTGAGAAATCATGGTCAGAATTTTGAACTCCTGAATATTTCCATTGTGAAAGAGAATTGAAGAACTGATTGATTTTTTTTTTTTTTTTTTTTTTTAATCTGTGGCCTTTGCAGAGAAGGCAATGAAATATTCATACCATTTAGAAAGTTATCATTTAGTCTTAATCTGCATAGGAGTATCTTATTAAGTTTTGCTATTCACGTTTAAATATACATCAAAACAGTATTTGCATTTGTCTGTTTCTATTTTTACTTCTAAAATATTTTGAGATAAAGTTAAGTTTTTAGGTTTGAATGAAAAGTTGACCTCTGCAGGATTGCCGTGTTCAGATGAGTCCATAGTTGCATTACGCAAAAATTTCAGTTAGAATGTTGCTGTCCCCCAAATATTTAATCGTGCGGGAAGCCAGACTAGCATATTGGTTTTACAAGCAAAATCGCAAACATTAAATCCCAACTGAAGAGCTGACTGTTTTTTTTATTTTCCTCTTTCAGGAAGTTAGTCATGACACAAGAAGATTTCGATTTGCTCTCCCTTCCATGGATCACGTTCTGGGTCTCCCTGTAGGTATGTTCTGTCTTTCCTTACTGAGAATCCAAGCATTGTTAATTATACTATAAGAGATCTTATGGGGATTTTTTCCTTACATTTTCCTACATTCTGAATTTCGAATGCTGTCCCTGTGGCTTTAGCTGGTGTCCTCATGCTGTGAGTCACCCAAAGGGTCTGAAATCTTATTTACTTACAGAAAGTATACATCCAGCTTTTTTCTGTGAAGACAGTAGAAACAAGCCCTGGACTTTACTTGTATTTTCCCAGTCTCAGCTCTCCAGTGTGTGTTATTCCCATGGTGCTTGGTCTCTGTGGTCCCTTTCCATTCCCCAAGGCAGTGCTTTCAGATACTTTTCCTCTGACACATGTGGTTTACCAGATAATCTGCTCACTTCTGAATTTGCAGTGAGTCTCATGGAGCTTCTGAATCACCATGGGGCAGATGTTTCCTTAGGCACTGCCATGTGTCATGTTGCCTTCCATAAGAGCTTAGTGCTATTGTTTTCTACTGCTTATATAAAGAGCATTTAATTGTGACTTGTGTTTTATAGGCACTCCTGCTTTAACAGCCTGTTGCAGTGATCTCTAGGTCAGGTGCTTTGTGGTAGTCCTTAGCACCTTTTTACCATTACAGTCTGTCGTGTTTAGGTTCCCTCTTGTTTGGGGTACCTTATTCTCTCGACCTTGTTAAGTAGCCTTGAGGGCAAAGCTAGTTTCCCTCTCTTGCCCGTAATCCACATTGAGGAGTAAGCTGTCTCACCTCTGTAATTGTTCTTGTCCTACACGCTAACAGAAAGGAAGCTGTCGGAGGTGAATTTGGCCTGCTGGATGCCATGGCTTCCTCCAGTGTTTCCATAAGGTCAGAGGAAGTCAGCAAGTTATTTCAGCATAGCCTGAGAAGGTGCATGCCTGGCCCTGCATGGTCCCAGGAACAGCATAGTCATGTTTCCAAAGATGCTCTGCACAGGCTCACCTTCTGTGGGTGACTGGGGGAGTGGTTTACTGGGCAAAACTTGGGAAGTAAAGAGAGCCGAAAGCTGGTGAGAGTGCTAAAAGCAGCTGGGAGCAGGAGGCTTGGCAGCCATGGGACAGATAGTGGTGTTCATTCTGCATGTTTAGTCCAGCACCAGCATTTTGCTTTTACCACCAGTTGGAGCGTTACAGGAGAAAATGTGATTCACGCTGAGGGAGAGCGCAGTTGTGTATGGACTCGCACAGAGGCTGCCAGCTGCTGCTGTCCTGCCAGGGTGGGGTAAAGCTCTAACAAGTGTAAGCATAAGGCATGTTTTCCCTTTGGGAGGAGCACCTTTTTTTTTGATTTGTACCAGTTCTTGTGAGATGGGCTCCAACAGCAGTCCTGTCTGTCCAGGTTTACAGACTGCAGTGGTTAACCTGGCTCTGTTCACAGTATCACAGTATGTTTGGGATTGGAAGGGACCTCAAAAGATCATCTAGTCCAATCCCCCTGCTGGAGCAGGAACGCCTAGGTGAGGTCACACAGGAACATGTCCGGGTGGGTTTTGAATGTCTCCAGAGAAGGAGACTCCACAACCTCCCTGGGCAGCCTGTTCCAGTGCTCTGGCACCCTTACTGAGAAGAAGTTTTTTCTCAAATTTAAGTGGAACCTCTTGTGTTCCAGCTTGATCCCATTACTCCTTGTCCTATCATTGTTTGCCACCGAGAAGAGCCTGGCTCCATCCTCATGGCACTCACCCTTTATATATTTATAAACATTAATAAGGTCCCCCCTTAGTCTCCTCTTCTCCAAACTAAAGAGCCCCAGCTCCCTCAGCCTTTCCTCATAAGGGAGGTGCTCCACTCCCTTAATCATCTTCGTTGCCCTACGCTGGACCCTCTCCAGCAGTTCCCTGTCCTTCTTGAACTGAGGGGCCCAGAACTGGACACAATATTCCAGATGTGGTCTCACCAGGGCGGAGTAGAGGGGAAGGAGAACCTCTCTCGATCTACTAAACACCCGCCTTGTAATACACCCCAGGATGCCATTGGCCTTCCTGGCCACAAGGGCACAGTGCTGGCTCATGGTCATCCTGTTGTCCACCAGGACCCCCAGGTCCCTTTCCCCTACACTGCTCTCTAATATGTAATTTCCCAACCTATACTGAAACCTGGGGTTGTTCCTGCCCAGATGCAGGACTCTACACTTTCCCTTGTTAAATTTCATCAGGTTATTCCCGCCCAATTCTCCAGCCTGTCCAGGTCCCGCTGGATGGCAGCACAGCCTTCTGGCCTGTCAGCCACTCCTCCCAGCTTAGTGTCAACAGCAAACTTGCTGATAGTACACTGTATTTCCTCGTCCAAATCGTTAATGAATATATTGAATAATATTGGCCCCAATACTGACCCCTGAGGCACTCCACTAGATACTGGCCTCCAACTAGACTCCGCACCATTGACTACCACTCTCTGGCTTCTCTCCTTAAGCCAGTTTGCAACCCACCTCACTACTCTATTGTCTAGACCACACCTCCTCAACTTAGCTGTGAGGATGCTGTGGGAGACTGTGTCAAAGGCTTTACTGAAGTCAAGTTCCTGGAGAAGGGGGTGGCAAGGTCACCCACCCCTTGCCTGGAGGAGCAACAGGTGGCTGCTGCTGCAGCTCTCTCCATGTCTTCTCTAGCTGGAAATACATGTGCTATCACGTGTCTGTAGGCTTTGCTGAGAGGGTTATTTGCATCACCCCTACATTACGTCCATGTGCAGCTTGAAATGAGTTATGGTTGCTTCGTTCCCAAGTCACCAGGTAGCACAGCTTCCTTCACCCACTGGTTTGCTTCACTGGCCCTCCAGCCTGGCAAACCAGCTCCTGGTAAAAGCTCCTTTTTGTGTTCCCAAAACAGGCAGAGGAGCTGTGTTGTCTTTGGTGAGCTGCATTCATCTTAACAGATAGAGTAGGTTCTGTTGGCCTAGTGGTGACAAAATAATGAAAAACAAATCCCCCCCTGCATAGTCTTCCTTTGGGTCTCTTCAGGGTGTTGGAATTTTATAGGAAAGCCTTTGAAATGAGTTAATTCTTGGATTTTTTCATCAAAAACGTAGACCTTGAGAAAAGAAACTATTGTAGAGAGTTCAGTGAATATGTGACATTGAAATGTGATCCCCACGTTCAAATGTTAAGCTGGAGAAACAGCAGGGTTAGAAAGGTGCTTTATGTCTAGGCAGCCTTAGCAATGGCAGCTAGAAGACCTCTTGGTAGACATGGGCGATTTGTGGTCAAAGTAAGAACAATTGTAACCGAAGTATAACAGTTTATAACTAACATGTTAATAAAGAAGTGTGAACAGCACTTGACAGTTTTCCCCTCCTTTGTAATTTTTGCTTGGCTGTACAAGAGAGGTATATCACGTCTTTGCAAGATGTCATGTACAAGTATGGCTTTGGTAAATGTAAATGCATGAAGCTATCAGAACAGATATGATTTACACTTAGAGTTAGCAGCTGAGTTGTCTGCCCTTCCAGGTAGAATCTATGCATGGTCAACAATTCTGACAAGGTGTTACAGTCTCAGGAAAATGAGAGAGGAAGAAGTGGTGCCACAAAACCAAGGTAGTCAGGAGAACTTTGGGACTGGGTTTGCAGTCAATGCTAACTCAGTACATCCACTGAAAGAAAGATCTCCTGAAAGCAAACGTCTTTTTTTCTTCCCTGTGTACAGGACAGCACATCTACCTGTCTGCACGGATTAATGGGGCTCTGGTTGTTAGACCTTACACTCCAGTTTCCAGTGATGATGACAAGGGCTATGTGGATCTTGTTGCCAAGGTGAGAATGTCATGCTCTTTCACCAGGCTGGGCAACTTCTGAGCCCACTTTTACACTTGCAGCGCTACGTGAAGTCTGATATGTTGGCTGCTGTTCAGTTGTGTGCCACTGCCAACTTCCACTGTTGTAACAAGTGATCTGCAATTATTAATACCTACAATCCATATGGCATTTTGCAAGTGCTTCCTTAGTGTGTCTCATGAGGTGCTCTGTAATTTTCTGTAGTTGCATATTGCAATTTTCCAAAGTCTGTGTAGACCTGTAAATGTTCACACACCTTTTTAATCCTTCTGAAACAAGGAATCAACCTTGCCTGGACTGTCAGCTTCTTCTGAAGCTCAGGTAATATGGTCATTATGATCATTAAGAGTGGTGATCGTTATCGTTACTGATCTAGACAGTGTGACTGATTTACTTGGCAAGAATGTGATTATGAGTCTTGTGATAATGTTCTTTTGTTTTGTCTCTTAATAGCTAGACTAAGCAAATGTATTTAAAGTGGACAGGAATTTAAAACCTGAATATCCGCATTGGAATTCCTCTTAGCACTTTACTCTTCAGTTTTTTTCTTCTTTACAACTAATAACACTTCATTTATTGTTAAACTAGATGTGAATTTGCCTTTTTCTACCTACTTATCTTCATGCACATGACTTTGCACCCTGAAAACATGACAAAGGAAAATGTAAATCTAGGAATGTTTCACAAAACACATCCTTCCCAGTGTGGCTCTCCATGCATGCAAACAATGCTGTTCTTGTAAAAGCGTAGCTGGTCTCAGCTTGAGCTTTTTCTCAGCCATGTGAATTAAAACAAAAAAAGCAGCACGGTTCCAGTAATGCAACTACACCCAGTGATACCTGTTGTTGAATGGCTGAATATTCAAATAGTTGTTATCCACTTTTTTGTTACTCTAAGATGCAAACAGTTGGCACCCCAAGAAGAAGGTTTGGGTATATCCCTTTGCAACTGAGCTGTCAGGGGTCTTTTTCAGAAGTGTATCTGTTTGAAATCACAGTGGCTTTTTTTGTTTGTTTGCTTTTGTTTTGAACTTGAGTGTAAATCATGTGGATTATTTAGAGATATTTTCTATGTTACAGAAATATAATGGAAAACTTGCCAGTCTCTGTCCAATTTGATCAAAATCAAGGCAAGAGTGGCATTTTAATATTGATCAGAAAGCTCAGTGCTTCTCTTATTGTCAGTCAAATCTGCATTGCTAGTATTTCTTTATCTATTGTGTTCTTTGAATGAGGACTATGGGTACCTAAATACTTGAAGGGCAAATGCTTATCTTTGAACCCTGAGGTTAAATGCTTCATTGTTATTTTTAACAGATCTACTTTAGAGGTGTCCATCCCAAGTTTCCTGATGGAGGGAAGATGTCTCAATACTTAGACAGCCTGCAAATAGGGGATACTATTGACTTCAGAGGACCAAATGGCCTACTTGTCTACAAAGGAAAAGGCAAGACAGATGCAGAAGATAAAATTTATCCAGAGTAAACAATACAGGAAAAACATTATCAAATAGTAGTAAGACAGGTCACAGTTTTTTTCCAGTTGGGTTCGGGTCTTTCTCTGCACGAAAGAAATTGTTAGTGTGTTAATTCAGTCAGTGGCCATCCTGAGGGAGAATGTTATATGATTATAGAAGTGCTTGTTATTGATACTATTCTCAAACAAAGAGATTCTCCCCCTGCTTATATGGACAAAGTTTGTACACTGATAAAAACACTTGGTATTTGCACTGTCTAATGCTAATTTCCCAAGTGAAAATTAACTTCATCAGTAGGAAGTTCTTTTATGCCAATATAAAATACCTCTCTTTGGCACAGTGCAGCCACCAATGTGTCACAAAAAGCCTTCTGGCAGTTTTGTGAGCAGCAGAACTCAGACATGTGGTTTTCCAGAGCTTTGTGCATTCTGTTCATGTTATCCTGGATGAAGAGAGGTGTGAATACAGCAAATACAACATTTTGAGCAGTTTCAAACTCTTTGTCAGACTGGGCTAAAACTGGCAAATCAGCTCAAAAAAAGGAGATAAATGTACAAAAAAAATATACCCTGCATATTACAGTTTTTCCCTTAAAATAACCTGCATGGGGTAAATAACTCTCTGAGCAGATTAACTCCTTTGTGTAGAACTGTTTCCAGAATCTGGGCCTCTGAATATCACTGGGGGTGTGGGACATGAGCGAATAGAAATACAAGTAGTGATGGCTTGATGCTATGGTCAGAAGTATAATAATAACCCGTGTCGGTGTCCGATGTTACCATCACATGTCTTACAAGCTGTAATCATCTTTCAGCATTTGTTTTAATTTGTGAAGTCTTCACCTTTGTCTGAGTCCTGCTCTTGCTTTATGAAGGGGGAAGGGGGACAGGGCTGAAACAAAGTCAATTAGCTGAACACGCTGGATAGGCATAACAGGCATTTTTTCCTGCTTTCTTCACTGTTTTCCATCTCTCTCTCTCTTTTCAGGCGAGTTTGCTATTCGACCTGAAAAGAAAGCCGAACCAGTTACTAAGAAAGTGAAATATGTGGGGATGATTGCAGGTGGGACTGGTACGTATATATAAAGATTCATCCTTGGTTTCTGACGACAGCTGGTAGATGTGTTTGTTCATATTTTCTCTCACATGCCCACTTGCACTTTCTTTTATTCCGTTGCATTCTTGCACCATTGACCTGCCTTTCTCTTTCAGGAATAACACCTATGCTACAGATCATTCGAGCAATCGTAAAAGACAAAAATGACCCTACCACTTGTCAGCTGCTGTTTGCTAATCAGGTAATTCTGTCCTTTTTTCTGTTTATAAAGTTTTACTTAACTAACAATACTCTGCTAGACAAATGAAATTCTTGCTGAGAAATCCTGGTGCAGAAATACAAACCCTGAGGGGAGAAGCGAACTGAAATGTTGAAAACTTCCCGTATAAAATTAACTACTATGAATTGTTTTTTAGTGTTACTATGGAAATGCTGCTTTCCTCCTAGCTAACACTCAACACTTCCTTTCCTATGCCCCATTGCTCTGTTTCTAATCCAGTTTATAAATGTTTTAAAACTCTGCATTCCTTTGTGCAAGTAGTTAATGTTTTGGGCAGACTTTCAGGGTTTTCTTTTGTAGTGGAAACATGAAAGCGGTGGACATCTGTCTCTTTCAGCAGTTGTAGCTCCACAGCTTCACAGCAGGGTTTGTATGTGGAATCCTTGTGTTTGAGAATACCTTAGGTGAGGTTAAATTAATATTGATCTCCAGCAGCTCCCTCAGCTACTGAGCTGTGGTTCTGTATAGCTGTCTCCTTTCATTTCCATTCTCTCTGTCAGTTCTTCATGCATTTCAGTTGCTCTTTGAGATGTATCGTTCTGCCGTGCTGGACAAAGGGAAGATCTCTCATCCATGGAATCCTTGTGACAGGTTTCTTGGATGACCAGGCAACCCAAATGGTGGTGTGCTGCTGAACTGCAACACCCCATGTTTGCCTGATATTCTTCTGGTGTTAATCCTTTTGCTTTTAAATTTCTCCATCATAATGAATATTTGTTTCTGGATTACGAGCCATTATTTTTTGTGAACCTCGCTTCATGCCTGTGTTTTTTAGCCTCTGATATTCAGTGTGTCCTCATTTCTTTTGTACTATATCTGAATCATAAACCAAGATTTTTCTACCTAGAAGCTATCATCCAAGTGCCAACAGATGCCACATTCTGATGCTTTATTGCAACAAAACCCCTTGAAGAGCCCTGCCAGTGCCTTCTGGTGCTGGCTGGTGTGGCTGCAGCAACTGGTCCCTGCTGAGCCTTAGGGGTTGGCATGAAGTGCAGTTGGCATCAGGGCAGGAGGGCCAGGATTTGCTGTGAGTAATACAGAATGACTAATACAGGGCTAGAGCTGCTTTAGCACCCTAGAAAACCTACTGCTTCCTGCAAGGGGAACAGTTGCCTGCATATTAGCAACAGCCTGTGTAAACATAAATCATTGGCTTTAAAGAGTCCTTGTATCTGGTAACCACACAAACATAAAGCAGCCTCATGACAAATGGTCAGTCAGGAAAGCCTGCAGACTAATGAAATGGGCCCATGCGAACCTCATGAGTTTCAACAAGGCCAAGTGCAAGATCCTGCACCTGGGTCAGGGGCAGCCCCCAGTATCAATACAGGCTGGGGCATGAAGGGACTGAGAGCAGCCCTGCGGAGAAGGACTTGGGGGTTCTGGTGGATGAAACATTGGACATGAGCCAGCACTGTGCGCTTGCAGCCCAGAAGGCCAATCGTATCTTGGGCTGCATCAAAAGCAGTGTGGCCAGCAGGTTGACGGAGGTGATTCTGCTGCTCTGCTCTGGTGAGACCCCACCTGGAGTCCTGTGTCCAGCTCTGGAGCCCTCAGCACAGGAAAGACATGGACCAGTTGGAGAGGGGCCAGAGGAGGCCACAGAAATGATCAGAGGGCTGGAACAGCTCTGCTGTGAGGACAGGCTGAGGGAGTTGGGGTTGTTCAGCCTGGAGAAGAGAAGGCTCTGGGGAGACCTTATTGGGACCTTTCAGTACTGAAAAGGGGCCTGTAAGAAAGATGGGGACAGACTTTTTAGCAGGGCCTGTTGCAACAGGACAAGGGGGGCGATGGTTTTAAACTAAAAGAGGGGAGATTCAGGCCAAACATGAGGAAGAAATTTTTTACAGTGAGGGTGGTGAAACACTGGCCCAGGTTGCCCAGAGAGGTGGTAGATGCCCCATCCCTGGAGACATTCCAGGCCAGGCTGGACAGGACTCTGAGCAACCTGATCTAGTTGAAGATGTCCCTGCTCATTGCAGGGGGTTGGACTAGATGACCTTTGAAGGTCCCTTCCAACCCAAACTATTCTGTGATTCTTTTAATGTGTGTTTTGCTGATGTTTTATTTTGGCCCTTCTGAAAGAGTTGTGTTGGATTACAGATGACAGTGTATGTGGGCTTGTATTATGCTTCTGCCTCCCATGCTTTGCATTGGTCAGACCCAGTAATAGCTTTTCTGGAACACATGCAATTGCATATTCAGAAATAGGCACCTTCTCAGCAATAGTTGCTAACACATTCCTCCTTAGTCCCACGGGTACAGACAGAGTGATGTCCTCAGTGCCAGATTGTTAAGGCTGCAGAGGATGGTACCACTTTTAGTCTCTGCCCTTTTCCCTCTTTCACAAACTTCAGCTGCTCTGACAGGAACAAGGCTTTTGTTTGGCCTTCAGTGATGTTGCATCAGGGAGGAGCAGAACTTGATACCTTCAGTGGTGTTTGTCGTTCCAACCAGAACTCAATGTTCTTTTGGTTATTTGTTCTACATCCTGTTCAGAAACCAAGAAATTGCCATATGGCAATGCTGATGGAATTTGGAGTGGCAAAGGTGAAAAACCTGGCATTTTTCTGACTGAACGGCACAGCATGGGGTAGGGAGATACTTGTGTGCAGTCGTAGTTAGTTTTTTGATGAAAGTTGCTTTTGTAATAGGAGTGCTAAAACAGGTCTTTACTCTTCTGATGCTACCCCTGATCCCCTGGACAAGCGAAGGTCCTGTGTTTTGATACGGGTTTTGCTTAATTTTTTTAGGGGGAAGGCATTGCATGGTCAGGATTTGGGAAAGTTATGAAGCTTTTTATTAGCTGTGCCACAGGATAGTCATGCAAATAACTATCTGCTCTCTTCAGCCTGTAAAATGGAGTTGAATAATGTGTTCCATCTCACAGGGCTGTAGAGTACATACTGTTCTGTGGTCATCTGAGGGCTGCACTCACACACAGAGCGTAATCATTGTTTTCCTTATCCTGCAGACGGAGAAGGATATCCTGTTACGTTCCGAGCTGGAGGAGATCCAAGTTCAGAATCCCGGTCGCTTTAAGTGTTGGTACACACTGGATAGACCACCTGAAAGTAAGGCCTAACATGCTTCTTCCACTGAAGCTTAAGTTATGCACATTAATGCATGTGTTTGACAGGAAGCGTGCTACATCATGTGCGTATTTCTGGGTTCCTTTCTTCCTTAATGAATCCTGTCTGAATGCGTCCATTAGCATCATTCTTCATCATTCACAGCGTGATGCACAGAAACAGATATAATCAGGCAGTGTTTCCAAAGCTACAAAGCTTACCTCAGGTGAATGGTAGCACAGTGTTTTTCCCATGGCCACACCTGAATATTTACGATTATTTACTCTGGAAGACGACCTTCTTTTCTCCTTCCGCACAGACACAAATATAACATGTTATCTTACTGTCTCATGGTCAGAGCACACATGAAGGCAGCTGCGGTGGGAGAGTCAGAGGCTCTCTGTCTCACGGAGATGTGGCCAAGTGCAGACTCCTACCTGGCTGTCCATGTGTGGCAGTCCGTGGTAGCTGATCTGCTCCCTAGAAAATGGAATTGCCTCTGTATTAACAGTGTTTCTCAATGGAAATACGTCCCAGCTTGGTGCAGTCAAGTTGTTAAAATAATGTGATGTGGCTGGCTGGTCTAGGTGAGAGGATGAGCTGCCTGCATGTGCCTCCCTCAGCCCTGCACATTTCAGGAAGAAAAGGCTGAATTGTTACTGCTGTTGTGGAAAAGACTAAATAGTTTCCATGTCATTCCTTGTCGTTTTCCTTTCTCACCATTCCTTGCCATGCCCATCCACATCAGGATCGATTCTTGCTCCTATTCAGCCGTAGTTTGAGGCAGAAAAGGGCAAGCCATGTGCCTTTTCGTACCTTGTGACCAAGAATACACGTCCCCTAGGGTAGCGGGGAGGGTCTTGCTGTCCTCACAGTCTGTTGCTGTTATGTCATTTTCTGCAGTTTGTGTTCTCCTGGAATTTCTGAGGCAGCTTAGGTTTGGGTATAATCACTGTTCCTCTTCTTTGATATTTGTGATTGGTGAACAGATCTTAGCAGTTGTGATGAAAGTTCCTCCTTAGACCCCCCTCATTACCGTTCTGCAGACTTTCACTACCATACCTGAAACCAGACCAAAACTGGAAATTTTTCAATAGCCTGTGCGAGTCTTACTGTGCTCAAAGGTTTGGGTCAGCAGCTTTTTCTGCATGCAGAGCATGTGATGGGTAAACCTGAACCCTAGTATTAACTAATCAGCACCGTGAATGTTCTTACTAGGAATGACTTCCTCAGCTAGACTCTCCCTAGTGATCTTGTAAACAGCGATGTTGTTATTTCACAGTGCTGAAGCTGAGACTCACATTTTATTCACAGCTCTGCTGGAGACTTCCTTGGGGCTTTTTGCAGGCTTTATTTAATGTTAGCCCTTGTTTTTCTCCATACATCAGTTTTGCATCTTAAAAGCAGAGGTGGCAGATTTTCTGTGTAGCGTGTTTTGAGGCTACTAATGCGAGTGAAGTGTACAAATGCTACAGTTCAGAATGTTACTAAAAATCCCCAAACCCTCACACTTAATTCTAAAATGACTTGTATTTGGGTTTTCATTCCCCTACTTTCATTTTTTTAACAGGTTGGGAGTACAGCCAAGGGTTTGTGAACCAAGAGATGATCAGAGACCACCTCCCCCCACCTCAAGATGACGTTCTGATCCTCATGTGTGGACCTCCTCCCATGATCCAGTACGCTTGCATTCCCAATCTGGACAAACTGGGCTACACCAAGGACATGAGGTTCTCCTTCTAAAGAAGGCTGGTAATTCAGTGATCTTGTGTAGAAGGGAAGAAAAACATTTAATGGGGAACAGAGAAGTGTTACAGAGATGGCTGACGCACAGTGCTGGGAAGCTACATTTACATTAAAGATGCTTAGTTTTTTTTCTGAATCTCTGGCAAGTAAGACACTTAAGCTTAACTGTACTAAAACTCTACTCTGTGTGGCACAGAAGCAACTGTGTTGTGGAAAGGCAGTGATGCCTGCTGCTCAGCTCCTTGCCACATTTGTCTTATAGAAAGATTGTACTCCATCTCAGGGGAGGACAGCAGAGCTGCTTAGGGCAGTAAGCAATCATATACAGTGTTCTTAGTGCTGTAATCAAGTGGCAGTAATATCCTACTTCCTAATGCTGTGCATACCCAGTATTTTATTTGGTATGAAGTATGAAAACATATAGACTGTGCTGGATTTTTCAACGTGCTTATGCCAAAATTTTAATCCTTACAGAGCTTTTACAGCATGAGAGCCAGGAGTATTTGCCTTTTACACATAATCTTTGCAACATCAGAAGCTTAAAGATGATTGTTCAGTTGAAGGGTGACAATTAACCATTTCTGAGTGAGGTTCTTTAAGCTGCCTTGTTAATCGAAACAGAGGGGTGGGCAGCAATACAACATTTGTTTCCTTTGTATTTTGGAATAGTGTATCTTAAATGCAAGCACTTTTCTGGCTGGTGACCCTTTTCTTCCCCGGGCAATTAAAGAAACTACAAAAAGCAGGTGGCTTTGTGCACTGTTCCACAAATAGCTGGAATTTTTTGCTTGGATGGGTGTGGGAAAGCTGGAAAAAAAAAAACCCAACAACTTTTGTATTGACTTTTAAATAGCAGATGGTGCCATGGAAGTACAAAAGAAGTTGTTCTGTATGTCCTGTGCAGTGAAAAAAAACGGTGTGTGAGAAAACTGGATGAAGTGTTAGTTTCTTGTTTCCCCGAGATGGATTTGGAACGAAGGGAGCTCAGGTTTCCTTGCCGGGGGAAGGGGGTTGAGCAGGGCGCCCAGCTTTGGCTGGGGTGCCTGTACAGGCGGGGGACTCACCCGCGTCTCTTCCTCAGGCAAAGCTCCAAAGGGCGTTGCTTGGTAAGGGTGCATGGGAACAGCCTTAAGTCACCAAACTGACAGCGAATGCAAATGTCTCCCTGAATCTAAAACTCTTTCTTAGATGCTGTTCACTGTAGCTACCGAAGGTCTTTTTTTTAAATATACCGTGGGTTTTTTTTCAGCAGCCTTTTACCTGTTCTTTAATAAACTTGTGTGCTGAACCTTCTGCTTCTAAGCAACAGAGATGCTGCTGAGATTAGAGTTGTCCTCCAAGGAATCTATGAAACTAAAAATCTTGTTCTGGTGATGAAATCAGAGTGACCGAAATGATGTTTAGTCATATATGAAGTAATGTGGATGCTAGTCAGCTACAGGTGTCACGTATGATACCATTTTTTAAAGACTTGGGAAGCTATTTGAGGTTATAGCTTACCATGTTTTCTTTGTGCCTGCACAGCAAATGGGTACTGGGCACTTAAAAGGTTAATTTCCAGCATGAATTAAAAGTACTAAAAGGTTTTCCAGTTAATTTAAGGCACCTCAAATGGATAATACTGTTATTAACTTAATTAATTAGACGCTTGCCTCTGAAGTCTTGCATTTTTGATGTGCACTTCTGAAACTTTTTTCTTTAATACCATGCTCCAAAGTTCAAACAATACTCAAGGAAGTTTCAATCCCTTTTTCAAGAGGCAAAAAGAGAAATATGAGAGAAATTATCTTGCTGCTGGTTTATATCACTGTGGGATCTGCATAGATTTTTGTTTTTTCATTATTGTATTTAATGAAGTTTTCTTGTACAAAAAAAAACAAACTACTGGCTGGTTCTGCATCAACTGTTTTGTGTTGCTTACTCTGCTTATTCAGTTGGTGCTTTTTTTCTGTATAAGAAATAAAGTATCTTGCAGGTGATTCACTGGTGTGTCACTGAGCAAATCACCTTCAACCTTGTAAAAGACAAACAACTTATAAAGTCAAAATTAAAAACAAACATATGAAAGCCTGTGAGATTTGCTTTCCGAAGCGCTTATCTCTTTTGTTTGAGTTTGGTGAAAACTGCTGTATTTTGATTCTGAGTCAAAGAGTAACATTCTCAGTTTTTCTCCGTATCACTCTAATCTATTCTTTTTACCTTTATTTTGTACATCTTCCTTGTGAATATGAGGCTCTTTTAATAAATAAGAGGCATTTTATATAATCTACTGAAACAAAATTGTGTCACAGTCACTTTTGCTTGATGGTCCTGTACGACAGCGTTGAAACACGTCAGTGATAAAAGTTGGGTTTACGTATATTTTTAAGCCAATTCATCTGTCCTAAAGTATGAGTATTCCTCCACTTTCTGACAGGATGTGCTGAGGATGACCAACCTCCATCTTACAAAGTAGCTCAAGAAACATGAACCTGCTGCATGAAGGGCATTTTGTGGAAAGTTTCCTGAGTAAAATGCGGGGAGGTGAATGGGACTCCCCCCCCAGGCCTGGTTCAGGTGAAGCAGCAGCCACCCTTTCAATCCCGTTTTCACAGAATCACAGTGGTTGGGGTTGGAAGGGATCTCTGGAGATCACCTAGTCCAACCCACCTGCTAAAGCAGGTTCACCCAGAGCAGGTGGCACAGGAATGTGTCCAGGTGGGTTTTGAATGTCTCCAGAGAAGGAGACTCCACAACCTCTCTGGGCAGCCTGTTCCAGTGCTCTGGCACCTTCAGAGTAAAGAAGTTTGTCCTCATGTTCAGATGGAACCTCATGTGTTTCAGTCTGTGCCCTTTGCCCCTCATCCCATCGCTGGGCACCACTGAAAAGAGTCTGGTGACTGCCCTTAAGCTATTTATAAGCATTGATAAGATGTCTTCTCAGTCTTCTCCAGGCTGAACAGACCCTCTAACCAAATCATCTCTTTGGCAACGGCTCACTTGAGTAGCTGCTATCAAGCAGTGTCCTGTGCTGAGCTAATCATAGAAACAAGGGTTTTTCCAGCAGTGGCAGGGAAGTGCCTGTGCAGCAGGGATGGGGAGGTATTCATCTTCCCAGGGAGAGGGAAGAGAAAGTGGAGGGCACTAGTGATGGATCACCCAGACAGGATGGATGGAGAGGGGTCACTGTGGCTGAGGAACAGAATGGCTGTAGATCAAGGCCTCTGCCAGGCAGTGTCCCTGTAGAAAATGTAAAGCTTGGGGTGGACAGGCCATGTTGCTGCTTTTGTATTATATATATTATATACATTATATATTATAATAACAGAAGGGGTGGGTGCTAGACACCCTCCTGGAATAATAAAGCACTGACAGCAAGGGCCCAGGGCATCTCTGCTGGAGTAAGAAACTCCTGTTTGACCCAGGTGGGGTGGATATCTGTATCCTGTGATAAGCTAACCATGCTTCTTGAATTAAAGTGCCTTTAAAAAGGGTGGGGTGAGTTGTTATGCTGGTTGTTGGGTTTTTTTCTTGTTATGAAGACTCACCTGGCTAAACTAACCAGCCACCCGCAGCAGTGCTGCAAGAGTCCTCTCCTGATAGACTTTTTTCACTGAGCTACGCTGCTCTGAGCTCACAGTATAAACTATACACTGTACTAAACTATATATCAGCAAACTATGTCTGAAGGGAAACTAACAGAACCCAAGCCCTCCACTTTGCATTTACACAAATTACCATGGCCCTAAAGTGTCAGCACCTGACCTGGCAAATGAGCACATGCAATTGCAGAAGCTTGGGGTACATCTGTGAGTCACCTGAGCTAAGACTCCAGCTTGGCTGAATAAATGAACACGCTCAAATTTACATTGTTAAATACTTTGTCATGCATCTTCACCATTGTTAGCCAGAGTACAGAGCCTTGGCCAGTTCCCACCGCTGCTGAGGACCAGGGGTCCTGAGCTGAACCGCACAAGACAGGCAGGTGACAAGCCTGGGCCATGCACCCTGGCTCCTGGGATGGACACCAGGCCTGCGAGTCTGCTCTAGGGCACCACAGCCACGTTGGAGGACACAAACAGAATCACAGAATGGTTGGGGTTGGAAGGGACCTCTGGAGATCACCTAGTTCAACCCACCTGTGAAAGCAGGTTCACCCAGAGCAGATGGCACAGGAAGGTGTCCAGGCGGGTTTTAAGGTCTCCAGAGAAGGAGACTCCACAACCTCTCTGGGCAGCCTGTTCCAGTGCTCTGGCACCCTCAAACTAAAGACACTTCTCATATACAGATGGAACCTCCTATGGGCAGCAACTGCCCCACTCCATAACTTCCACAGTTCATAGTCATTTTTGATTTTCCCTTTCCAACACCAAAAAAAGCATGCAAAACAATCCAAGGGAGAAGCTCAACCAGATTTCAGAGGGAGAGCATTCCTGCAGAACTGAATAGTGTAAGAGGCACACATTAGTTTTAAGTAAAATGTTAACTTAATGCAAAATCAAAGCTTTCTGCTGGTCTTTAGCAGACCAATCAATCCTGCTGCAGTATTGTTTATGCTGTTACTTTAAACGGGAAGAAGGAAAAAATGTACCCCACTCTTCCTGAATGGGGGAATCCTCTTTCTGCACAGCTCCCCACACCTAATCATCTTTTCAGTGTAAAACATCAGAACAATCCCCACTGTTCCGTCAAACCCCTGCTACACACACACACACAATAGGACACCAGCTCTTTAAAAACATCTGTATCTCAATGAACTATTTAGAAGCGAAAAGGCCGCCCCCATACCCAGCTACATTTATGACTCGGCAAATATTTCACAGTTCTCTTTGGGTTTGTTTTTATTTCAGTTCACCTTTCAGCCCCCACACCGATGCCACGAAACGCTGTGAAAACTTCTGGCACCGATCCTGCAGCTTCTTTACACTTTTTTTTAATGGCTGTCTAAATAACATTTATTTCTCGGCTGTCATGTTTTATAACAACTCACATAGTAAATAGTAAAATATGAATAAGCTTTTGAAATTATTTTTTATTATTTTAAATAAAATGAATCGAATTATACAAAAACTACAGGCAGAGGACTTTTGGCACCAACAAAACTATTCAGATAGCTACAAACCAGTTTGAAAACTGATCAAGTCTTCCTTCACTGGTCAACAGCAGCCAAAATTAACTACAGTTGGGCAATTCCAAAATCCCACTTTCTCCACTAAAAGCTGAGGGAAATTGAATAGATCAGTCCATAAACGCAACTAACTGCTAAACTACTGAAAACGAAATTCAAAGTGAAATAATTTTGCCTCCTCCAGATTTTTATCTATTGCCGTGAGTGGTCAGGAGCCCACCCAACGAAAGGTCCCACCAGCCAGTTCTCTTTAACACCCGGCACTGCCTTTTGCCACCCCTCGGCCTGACACCGTCACTCAGCAAGAACTGGCTTTGCAGCTGGACCAAGCCTGTCCTGGTCACAGCTCCAAGGCCCTCCGTAACCTGGCACCGATCTGCTTTAACTGGGCAGGTAATTACGAGTTTGTCACGCAGCTCATTTCTGCTGCAGGGAAGGGCTTTTCCTCTTAGTTGCGAATGCCTCCAAAACTGCATTTTTAAGTCCTGGTACTGTCCTTTGTGCTCTGTGCAAACCTTCTGCCCAGCACCACCACTACATTCTCTTTATTACAGCCTCAACATCTTACTACAGAAAAAAAATAATCTACTGCACAGAAAACAAAAGGCTGTGAGTCAATTCAAGTCTAACTCGACCTCCCAAAGACTCAGGGTGACAAAGCTTTCAGCAGCTCCAGCCAAAACTTAACGGCTGGCGAACAAAATGTTCTGGAAAAATGAAGTGCCTTCTACAAACACATTTTACTGGCAGGTACATCCTGTTGTTGAAAACCTGGAGAGACTGACTCAGCCTGGCTTCTGCGGGAGCTCAGGGAACGCGATGGGTGGAGGAGAGAGCGGGAAAGAAGGGGGTGGAGGGAACGGCATTGGAGAAGAACAGCAAGGGATGGACAGCCGAGCCCCAGGCAGCCTCTGGTGCCAGCGTGCAGAGCCACTGCTGTTGATGAGCGGTTCACAGAAAGCTTATGTACACGTTTCCCACCTCTCTCGGTCCACTTTCTGCGCTGAGGAAGTTTTCCAACATGTCTTTCGCGGGCAGGAAGCTGTCGGTGCTGGTGACAAATTGCCGCAGCGCATTCCTGCCCGACAGGCGGCATTTTCGCTCCTCCTTGGCAACGCTCTCTAGCATGACTCCTCGGATGTCCTTGGGCTTCCCTGGCACACCGAACATGATGAACAAGCCCAGACAGTCCCGTCCCACCAGGCGGCAGAATTCCGCCAGCTTCTCAAACCTGCTCCTGTTTTGGAAGCGCTCGTCGGCCAGCACGGCTTCCCGGCAGCCGTCCTCCGCCGAGACGCCTTCGCTACGGGAAAGCTCGGCCGGCTGTAAAGCCTGCACGGCGATCTGAAGCTTGATCTGCTTGTCAGCTCCAAACAGAGTCCAGATCCAGTCCACTCCAAACAGGGAGGACTGCTGCTTGGTCATTTTGCTGGTCGTGATACGTTCCTCCACTCCCTTTTCCATGCAGAAGCTGATGAAGTCGACCAAAAAGATCTCGCTCAGCGTGTTTGTGGCTGGCTGGAATTTGCTCTGAGGATCCACAAAACCAAGATAGTCCTTCAGCCTTTGAGATGCATGGACCACCCCCTGGCTGAAGACTTCGCAGATGACTAGAGTTTCAGCTTCGCTCTCTTGGTTGTCCTCGTGTGAGACCTTCTGGCCCATTTTCTGTGCAGGAGGTCGTTTCCACATGCAAACCACTCTGGGGAAGTCCCTTCCCTTCCCAGTGAAGGTTCTGTAGGTGCCCGGCTCAGTCAGACCTGTTAAGCATCCACATGGTTCCCAGCTGTGCTCCAGATAAAGGACACGGCAGCGGCAGAGCTGGGTGTGTTTCTCCACAGCTCACTGGGCAGTGACCAGCCCGACAGGTCCAGTAACTTTCGCATCTACTGAATTCATCCGTGCTCATTTTCCTTACTGTTAATTCCGGCACTGTTTCTTTAGCTGATGCCATCTCATTCCAATCTGATCTTATCTCCTTTGATCTCCTTTCTAGGACTATTACGGAGAAGTAATTTTACTAGCACTGGGTGTTTCCTGGAGATGGAACCACCTTTTTCTTTTAATCACTCAGAGAAAGGTTTGCATCCAAACCTGAAGACTCGTACAGGGTGCCTGAAATGACAAAGTGGTCTTTTTTTTTGATGGGCCATTGCCTGTACCCCAGTATTAAATGCCACTACTGTCAGTGGCATTAACTGTACCATGGTGATGAGCATGGATTCAGGCTTTCAGCTCAACTGAGAAGCTCGTGCTGTCTGTAACTGAATTATCTCAGGGAATCTAAGTGCACCACCATGCACAACTACCAAATGCAGCTACAATAAACAGGCTTCCTAACCTTACAAAATCCAGCATCACCAACTGTAGAAGCTGGAATGTGTGTTACCGCTGCAGCGGGAGCCAGCCCTGTTCAGCTCCGGACATTGTTGATGCCAAATGCACCACTATGGTCTCTTCATTGGCCCAGGATCCCAACACCATTTGCAAGAAACAGGCTCTGTCCTGCGGAATGCTGCTCTTTCTCCTCTTCTTCATTCTGAATGAGCGAAAAGAAGTGTCAAGTATCTCTCTTTCTCCGCCCTCTTTACGCCCATTGCTCAAAACATCTTCCTTTGTTATCTCTCTCCTTCTGCCTACAGATATTCTTGTCCTCCTGCCACTCCATGGAAACACCTCCTCAGGTGCATGGGCTGGTCAGTCCCACTGCTGCCCACAGGTCCCTCTCTCTAAGAAACAGATCATGTCCCTTGTATTACACCTGGAATACTGTGTCCAGTTCTGGGCCCCTCAGTTCAAGGACAGGGAACTGCTGGAGAGAGTCCAGCGCAGGGTAACAAAGATGATGAAGGGAGTGGAGCATCTCCCTTATGAGGAAAGGCTGAGGGAGCTGGGGCTCTTTAGCTTGGAGGAGACTGAGAGGTGACCTCATTAATGTTTATAAATATATAAAGGGTGAGTGTCACGAGGATGGAGCCAGGCTCTTCTCGGTGACAACCAATGGTAGGACAAGGGGTAATGGGTTTAAACTGGAACACAAGAGGTTCCACTTAAATTTGAGAAGAAACTCCTTCTCAGTGAGGGTGCCAGAGCACTGGAACAGGCTGCCCAGGGAGGTTGTGGAGTCTCCTTCTCTGGAGACATTCAAAACTCACCTTGACGCCTTCCTGTGTAACCTCATCTAAGTGTTCCTGCTCCAGCAGGTGGATTGGACTAGATGACCTTTTGAGGTCCCTTCCAATCCCTAACATTCTGTGATTCTGTTATTCTTTCCCAGGTCTTCAATTCTGTCCTGGGCCCATCTCTGTTCCTTTGTGACCTTCTCCCAGCTATCATTAGGAAGCACGCTGCTTCAATTCCCTTTCAAGGACTTCCCAGCACTCTCTCCTTGCTGACCACCGCCCCAAATCTACTGGCAACTCTAAAGGTTTTCCTTCTCAGCTGTCTCAAAGAGCACTGTCCTCAGTTGGGAAAAAGATAAAGAGGCTCAGTGGGAAAACCTCTTGCTGCACACAAAAATGCCGAAGTGCTAAGGTGAAGCATGAAGTATGCACTAAACATTCATAACAACAAAGTGGTGCAAGGTATAAAAAGCATGCAGGTAGGATAAGTGCAATTTCTCTCCTAAAGGGAAAGCCAGGGTGCAACAATACATAGTGGATGGGAATCATGAAGAGTCATTCCAGAGGTTACTCTGTATTACTTCTCCATTCCTAAGCATATATGTAATTTAAGCAAGCAGAAAAAAAGCTGGGTTTACTCTCCATAGGCTCTTGATTGATACACATCTATCTTTTCCTCATCACTGTAAAACAAAGAAACAAAACCTTATTATACTCTAGGTTTCAAAGTGTTCATCCTCAGTATTCACACCAAAAAGCTGGTCTGACGAACAAAAAAACCCACAGAAATGAAGGTAATGAGACAGAGGTTCTGCATTCTCTGGTCTGTTATCCGGGCTGCACTGGGCAAAACACCGATTGCCATTTGTACCTGTGCCCCACCAACAAAACGTAGTTCGGGGAAGCTCAGCTCCTGTTGGTGAGGTTGGTGCAGCCCCGGTGGCTGCCGAGGGCTGCGGGGACACAGGGTGACGCGTCCCTTCCCTCGGCACCCTGCGGGGACTCACCCAGGAGCACACGCCAAGCGACGGGGAACGCTTTCTAATCACACCGTACCAAACAACCCAAGGCAGTTCAAATCTGCATCCCAAAAACCAGTACAAACACTCGGGATAGTTGGTTTCTTAGCTGCTAGCTGGGTCTTTCTGCAGGCACTACCCCCAAACTAATCAGTTCACAAAACAACGTGCCATTTTGGCCCTTCTCCCTCCTTTGTCCTTTCAATAACACAAAACGACGTTCCTAAGAAAATAAAAAGGAAAAAAAAGAATGTATGTTAATAAGGAAGCAGCTTGCAGAAACACTCGGCATTTTTCACAGACTTTATTGGATTTTACATGGCAATACACAGTAGTTATGTTGCCCTCTTCACACACGCACAAATTAAAATACGATATCAATTGTCTGCACATGCGCACATAAACATCCTGACTAACTTTAATACTCGCTTTCGTATTCCACCCCCAAAACACAACCAAGTTCAGATGATGGGCAGCTGTGATGGGACGGCCTGGTTTCCAACTGGTGAATGCAGGAAAAGGTTGTATGGAGCAGAATGCTGCTCACATGGGACTTAAATAAGTCATCGTCTGCTGTTGTTGAGGTGCTTGCCAATAGCACTGGACTGAAGAGAAACTGGAGAGTATTTGTTTGTGCTTATTTCAGCACATAATATTGTGTTACTAGCCCTTTTTTTATCCCTGTGAATATTCAGTCAATATGTTCACTAGCCAGCGTCTAGTGAGAGCGAATCCGGAGGGACATTCTTGCTCAGAAGCCTGCGCCACGTCTTCCCAGTGCTTCCGCAGCATTTGGGAGAGTGGGGTCTTAAGCCCAACCTCACAACTAAAATAAAAAGCACACTGCAAAGCACTCACAGAAAGCGAGCCCTGAATTCACATGCCGAGCATCTGCATCCTAAAGCCGACAGCAGGCATTACACAATGTGGTATTTCTGCCCGAATAAAATAGCTCCAACACCCCCAAGACTGCAGAGGAAGAAACAACAGACGGCAAATTACTTGTGGACATTAATTAGCCAGGAATTTTGAACAAAGCATCAGCTGTGATTTGTTTGTAGACAAATGGAAGGCAGCACAAACTATTTTACGTGTACATTATGGATTGTTTCCCTGGTTCCAGACAGCAAAGAGAAAACGGCAGTACTTGATATTATGTAAAATACAACCACTGCAGATAGAATTTTTCACCTTGGTACATAAATAATGGCCTACACTGCACACCTTTCAAAGAACCAGGCTGGTTCTAATAATATAAAGCTAGAACAAGTCTCCACTCTACCCCAACATCTAATGGGAGCTCCCTGGAATCCCCCGAAAGCCCCTTTCTTCCTTCCCTAGTGTTGAGTCGTGTTTCAGAAATACCCGCAAAGTCAGTGCAAACCCAACACCCCGTGCACCGCCCCAGCGACGTGGTGGAAATGATCTCACTTCCAGCGAGCAGAGCCGTGAAAAACGAGAGACAAGCGCCCGGTAAAGCAGCACAGCACCGCGAGGAACAACTCCAGAAGAAGCTTCATGCCGTTGTGCTAAAACACATGCAACGTTCAACACCATACAAATGACCACCACGATAAACGGAGTTACTGTTTTCTTTTTTTAATGGCTTTTGGCTAGGATACCTTGCAATACCGCAAGTCTGACAAAAGATTTCCACTGGCTAGTTCGGATTTTTAAAATCTGATGATCTCCAAAAGCAGAGGAGCCGTGCTTTAAGAAGATAAAATGATGAGCAACATGTTTGATACGTGAATTTTGGAGGAAAAGTCCCACCTTAGGTTTAATATTACGAAATAATATATTTCCTATACATTTCTCCATATAACTTTATTTTTTCTTTTTTTGCAACTACACCATCTTTACGTTCAGTCACAGCACAGAAATATCCCTTCCATATGCAGGGGGTACTCTCAACTTTAAGGAAAAGTTTTACGTCCCAAAAGTGTTAATAACCTTGTTTCGATGCTATAACTACTGCTGTTGGGAACAAAAAAGGTGTCGTTTTAAAATGTGTAGTTTCCATACAAGTCACTGCTAGAAGAAACATGCTTCATAATCCTTTCATCCCAAATGGAAGATCATTAAACTGTGCACTTAGTAAAAAGCAACGAAAGCAAACAGTTCCAAAGGTCAGCCTGCCTTTTCCAGTAACCAGCTGGTATGCAAACTGGGATAATCTTTTTACAACCCTCTTCCCCTTCCCCCACGCCTCAAACTTTCCATCACTCTATCTCACAAAGTTTAAATTTTTGCTTTTATATGTACTTCATATACTTCTTTTTTCTCCTATTCTTTTTTTTTTTTTTTTTTATAAAACAGTATAAAAATAAGAGCAACAGTCAAGAGCTACTGGGGAGTTTATGCAGGGCATGGATGACTAAAATCCTACATTGGATACTGTAGGAATAGCAGAACTGGTACTTGAGCCGAACAAATGCACTTGAAAAGACAGCAGTAACATCTTTTTTTCAGCTGAACGCCTACAGAAAGCTGATGCACGATATCTACAGATGCGATACTTCTACCTAACAACTTCTGTCATTTCGAAACAGTATGAAGGATTATCTGAGGCCATGAATAAGCAAAAGGAGCACTACCATACCACACAAATTTAAATGCAACACTCTGAAACATATCACCAGTTTGTACATTAAATATAGTAAAAACAATTACCATTCACCAGTGTCTGGGTGTTTCTTATGGCAACTTTAGAATAGGCACCTTTTTTTTTTTTTTTAAATTCTCCACCCCCCAATATTACTTCTAACAAACAGAAGCAAGAGCAATGTAATGTACATGATCTGCTGCCCATCACATATAATGATGACGTTTCTTGCACATAGGAAAGTGAGCCTTTTTCAGTGCCCGGTGGTTACTGTCACACATTGGAGTCCTCATCTGTTATACTGGTGCTAGGAGAGCGAGTCGCAAAGTCTTTAAACATTTCGTCTTCTTTCAACATGTGCTAGAAAGGAAAGGAGGGAAGAGTCACGGTTCAGGCCCTCACAACTACAGTCAAGCACCTGGGACAGTCGAGTCCTGTGCCTAGCATCAGGTTCTGCTGAGGATGTTTGTCATGGAATCACAGACTGGTTGGGGTTGGAAGGGATCTCTGGAGATCACCTAGTCCAACCCACCTGCTAAAGCACGTTCACCCAGAGCAGATGACACAGGAATGTGTCCAGGTGCGTTCTGAATGTCTCCAGAGAAGGAGACTCACAACCTCTCTGGGCAGCCTGTTCCAGTGCTCTGGCACCCTCAGAGTAAAGAAGTTTCTCCTCATATTCAGATGGAACCTCCTGGGCTTCTGTCTGTGCCTACTGCCCCTCATCCTATCATTGGACACCACTGAAAAGTGTCTGGTCCCATCCTATAGACACTCACCATTGAGGTATTTATAGGCATAAATAATGTCCTCTCTTAGTCTTCTCTTCTCCAGGCTGAACAGACCCAGCCCTCTCAGTCTCTCCTCATAAAAAAGGTACTCCAGACCCCTGATCATCTTGGTAGCCCTCCACTGGACTCCCTCCAGTAATTCCTTCTCCTTCTTAAACTGGGGAGTCCAGAACTGGATGCAGTACTCCAGATGGAGCCTCACCAGGGCAGAGTAGAGGGAGAGAACAACTTCCCTTAATCTGCTTCCAAATTCTTCACCCGTGTTGGCTCCTGACCAGGTTGTGGCTCAGTCCCCTTTCTGCTGGCCCAAATGGCTGCTGGAGCACAGGCTAGGGCTGGGCTTCCACCAAGAAAATGTATTGTGACCCTCACCAGGCAACCGGCTGCCCAAGGGCAACCCGCCAGCTTGGAGCTGGGTCCTGTGTCCTCTGCCCTCCCTGGAGTCACCAAAGAGGAGTGGTGAACATGGGCCACCCCTCCTCCTGGCCAGAATAGGTGGCTATCTTCCCGAACCGGTCATTTTAACTTTCCCCTCTGTACAAAACCCCTCATTCTGATGAGGCTTCACTACACCCATAATTTGCACTGTATTTGACATACTTCAGCCCTCAGAAACCAGCAGCGTTTCACTCTATCCAAACACCTAGGTCCACACTAGGTGTCGGAATCAAAGCAATTACCCCCCAAACTACAAATCTCAGCTGTGTGACAGAATCAGTAACAGCAAAGAAAAGCTGTACTTAGTGTATTTGTATTAAATAGAACTGCTGTTTAATACTAGTGACTGCCAAGGGGCTTACACCCAACTTAGAGAAACAGAGATTCCACAGATACCACTTTTAAGCCTTACTGTCAAGTTGTTGATGCCTTCAGAAAACGCTCCTATTTGCCTCACTGTTCCTTCTGAATCTTCCATCTAGAAAATAAAACAGATAATGAATGAATAATAAATTCATTGTATGTCATGAAAGAGCACCAATTAAGCGTAGCAAATAATGTAGCTACTTGATTACACTCTACACGGTCAGAGCAAGGGAGGAGCGTGCCCCATCAGGAGAGAAGAGGACAGTTAAGCCAGCGTAGGTCCAGAAGGCCCTGCATTCACAGCTTGATCCTCCTTGTGCTGAGACACTTTTGTTAGAGGTGCTGTGTGACTGCAAGAAGTCAGGACCTTCACAGGTCAAAGCAAAAGGAAGGTCTCTCTGTGAAAAGGAAGGTTTTCCACCGAAACTGACAGCACTGTCAAAGACTCCAAACTGCTAGATCTGGCTTACCTGCTCCAGCCTGTCCAAATCATCATCGTCATATACTCGGATATCCAGGCCAGGCTTAAAACCCTTCTTTGACCCACTTCCAGATGCCCGCCCCAGCTCCATAGGACACACATACTCTTCCACATCATCTTGCTTTTTCTTCCTCAGGCTCCCAAAATTGCTGAAGGCAAGTTTCTTTGGCTTGCAAGGGAAGAGCAAATTGACAAGTTAATAGAGAATCAGCAAAAAATGAACAGATGTCTTACTCTTGCATTGGTGTTTCAGTGATGAAGGGTCAAAACCCCACCACTCTCCTAAACAAGGGTATTTTGAATAGCTGTATTTCACAATAATTGCATCTGAAAGAAAAAAATGTGGCCTCTCATTCTACCATTGTTAAGACAGGGATCCCAAATGAGATCAGAATCCCACTGCATTAAAACCATGAACAGTAGGAGACAGTCTCCCTCCCAAACTTCTTAAGGTACAGACAGAGGGACAACACACCAGAGTGCTACCTCTTGTCTGCGCATAAGAGAGGCTGAGGTGTGGCGTGTTCATGGCAGACACAAGTGTCAAACCCAGGTCTGCTTAGTCCTGCTCTCACCCTTCTTTCATTAGCAGCCAGCCCCTTTTCTCAGACCTTGCTGAAATGTCCTTCCCACATGGATAAAATCAGCACACTGGAGAGCTGAATGTCTGCCTGGAAGCTCACGCACTGACTCAGAATAAATGACCTACCTTTACTTTGGCAGTTGCTGTTAAGAGGACGTAGTCCGGGGACTCCATGGCTTCGCGTTTCTGCTGCTGGGCCTCCTGCCCGATGAGGAGGTTGAAATGAGTTGCCAGGTGCCGTCTCAGTAGTGTCTTGTTTGGTGGGATGTTCAGCAACTGTGCCATGGTTTCTACATTGAAACGAGGCTCCAAAACCTATTAATTAAATCACAGAGAATCCAGATGAAGCCTGTACTGTCTGATGAAGTCTCAAGGACATCAACAGGCATGCCTATCTTGGTCACTTCCTACGGTTGCTTTGGAGGTTTTGCTTATATTTTAGAAGAAACATGCAACAAAGCAAGACAAAAGAGAGCTAACTAGTTAAAGGATTCATAAAATGCTACTTCCAGGCTTTTCTTCTTGAGTTATAAATAGAAGCAAACTGGCAGGTAAGAAGAAAGGAACAGATAAATCCACCCTTAAATCATAATCTGTGAAGCTGCCACAAAATATTTACCCACTTTCCTCTTTCACTCTAGAAAATGAAGCCAGATGAATGATGGAAAACAGACAAAGTGTTTAGAGCAGGGATACACCTCTTGATCGCCACAACAAACTTCTCGGAGAATAAGTCTCTCGTTTGGAATATCTGATGTTATAGCAATTAAAAACAATCGTGGTTTGACAATGAAATGGTAAATTTTGTAAAGGTAACAAGCCTTCCTTACAAAACAGGAAAATATCCAGGTCTAGAAAGGAAGATGGTGACTGTTTAACAGCATGATAGCAGTGTACAGCATCATAGGACAGAAGGTGAAGAATGCAAGCATACATTAAATTGTGAGGGGAATGTAGATAAATGCATTGCTGCCCACGCTAATTCTGCCCAAGATAGTCATGTCCTTTAAACTGTAGGGTAATAAATTTTGCCAGCAACTTACTATTAAACAGAATAAGAAGAAAAGGTGTGTGCAGCAAAGATAATGCCAGAACTTTGCTTGAGTGATTCTCAGTTATATTTTTTTAAATAAAATGGAATAAGCCAGCCTAAAACCTTACCATCAGTCCCCCATGCACACCGCTCCCCCGCAGATTAGGAGCATACTCTGCCAGATCCACGGAGCGTAACCACTCCATCACACGATGGTTGGTCCACTGGGTGACCTCAGAAGGTGTGACATTATTCTGCGAACAGAAGGAACAGGCAGTTAAGGAGACTTCCCAACTCAGGTGTTTCAGACCCAGTCTTTACTGAAACTACCCTCTCCTGCCCTTAATGAATGCAAACTCACCTTCCACGCAAGAAAAAAAACCCTCTTTTTAGATCGCTGTCTTTCAGCAATACGAACATGGAGATGGGTCTGGACAGTAGAGAGGTGTGGATTATGCTTCATGCCATTTGATTGTCCTGCTGTGCACTAGGACTGCTTGCAATTTCTACCAGTAAAACTGAAAATTTAGCCAGTGCCACGAGCTGCTGTGCTTTTCTTGTGCCATGCATTGTGAATCTAAAGCCAAAAGTCTGGGTTGCTTCATCATCCATTACCATATCCAGCAAACGCTGCTTGCAAAACAAACTGATGGCAGTCTCCCCTCTGGCAACAGAACCAAACTCCTTTTACACAGAAAATTTTGACTCAGATGTTGATTTTCCAGGGTTGCACAAGACCCACAGCAACAGTGGACTGAGTTCAAGATGATTTATGTTCCAGACAGCACATCAGAGACTAAGCCAAACCAGCCAGCTGTTGGCTGGCAAAAGGAGCGGGAGGTTTGGCAAGGAGACATGAGTGTGTGACTATGGCAGGTGGAGGAAAGAAAGTGATGCTCCAGGTGGTGATGGCAAAGTATGAAGATTTGGAATAACAACAGAAGCAAAAGGAAACCAAAATCAAAAGAGAATGAAATAGGATGGAGGAGAAAGGAGGAGGAGGCAGAGCAGGAATAATCAGAAACACCAAGGAAAATCACTAGAGGACTTATCTTCAGAGTTTCATCTTAAAGCAGTACCTCATCAGATGGCCTCCTGCGCAGACAGTTGGGCTCAAAGTTGTTTATTCTCAAAACCTGAATGGCTCTTTTGATGCTGAGGTGGTGGAGGACGCTGACAACTTTCAAGGACAGCAAGTCATCCTGTCAAAGACAAGTGGGGAGATAATGAATATAAATGTGCTTACTGGTGGAACCAGTACCCAACTGGAGGAGACTGCTTCGACCCTGGATTAAAATGGCACATCTGACACATTCTAGGGTCACATTTGAATATGTGAGACACATGACTAACATCAAACCATCTGTCCCAAAATAAAAGCTTCCCCTGTTGCTCTGTACAAGCTTGTGGGCGATGTTCTTCATATAGGGTATATAGAGCTTAGTGCAAGAAACCTGAGGTAATGAGAGAGAGGGTGAGATGACATATCCTCAGCGAGCTGATCAGACCCAGGACAGTTTTCCAAACACAGTGCATCAGACTAACCTGGCATTTACATTTAATCTTGCCTAAAGTTTTAATACCACAAACATCCAGCTAAAGTTTAACTGAAAATAATAAATTATACTGAAAACGTAGAGGCATCCTCTGTGGCTAGAACGAAAAAAAAGGAGGGAAGTAGAAAAATATTCAGGTGTGTCAGGTTGGTCTCCCAGAACTGCAGATGAAAAATATTTTTTAAATGCTCGCCCCGAGTGATGGAATGATGGCAAGGGTGCTCACACCCAGGCTGTGGAGATGCTCACTTTAAGTCTCCTTGTCCACAGCTCACCATCACTGTGTAGCTCCTACCTTGTGCAGGTTTGAGGGAAGGAGGGCAGGTTGGCCAGGAGCACCAGTCCCCCTTCAGATGTGCCAAGGGAACAAACTGGACACATGTGCAACCTGAGGGTTGGCTCAGGGCACTGCAAGGCAACCTGGCTGTGACTTTACATCACACTGCTTTCAGCATGGGATGAGCCACTTCTCACACATTGCTGGGCAAGAGCCTGCAAAGGCATGGCCACACTCCTCCCTGCAATGCACTGGTGATACTTAGAAAAGCAACTGGGTCTTTTTCAAAAACCCTGATCCTCACAATTCTTTTTACTTAAACGTTCATCTCATGGGGGACTTACTAGCTCTTGCAGACCGTCTGTGTGGGCTCCCACTTCTCTCTGCACTGACCACAAGGCACAGATGAATGCCTCTGGCTGGACAGGTAGCTTTTGGTTGTCAGGAGCTATGAGAGATCAGTTCCCCTCTTCATGACTACAGTAGCAAGCAGGAGTTTTCGTTTGGCTCCAATGAAGTTCCCTCTTCTCCTTCTTGCGCACAGAGCTCCTTCAAACCACTGAGAAACAGAGCCTTCTGAAGCCCAAGGGGGCTCAACTCACAGATCATGTGCAGTGGACAATGGCAAAGGGGACAGAAGGTTTAGGTAAGGCTCACAGGTTGAAAAAGGCTGCTGGTGCTACCCAACACCCTGACCTGCTGACACGTATGCAAATTAAGCAATACAGATGTCACATTTTGCTGACCTCTGGTTTCATTCCAATGACTAGCCCCAGAAATACAGCATTTCAAAACTGAAAAAATCAGATTCTCTCCCATTCAAAGAGCCAAGCCATTGAAAGCTTGTAAGGAGGAGTGTGTAACAGGCCTGGCTGGAGTTCCCAGCTCGCTAACTGCTGCTGTGGCTCCAGAGGAACGTTACAGGTGAGAAACTTCCCTTGTGCTGCAACCGTGGTCACACACTGCGAGTCGTCCGCTCCTGTTAAGGTGGGCTCTTCAGCTCTGAGATCTAACTATGCCATCAAGCATCTCAAAGGCCACTTCTCCACTGGTGCAAGTTGGCTGACAGATAAATTTATGCATCCTTGTGCCAGGGTTAACTTGGCTTAATGTTTTAGCATTACTTATATGTTACAAATACTCGACTCTGTTTTGTCAGCATATTTAAGACTAAATTCTTCACTTGCCCAAATAATCTCTAAGATTAGAGTTTCTGTTTCGTGGTTTGCCAAGTGAGGGTAACTTCATGTGATTTTTAAGAAACATTTCTTTCATACTTTGCATAAGGCTGTATTTAGCTGATCACTTACACTGAAGCTGCTGTTACAATTTAATAGTTAAACTCTGCCTAAAAATATTCCTAGTGATCTAAAATTAAAAGGAAGTAACAGAAAGAATACCTATTTAAAAGACAAAGCTCCTGCTACACTTCCTTCCTCTGTCCACTTATTACTTTTGTTTCTTTTTTAATAGAAAAAAAAAATATTGTTGAATAATACAGGTTCCCTTTCAATACAGCCTATGCTGCATCTTATCCACATCCATTCCTCACCCAGGTAATACACAACAGAGTCTCCCAACACAAGATCAAGCTCAATGGAGCCTACTGGCAGCAGATCTCCAAGATTTAAGAAACGGGAGAAAGAAACTGCCTTCTATTTTTACATTAATGTCCAAACTAAGGGAACTAAAGGACACAGACACCAAACCATGCTACCTCAGCAGGACATTTGACCAAAGTACACTCAACAGCAAAGTCATGCCAGATGGTGAAGGCAGGTCAGTCCTGGGCAGCGGCTGCAGCTCCTCAGCAGCACTGTGCTTCTTACAGGAGGAGAGCTGATCAACCCTCGGCTTTCTGCTGGTGCTAATATAAAGACTACACAACATAGATGCAAACGTGATATAAAAAGGATGCCTTTGCTCTGCCTATGGCACGGCTCATGAGAGAACAGCAGTGTGATTGATTTATTCTTTGTTATACGGAGGAAATAATATTGGTGATAGTCAGTGTGTGGTTGTGTCAGAGAACAAAGCGAACAAAGGTCTCATCTTGCCTGAGATCTTACACAAGGGAAATCTGCTGGGTTGGCTTCACCTTACCAGAAATAAACTGTGGAGCTGATGCTGGTGCTAAGCATTTTGAAATACATCATTCAAAAGCTATTCAATGTAGCCTATTTTCAAACAGGCTGTTTCTTAAAACTGCAATTTTCTTCAAAGGAAACTACTTGAATTTTCTTCACCTAAGCGTCCACATGAATATGCAAGTAGACTGAATATTTGCTTACTGAAGAATTCCATCTACTTCTATTAATTAATAACAACCTGAACAGCAAAGGCCCAGCTGTATGAATTGTGACCATAGAATCTGCACACTTTTGTGTACTTACAAACGCTGCCTGAGCACATCAGACAGCGCCACACACAACTGTTGAGCACGAGATTGCCCATTCTCATGCGTGAGTCTGGGCTCTTCCTTACTATGTTTGCTCTTCCACCTTAAAACAGCGTCTCTAAAGCTGCGGAGAATATAGGAAATACTTGCAGATGAGTAGTAGCATCAGGCCTTTTGTTTTCTACAGGTTACAGCTATTAGCATTAGTTTACCCCAGGACACCTACTACAGTTTCAAGGGGTCCTTTAAGCACTGCAGTGAAGTACACAGACAAATATGGCATTATGGCATATCCTTTTAGTGGTAGCGATGCCTCTGACACTCTGACCTCCCTCAGCCTTCTCCCTGCAATTATCCATAAATTTTGAAGACCTGATTTACGCACCATTCGACAGCTTTGAAATTATTGTCAGAAAGTCTCATGAGACACACGACATGTTTAGCTCTTGGAGAGAAGTCTTTTTGGTCCATTACATGTGCACAGCTGTAGCCTCTGTGTTGCTGCAAAAGCAAGTAAGAGAAAGCTCCCGCACTAGTTTGCTTTCAGTAGGTCCAGCCATCTGGGGCAAAACTCACTTGTGGAGATGGCGACCACGTGGAACTTCCACATTCCTCTTTAAAACTTTTAACACATGCCCAGAGTAATGCACAGACAGTCTGTCAGCCTCCAGACAGGCACCGGCTTTCTGCTCCAGTAAGCTACAAGCCAGATCACCGCAATCCAGCTCTCTGGTTCCTTGCGGACACTGGACCCTCTAAGACGCTTGTCTGGTCCTGCTCTCCCTGGATGGACATGTGAATGGCTGCCTGTGACGGGAGAGCTGCCCAAGCAGCCACAGAGCCCCTCAGGCACCCCACTTGTGGGACTAGCCAGGATTTGGCCAGTGGCCATTCCCACGGGAGGTCTGAGGGCAATAAGTGTTGGCAACGGCGGTGCCTCCTCTCCATCCGCATTCTGCTGTCTCTTGGGGCCAGCAGCTGCCTGGACCTCTCTTCCCCACCATATATAGGAGGGCAGAAGGGTGTGCTGGAGCCAGGGCTCCTGCGGGCAACAGCCTGAGGCTGGCTGAGAAGAGGCGAACGTGGGAATAGGAGAAGGCTGTTCACAGAGCTGCGTGGCGGGGCATGGACACTTGTGCTGTGAGGTGCAAAAGAAGGTTGCTGTTGCTGGTGAATTGACCCAAAGGGACTAGGAAGACGATGGAGGATGGGATGGAGAGGTTGAAGGGTGTTAAGTGAATGTAATATCTATGCGGTCACAACAGAAGTCACAATGAAAGCAGGTGTCTCTAGTCTCACCTGGTCTTTAGCTATCTGGACATACATCAGTGTGCATTAAAGTGGGGAGAAACTAAGAACATTAAAAAGATGTCAGGAGAAGAAAAGCGATTTACTCACCACACTCATGTAATGGAGCATTCGGCCATCCACCTTTCCTTCATCAAACTGGGTCTTATACTGCGGGAGGCCAATGTCATCCAGCCACCCTAAGGCAGAGACAGACACCCATGTTAGTTGAGCAGCCAAATTACCTGGCACCAATTAGTGTTATTCTTTGAGCCTCAAATTAGCCATGATTAGGAACCCCTATCAAAAGTCGCTGCTTCAGCATGTAATAAAATCTTACTGGTAACCCAGTGGTAATCCAGCTTTCCATGATTGTTTTCCTCTTCAGACCCAAGTGCCTGCAGAGCAAGCTGAAGCTTCTTCCGATGCAACGGGTGCTTTATGCCAAGCTCCTGTGAAAGTAGGGAAAGCAGTAAAGCTGGAGACAATACCGTATGTTATTTCTCCTTCCGCTGAATTACAAATGACTTCAGAGAGTCACACTGTACACAGCACTAGCTGGTGACCTGGCAGGCATATTTTCTATTTGCTGAATACCAACATAGTTTTAGCACATGTCCAGCACTACAGAAAGATCTGCTCACTGTGGTAGATTAATTTCAAAATGTGGTGGATCTCAAACTGTATGAAAATGTCGGCCCCAGTATTCTCATGCCAGGTTAAAAAAATCCCACAATACAGAACATGTTAGCATTCAGAAAAGTACTTGAGATTGCTCCCTTCCCTCACACTTAGGAAAGTAAGGTTAAAAGAATTATTTACTTAAGAACATATGAAGATCCCAGGAATTACTGAAATCTATTAATGCTTCCAAATGCATAACACCTTCACCAGTTTAGTTGCATGTGCAGCCATTCCAGGATCTCTTCAATTCCATATACAATTTTCCTGGTACTCGCTAGTAAATGTTACCTCTGATAGCTTTATTACGAGCCACTGTGTTCATTTCACACTTCTCTTATCCCAGTTGTAGTGTAACTACAACTTTGAATTAGCTCACAGTCTGAGAAAACAGGGTTACTGTTTGAAGAGGATAGCGACCTTTGAAAGCTGAAAATTTAAACATTAGTGAATGCTGTGGATTCGAGTATAAATTTAATCAACTTTTTAAATGTTTCTGTTTTTAGAAAACAAGATATACACAATCTTGTACCAATTTAAGACAAAGAAACTGTTCTCCCTTGTGTGCAACAAAACCTCAACCACTTGTGCAAAATGGGCAAAAAAACATTATCAGACCAAAACACCTTTCTCACATAGGAATAAAATAACTGTACAAATGCTAATGAATCAGAGCTACAAATCCATGATAATGAGTCACTCTTGTGTGCATATTTTTAAAAAGTGGCATAGCCAATTTATGTGTCTGTGCCCAGTGAAGTTGAAACACATATATGCAATTATTAGCTGAATTATAGAACACTACATTTCTACAGAAGTTCAGCTAAAAAGAAACAGATTTTTCATCACTGTAATGACAATGTTTTAAAACCTCACCTTCTTTACTTTTTAATTTTTACAGGGTGCACCTTACAAACGGTACTTACACGCACTGAAATATCAATTTTTGTACATTTTACTGAAAGAATTGTTTCCAGTATTCCTCACCTTTTCCAGATCCTGCTGAGAAGCCTGCAGAAGCGTTTGCCCAGACAGTATCCAGTGTCTGCCATTACTAATGTAAGAGCCTAGCCCTTGGTCCTGGAGCCAGTTGCAAACCTGCTCCTTTGTCCACTTTGCGAATGGCATGTCCAGCTCACTACAGAAGATATAACCAAAAAAGACTGATAAATCCTGTGCCTCAAATCTCCTACTTTCATATCTAACGATAAAACCAAAACCCAAGCCATTCATTTGTGAGTACTTTGTGGAAGACAGGACAATCTCCATGGCAGAACGTGCCTCATGGCCGGCTGGTAGGTAAGCTTCACAAAGAAGAAGGTGTCTCTACTTCTGAACTGTCAGCACCATGAAGTGCTGATCGCTGCTGATCTCCTGCCACTATCACAATAAACACAATCTATTAATACTGAAACAACCACGTTTGCTGCCTAGGGTGGCTAAAACTCTGAAGTAAGATCATAATGTTTTACTTCAGCATTTAACCCCCAGAGGTGCCACATGACACCTACCAGAGAAACATTCTTCATTGCCACATGAGGGCTCACACCCCACTTTGCATGGCCTCACAGCTGCATTCCTGTGAAGCCCCAGGCAACCAGAGTCCACTCACAGCAGGACCCCACCACCCAACCAACCTCAACCGTGCAAAGACCACCTCTCAAAGGAGGAAACAGCCTGGATCAACCTGTTTCTGTTTGCCAAGAGAGGGGACATTTCTTTTTAGCACTTCACTTCTCCTTTGGACCCCGTGATTGATCAGAGCTGCTGGGAAGGCAAGAATCAGCACACCCTGCACCTCTCGTCTTACTTGTGAGACTTTCCCAGGTCTCGAGACCAGCCCAGTCGTGGCCCCGCCGTCGCTCTTGTCCCTCCTCTTTTGAACTCTGTCTCAGACATGTCATCTGGGTTGAAGGTGGTAGACTGACTTCTTTTAAGTCTAGTTTAAAGGAAGAAAGCGTATTCACATTTGGTTAAGGAAAAGGCATGTTTCTACTACTTCAACCAATACAGGCAAGATGTCCTGTGGGGTTTGTAGCTCTTCCTTCCACCCTCCACCAACCTGCTGTTTGCTCCCTCAAATATCACACCGGCTCCTCCTGCTCTTGAGGCAGTAAACTATGGAGCCACAGGTTGGAGGGGAAGAAGGGAAGGCATGTTCCCAGTCATTTCTCATCTTTTACTTACCTTCCAAATAACTTCTTGATCCCTCTGGCCTTTTTCTTGGAATCTGGAGAAGGTGGAGTCATCTGTAGACTATCCATTTCTTTTGGGCGAGGGGGTAAGCCAGCCAGATCCAAGTGATCTGCAGATCCCTTCTCTGTTTCAGCTATTAGGAAGCAAAAGCCCTGTCAAGACTCATTTGCGCAAGATTGTACAGACGCACTCCTGAACTTGGGAACAACTCTTGCTAAAATTACTGAGAGCCATCATGTTAAGACAGTGGGGCAAAGAGGGATGGGAAAATCCAGGAGAAACAACACGTGTTACTCCTCCATGGGCCTGACTGGGAATACTCTAAGGCAACACTCTGCACCAATTAAGTGCCTTGCATCCACGGTGGGCAAAAAATACCTTGTGAATCAATCAATGAATTAAACCCCAAGTTTACTCTTCCTTGGTGAGTGGTCCTGCAGTCCTTTCACAGACAGAGCTGAGGCATGTGGATGCCCAGGAACAACTGAGTGCCACGGCATGGCACCAATCCAGGAGTCCCCAAAGCACAGAAAAATGAATAATTTCCCTGCAGGCATCTTTCCTAATAACTTTGCAGTGTCCCATAAGTTCCCCATCCAGGAAATTTCAGTAACAAACAACTCCTCCTGCCCCAGGAGCAGGAGGGCCTTTTCCCCCTCACTTCTGCAAATTCTGGAATATTTTATTCCTCTGCAGAGAAACACCAGGGAGTTTAGGCTCTGTCTGAACTAGATCTTCTCTTTTGAGGGATGCATAGAAAATCTCCAAGAGACCCTACACATTACCACCCACTCTAAAAGCATTAAATCTTTGACCTGTAGTTATTGTTTTCCATGACGAGAAACCTGAGGGCTCCTGTCCCCAAAAGGGAAGTTGTAAAAAGATCATTTAGTAAAAGCTCAACTAACAAAGAAGAAAACTATTTTAAGATCATTTAAAAAGAAAACTAAAAGAATTGCAATATCTACTAGGCTACGTAAGCAGAGATGTGCCAGCAAGTGCCAGACAGCTGAATAAAACCACCACGTGGAGCTTATGCCACTTACTTGCTGAGGAACAGTGAGAGCATGAGCCTGTTCAGATGAAGCAGCTGTGGCAAGGCAGCCCGCAGCAGGCCCACAGTCAGGCCTGTAACCACTTTTACCATCTTTGAACATGGCTGTGTAATTAGATGACCATAATTTGTTTTCAAAATGGACTCTCAAGACTTCCAGGAGAAAGCCAAACTAGTTTCATGAATCAAGGCAGAGCAGATATTGCTGGGCCATGTGGTCTCAGGCCACAGAGTTAATGGCTGAGGTGGCCACTACATGCCACAAACAGCAGGCTTGGCCAGTGTATCCTTTCTGCTGGGCAAAGTTTAGCTGATTCAGTTAGAACATGTCCCATTTTCCACCAATGCTTTAGATGTTAAACCTTGCAATGAAGCAATAAGGTCACATAAAAGATGATTTCTGGGCACTCTGTTTTGACCATTATAAATATGGGGATCCTGCGGTGAGAGACAGCACTAATGTCGAACCAGGCTTTTGCGTTTGTGGTTTCTGCTTTACTTGTATAAGAAAAAGTGCTAGCTTAGAAAAAAAAAAAATTAAACGGCATTCTAGAGAGAGACTACCAGGACAAGGCTGGGTGCATTAGTAGCAGAGATGTGCGGGTATTGCAACGTTTGCTCCTTCTACCTCACTTCCCTTCCCGTACTTACATGACCCTAACACTGAAGGGGCCACATGGGAAACTGAGGGTCCCAGAGCACTTGGTCTCTTCATCAGCGAGGGGCACACCAGGTGGCTGTACAACCACCCTGACTGACATGGCTCTGCTTGCTAAGGCAGGACCCTGCAGGTCTTACCTGCCCTTGCCAGGAACACCCAAGGTGTTCCTTGGAGACAAGGGGTCTCTCCAAGGAGTTCCTAGAGACAACCAGTCTCTTGCCACGAGACTGGTTTTTACCATGTGAACAGCTCTACCCCCATCTACCTCAATCATTTCCTGTATAATTACTTCTTATAAGAGGAATTCCTTCCTCCCAGAACTCCTCTAAGTGAACGCCTGGGAAATATAGTTCATTCCCTGTGTCACCACCCTCTAAGCTCTCCCAGGGGCTCCAGGACATACAACAGCACAAAGGTGCCTCAGGTATTTAAACATCACTGATTCTCACCGTCTACCTTGGTCTGTGGGTAAGGTGTGCTTAAAGGTCTCTGCAAATTCACCCGCAATCTCTCTAATTAGTAGCAGTTACTCAGAAACTGGCACAGCTGACTTTTAGTAGAGGGCAGATGTTACATGAAAACTCCTTTTAGTGATGGACGAGAGTTTCAATGCAGAGCTCTGGTGTCTAGTTCTTGTTTTAAAAGTGTGTGGCCATAACCAGCTGTTAGCAGCAGATACAACGCAGCGCTGGTACAGGCAGACATGCAGGATTACTATACCTAAAGTAGGTGCACTTGCACTTCGACTGCGATCTTCAGATATCCAAACAACGCACATAACCACACGCAGCACAACGGGAGAGAACACGCAGAGGGACAAGGTAAAACACAGTTCAAAACTTACGTCAGCAAAATACAAGACAAAAGGAGGGAGCTACATGAGACACATGCGCTACACACAACACTGAATTGACACAGAGATTAGGATTGCCAATACCCCCCATGACAAATAAGAAATGCAGCAGAGGTCTATGGTAGAGAGGGTAAAACAGCACCGCGGTTACTTTGGTGGATGGAGGTCACTTGCTCCATGACACCCTGAACAGGTGACTCAGGTGGGCTCCTGCGAGGTGGCAAAGTACCTGGACCCCAGCTTTACAGACAGAAGCACTGAAATCTGGACAACATAAATAACTTACTCAAATCCACAGGACCCTTATCTAGATGGCCCATGTTCCAATCCTTTGCGACAGCCATAAGTACACCACTTTGTTAGACAAATTCATTTCAGGATGAAACAGGTGATTACACAAAAAGCACACAGGAAATCAACCAAAACAAAGAGTGTAACCCTCAGAACAGACTGTACATCTATTCCAAGTAAGCTAGCATATTCCCATGCTGTATGTCACAGGAAAATATGGGAAATGCATAATAGATGTGTAGGTATGTTATTTCTTTTGAACGAAAGTCTAAAATTGTCTTTGAGTAAGTAAGAACAGGAGACTCTTCTGCTCAACAAAGCAGAAGTTACCCCTTCGGGATTCTGAGAGACAGAGCTAAATTCCCAAATTTCGTGCAACAGAAAGCCAAAAGCTTCAGATGAATGGTGGCAGATTTGTTGCACAGGCTCACTTGACGCTTGAACTGGAAAGTGGACAGACTACTATAGCAGAGCAATGAATGCAAGTAGGATTTCAGCTGGTGACTTCTGCATTAAGCAGAACATTTTGTTTATTTCTTCACCATGTGCAAATGTCATCAAATGACAACACCAAAACAACCCCCCCCCACCTCCATTACAAGTCCAAAAATAAACATTAGCTTAAGTAGCTTGTCAATCTTGTACCTGTTGTCATAATCTCTTTTGTAAGACTCTTAAATACACATAAAATAAAGAGGAAGACTGAGAGCTGATGCCTCATTTCTGTACATCTGAAAAATCTTGTGAAAGATAAACATAGGATGAAGCCAGGGGAAAATAAAGCCCACAAATCCCATGTGTGAACCACCGCCAGACAACAAGCATTTCAAAACAGCAGTAATTCACTACAACGCCTCGGGGGAGATATCACAGCAGAAGCTGAAACAGATCAAATACTTCATTACATCAGTGAGGTTTTGTTGTTGTTTTTTCTTTGATTTGTTTTTTTTTTTTTGATTGCTGTTTGATATTTTTAAAACATTCTACTGAGAAAATTACCACCAAGTCACAGTTAGACTACGGCTGCCCTTCCTCCTTCTTAAGACAAGTTACAGTTGTTGTTAAGACCCTTGTTCAATATACACAGAATCTGCATGCAGGTGCACGATACCTACCCAGGTTGGGGGCACTGGCGGTCCTCTTGTTATTTTTTATCTTGAAAAAGCCTCGTCCAAATGAAGATCTGGCTTTACGGGTACCAAAACTGTCCTCGTCGCCTGTGCCACCTTGAGAAGGAGACTTCGGAGGGAGGGTCGCAAAATTATTACCTTCCACAGGAGGTTTAACCTGCTCAAGTTAGGGAAACAAGGACTCGATATCATGGAATTTGCAAAAGGTCTTTTGAGAGAAACTGCAAAATGACAGAAAATCTGGAGGGTCACTCTCATTTGTTACTACAAGAAAACAGAATGTAAAAGCTATAGAGAAAAATAAAAGCCATAGAGAAAAATAAAGATCTTAATTTGAACACACCCAGGATCCAGGAATCCTATCACTACCTTTTAGGAGTAACATATCTTCTTTAAGATGTTTCTCAGTTTCTGCAAGTCTGGCTTACATATGTAGAAAAGGTAAAAACATGGTTCTGGAGGGTTCTGAACTTTTCCAGCTTTCCAGGGTTTTTGTCTCCCCCACTGGTGGCTGTGGGGTGGTGGGGAGCAAAGAGGGACAATATGCCGGTTCTCTGCGAAGTGCCAGGCAGCCCCTTTTGTCTATCACTCTTGTGCAATTCCAGAATTAATGGATTAGTTGACTATGTCCACTGCAAAGCTGAGAGGAAATTAAGTATCAAGCAAGGAGTATAAATGCCAGGACAGCCATCAGACACAACAGTTAACCAATTTAGAGGAGTAGTTTTAACCTTGCCAGTTGTTTCACCGTCTCTTTAAAAGAAAGAAGCAGCAAACCCATTCACAATCTACATATGACCCTTTGGCTTTTGCTGAATGGATACAGCATTCACCCTGCAAGTGGTATCTGAGGTATGTTGTCTCTGCTCAGGTCTTCCTATAGGTAGTAATTGTTGCATGCAAACTCTGACCACAAAGTACCACAGGGCAACTCTTCTGTAATGACAGTCTCTTCAGGAACACAGTTGTTACTCACAGAAAACAATTTGGAAAGCCAAAGGCATTTAAAGAGACACTAATCAAAGGTAATTACAGAGTCAGTAAAATGCTTAATGGTTAGCTTTGCTAATTATCTAGTGGTAGAATATGTGGGGGAAACACTAACTTAGATGGCAACCTTATGCTTAACCAGACTGAAAGATAATCCATGTGTGAGAAGACAAGAACGTGCGAGACACTCTAAGCCTGACACTGAAGCGATGGTGACAACCATCATACACTCCTCGCTCTGTTGTCTGCAGCTCTGCCATACCCACTCTGGTACTGCATGTCACAGTTTCACACAAATGAGCCTTCCAACACCCGCTCCCTGCCCATGTTTCTCCACACACACACACACACACGAGCACATACACGTTACCTCTGCGGGCTTCTGCGCAGGGTCTCTATCCTGTTTGGGAAAGATTAAGACAGACATTTAAAAAGTCATTGTTTAAAGCCAGTATTCAACTCATTATGGTTACCTTGAATTGAATTCTGACTGAAATACCTTTCCCTGCCTTTTTTTTTCTTCTCCAAAAGTAAACCTCCTCAGAGCTGTATTTCACACAGATTAATTCTTGCTTTCTTTGAGCCCAGGGAGCTGACATGACAATACAGTTGCTTTGGTTTACTTTGGATTAACCATGTACTTAATTAGCCATGTGCAGTCTGTTAAGGCACTAATGGGCACAGCTGGCTGAGGGGACCCAAAGCAGGAATCGGGATAGAACCAAGCAGATAAAACACCCACAGTCTCCACTTCTTGGCTGTCCAAACAAACCCTAACCCATGAACTCCAGCTTTCATCATCAAGTTCTGGTTACGTTTTCAGTCCTGTTAACATCCCTCCTGAGCTGTAAGGCACAGCTCAGCACCTTGGCTATCAGAAAACTCAGGAGCTTTTAGCAGTTTAGGCTGTCATAAAGAGCAGAGGAATTACCCTGATTTGATGACACTGTCAGAGGCTAGCTGCTTTTGGTCATTTCTAAAGAGACCTAAACTGAAGCTATCACCAGACATACAAAGGCTCAGTATTTTGTTCCCGACCGTCTAAAACTTATAGTCACCCCAGACTGTATTTTATAATGCACTAATTACATGGCCTTCCAGAATTACTTGCCTTAAACACAGGTAGGAAGTGGTAGTGGGACTTATTTTTTTCTTGTCCTAAATCAGAAAAGCATCTCAGCTAAAAAGAAAACCTCATTATCTAAGGAAAAACACAGCATGGGAGTCTCAGGTAAATGCCTCATACAAAAAAAAAAAAAAAAGCCTGCGTTTTCAAGAACAGATTTTTCCCTTTTAATGAAATCTGGAAGATGTCACATGTATGTGATCATTGCTAACACACGATGTGAGGAGCCCTACTCTGACTCAGCATTTCTCAGAAGGTGGCAACAGGGTGTCCACAGGGTTGCTGCCATAACAGAGATGTCACCCATATTGCTAAGGGGACAGGAGGAAGTAAAAGCCCAAACCAACCGCTTCAGATGTCTCTTTCCTCAAACTGCTCAGACTGCTGGACTTCTGCAGCGAAGAAGTTCTGAAACAATGACATAAAACCCAAGCCAAGTTATTGGAATTAAATTTCCTAACATAAATACACTCTCAGGAATCAACTTTAAACAAAGCATTATAATACATGATGAGATATACTAAAAACAAAGACATTTTGAATTAAGGCAATCAATGCACTCATCAGCACCCACACAATTTGATGAGATACTGTTAGAACATCCACATTGTAATTACTGCTGCTATTGCTTCAGAGACACGATGCCTACCTTTGGATATTTTTGGCTTGTTATTTAATGTTGTATTTTCAGAAGCAGAAGCAGCAGTTACACAGGCAAAGGAAGTGATATCAACAAAAGCTATGAAAAACTGCATTTTTAGCAACAGGCTTCTGACTAATTTGATCCTTAAAGAAGCCAAGAATGTTAAGAGAAGCATGTTTGTTTTAGTATTTTATCTACAGTGCTACTTTCCATTTTGGACCAGATATCCTCCAACATCTGGTCGGATTTACAGTCCAGAACACTTAAGTCTGATTAAAAACAAACTTACCATTAAAGTTTTTCCCACAACCAGGTATAAATTAAGAGTAACCAGCTGCTGAGCCTCACGTCGTGTACCAGGCAAGCCCCATTGACTTAAGCTCCCTACTAACAAATCACTTTGACTCAACTTCAAGTTCATACATAGCCCCACATCTCCCCAGGGAACACGGCCATGTGGCAGAAGTTAAAATTATTTTCTCATTGTAGTCAGCTGATGACCTTTCCCCCCACTATTCAAAGGAAACAGCAAATCATGTTCACACGTACTACAGAAAACTGTAGATTCCAAAGTATATTGACAGTCTATAACCTGATGAGAGGTGCTTCACAATGTGAAAGAAATTAACCACACATATGTGCAGATAAAGCATTGGAAAATAATGATCACGAGAACATAGGACATGAGCAGAAAACTATCACCATTAAATACAATTTTGGCTAGAATTGATTGACATGTGCATGTGTAAAATATAAGGGGGTGTATTGGGGGTTTTCAAGTTGACAATCACACATAAATATGTTTCCTACACATTTTTGATTGTGATACTTACACTTGACTATCGCACAGCTGAGTTTCTGGGGAGGAACCTGTTGATCTTACTTCACTGTAAAAAACAAAAAAGATGCAAAAAAAGTATGGCATTTGGGAATCTGTGCTGATACAGAAATTCTATCATCTCAGCCTGCTTTAATACTGCTTTCACTTCAGCTGTTGTGGTACTAACATGACAAATTTTCCCCTCTATGGTGGCAAGCCTTGTAAAAGATAAGGGACAAAGGTGAGCTCAAGAACCCCAGGAAGGACAACTTGCACTGTTAAACTGATGACAATACTTCACTGTTCAGCTTCAATAAATGCAAAGGTTACAGCAGTTACAGGGCCTGCAGCAGCACCAAGCAGTGGAGATCAGTGGCTCCCTGCGAGTCACCCACAGCACTGGGCATTTTGTTGCATGTTAGTGCCTTCTTTTGGGTTTTTTTTTCAGAATGGGACACAAATGGTCCTGCTGGTCATGGCTAGAGCTGTATGAGGCAATGCACAGCAGACACGAGACACCAAGCAGAGCTGGTCTTCTGGGCAGGATGCTTTCCTTGACTGGAACTGAAAAATCACATATCAACCTGTGCTTGCACTGGTTTTTCACATTGAGATTGATGATGGTGTTAAGCAAACAAGATTCCTTTCCTTGCCTCTGGATTTTTAGTATTTGATACTTATTTAGATAAAGCCAGGAACTTGCACCCTAAAGAAGAAACCCTGGCACAGCCTTTGTCCAGCTGTGAGTTCTGCGTCCTTTGCAGCCCTCCCTGCAGTGCCGGTCCAGATCTGCAGGGGCCGAGTTTCATCACCTGGGCAAGGAGGCTGCTGGCTGAGGAACGATGGAGAAGCCGACAGACAACCACTTGTCAGCGTGGGGGCCCCTGGGTGCCACAGCTCAGCCACAACCCCCGGGTGCAGCCACGCACCCCACCCCAGCTTCCCATGCCTACATGTTCTGTCCATCTTTCAAAATTGCAGGCAGGTCTCTCAAAAGAGCAATTGAAGAAATATATCATTGCATTTCATCAATTTCATCATGTCAAAGGACAGCAGCAAGCGTATCTCTCTCAAGTCTTTAAGATGCCTCTTGGGTTTCTTTCTGGGGCTCCATGAATGACTTGAGGTTAGAGCTGCACAGGCTTTTTGTTGCAGTTTTGGCCGTGCCTTACACCAGCTTTTAGCAACTGTGGAAAATGTCTGAATGCAAATCATCAGGAATGCATTTGTGCCAGCACAGCCAACACTATCTCAGCCAGACCTAGATGATGTAAACCTAGATAAAAATAATGATTCTGTGTCCTTCATTATGTTAGATCAGTTTTTCTCTCCTTCTGTTCATTTCTTGCGAAGCAGCTGGTATAAAGTGCTGCTACAAGCAACAACCACCAAGCCAATGCCTGCTTACCAAAAAAGATTTAATCAACATACTTTAAGAACATAAGCTTAGTTCACTATAGCTAGTCAAGTGAATGCTAGCCACCTTTATATGACTTAATGACTTGATAATACAGCAATTGACAGACTACTACTCTCATTGAACATCACAGCATATTGGAATTACAACTGAAAAATACATGGAAACAATAATACCTCAATTCACTTGCAGGATCTGGCCTAGGCTGTGTTTTCATTTTCTCTGCAACAGTTTCTGAGGTCTTGGATGTTGATGAAAAAGAAGGGATTGAAATCTGTAAAATACTGGTGTGGATCTGTAAGGAATTCTAAAAAGAATTTAGAGTATGTCATACTGTTTTGAGTTGAAATTAAGCGGTCATAAATGAAAAAAAAAGTAACAGATAAACTATGAAAAGAAGGATCTGAAATAAAATTTTTAGAAGTTCTTTCTTTCCTTCTTTCTTTCTTTCTATTGTAATACAATGCCGATTTACTACTTGCAAGACGGCACTGAAAGTAAAACATGAATCACTGCACAGATAAGCTACAGCATAGATAAAAATCTCACAAGTCTCCCAAAGCTGCCTCCTAGATCCATCTCTACCACAGACCCCATGAAGGCTAGTTCACTATTCAGGTTTATGCCTGTCCTCAGTCACTCAGAGAATACTAAAAGCTGCTAAACATTTAATTTAATTTTGGTTTCTTCACAGTGTGTTTATGCTGTTTAAGTTAAGTCCCTGCTCTGACTCAGAACTTCAAGAAGAGATATCTATAGTTTTATTTGTAAAAATCAGAGATTGGACCACAACCTACTTATCATTTAACTCAATGGATGGAATAATGATTGCGTTCTTTTAAATATGACAGGATATATTAAATAAGTCCCAACATGTCTCATTCAAGTTCCTGACAAATTAAATGCAGCTCCTAAAACAGCTATGTTTGATAGGAAAAGTAGTTTAGACCGATTATCATGATAAATACAGCTATTTGCTGTCTCCTGATCCTATTTGATAATTAAGAAAAATTTAACTGAACTCAGATGAAACTCCCCAGCAGCCTTCACAAGAAAACTACCTTGTCCAAAATGATACAACACATTACTAAAAACTCTGCAACCCAGAAAAAAAGTCTTTTCAGAAACTTGAGTTTTGGCATCTGCAATATGAATCCAGCACAAGCGATGTTTTCATGGAGTGATAGCATTAAATGAGAAAGAAAAAAGATACCTCTTCATTAATATTCATGTTAAACTCATCGTGAATTGGAGATGCTGTTACTGGGGTTGGGGATGGGCTTTTCTCTGGGTCAGTCAGACTTGGCGTGTCCAACAAAACTGTGGAAACAGACCCTGAATTCAAGAAGTCTTCACTGTCACTTTCCTTGCCTGAAGGGAGAGAAAATGGAACAGGTTAGGACTTTTTTTAAAAAATTTTTTATTTTTATTTTTTTTTTTTAGGACAGACTACAATAGGAGAAGGGGAGTCATTGCCAAGTGTCAATTCACAATTCAACCACCACAACACAGCACGGTTAAAGCAAAGGGAGAACATAGTTCTGACAGCAAAAAGCCCAGCAAATGCCCTCAGGGCCTTTAGTGGGATCAGCTTCAACAAGCTGAATAAACTGGTGTAGTTATTTCCTGTCCCATGTTCTGGAATTTCATACTAAATACTACTTCTCCCTCATTCACTAAGGTAAGACCAGGGGGTCAAGTCTGCCTGAAACTTAAGCTGTCCCTATGGTATCTTCAAGTTACCCGTAGGAAAAATGCAGCCCACTGCACAAGAGTCTAATACCAGCTTTTAAATGACCACATTATGTTTGCAGATTGACACACACTGAGTGTGTCTCATCTAGTTAATGCCATAACCCGCACCAGCATCTGGCATCCTTTGCTCCCAATGAGTGACTTGCTGCTCCTGAACTGCCTTAGTGCTACCAAAAGGTTTGGATGCGCACACTTGTTGTGGATACCAGAGTACTGACACTGACAAGAAGAAGTTAAAGGCAACCAATACTTTCTAAAAAGCAGGCAGAAATCTAGCACTCATTACCAAAGATGTGACGCAAGTACAAGCCAAAGTCTGTTCACAGCAAAAACCTCTCTTGTCCATCTTTCACTGCCTGAAATCTCTGTCCATGCTCCATGAACTGACCATGAAGCACAGCTCCCAGAGACTCAAGGTCTGTTTTAGCATCCAAGATCCAAAGCCCACAGGCAGTTTTCAGCTCAGGATGCTCTGGCACATGCCAGCTCCCATCCAGGCTTACGTCCATGACACTGGACTAAGAGAAGCCACTGCATCCACCGGAGGGCTGCAGGTGCTCATGGGGGGCATGACAAGCAGCTGGAGACCATGGATGAGGACTTTCACGCAGCCCTGCAAATCAGCTCAGGAGCAGAGGTCAGGATCTCCTTGCTGCAATCACTGACGCCCCACAGGGATGGCCTCTCAAAAGCCAGGCAGAAGGAAAGAGGGCCACCAGGACCCTCTCTTTTCCCTGGGTCTCACCCCCAGACTCAGCAGCACGTCCAGATGGGGCTCTGCCCTGGGCCAGAATGGCAGACCCAAGAGCCCAAATGAATCCACCACCACAAAAACACATCTTTTGCCCTCTCACTCACTTCGGGTAATTGACAATCTCCCCTCTTTGAAAGGATCCCTGGGGGCTCCTACATCTCTCTCCCTTAGGGAAGGTCATCCACCTCCCACATTTGCATGGCCAACAAAATCCACAAGCCTTTCTTTATCCTAAAGAAGCTCAGGCAACGAGCTCAGGTCAATTCAAGGCTCGTGGAAGGCTGGGTTGGCCTTCTCTGGCCTTTAGAGGACTCAGTGACAATGGTAGTTTCCATAACAAGGTAACATAACACTGTGGTGCACAAACTTTTAAGTGGCGCATATATTATACGTGTATACATTATTAGAATGCTAATTTCTAAAATATGCTGGGGACAGGTCTTTCAGAGGACAGTGACCTACAAAATGCAACTTGAGTGCTGAAAGAACAGGATGACGCAGGGAAAAAACCCACCAGGCCAGGATTATTGCTGTAAAGGGAGAAGCTAATTTTCTAACATCCAAGAAAAATGTCAGTGTAATGTTCTACATGTGTTTCTTTTTATTTTCTTTTAAGGGAGAAAGGAGAGAGACAGGGTTTTCAAAGCAATTCCATCAAACTGATGACCAGTTGAACATGTATCACCTTTGGGGATCAAAAGCTCCTGGATCTGGAAGCCTCCACCAGTCATGCAACAATGGACTGTAACATGTTATGTTGTATATTACAGCTACTGCTTCAGCCACACAGTTAAGCTCATTATCTGGTGGCAAAGAAGGCTTCTTTGAGGCTGGTGGGGGGGTGTGTGTAAAGAAAGACTGGTAGGAAAAGCCAGCCTGGCCCCTGACTGTGGTAAGGAAGGAAAACTATTCCACAGCTGCTGCGTGTGGTGGATTGCAAAGGCTTCCCTACGTGCCGAAGACGTGGCGTGTCATCGCGACATAGTCCTGGCAGCACATCCACTTTGCTACAGACATTTTTGCAGCTCTCGGGTGTTACTACTACACCGTGCGCAGCCGCCAGGGTGGTGCTGGTTTGGCTGGTAGGAACGTGCTTGTTCAGGCACTGCTGGGCTCAGCTGCCAACCCCTCCCCAGGAACACATGCAAGAGAGCCCTGAAAGGCATTTCGGGAGGCTATGGGAAGAGCCTGAGAGCTCATCGTATTCAAACTGATTTTACAAGGGGGAAATAAGCAGCATGACAAAAATAGTTACTATTTACCAGATGATAAATGGGACAGCACCCAAATGTGCAGCTGCCTGGACAAATAAGGCAAATTACCAGTTCACACCAGCTGAGTGACTTTTACTCTACCTAAGAGATGCCTCCGAAGATAGTAACTCTAAAAGTCAATATAACTCTACCACAATGTCCCTAGAGTTTAAATGAGAGTAGGCTTTAATTTATTTTTTGATTGCACAATACCTTTTTTTCCTTGAGCCAGTATCACCATGTCTTGAACTTTCTTGTACCTGTTCAGAGATTGCCGAAGCTCTTCTATCTTCCGATCCTAAAATAAAGGAAAGTTGTGACCATGCTTCTTCCTTCAGCAAATCAAAAATAAGAAATACAAATACTAGACATTCTTTGGCTTAACTGGTTGTGAGACTAAAAGAAATGGGAAGTGTGGATGGGACAGGACTCAGAACTCTGTTATCTGAAATATCAAAACTCGTATTTAGCAAAACTATCACCTGGTTAATCACCAGAATTGTCCCAGCCTTGAAAGTGGATTTCAGGTCCCTTGTTAAGTCAAAGGTAGAGTATAATAAATTTGTGATGTACAAAGAAAGCAGTAATCAAAGGACTTGGGGATTTGGTGATCAAAAGAAAATATCCTATAAAATGCACATGCTTATAACTGTGCAAAACCATACAGGAAAACAACTTATACTTTATAGAAAGCCCTTCTGGAAACACAGCCTGTGATATCTCTTGGGACTTGTATAGAGCTTTTTACATTTTCAAAACATGGTGTAAATTGCAGTTGCACTGAACTGAATAATAAACAGTGTAAGGACTCCGTGTCTATGCGAACAGGGCTCACAAATGCTTAGTTACAGTCCCTTAAGAGCACCACAGTGCTTACAACCATAGTGAATCATTGATTCTTACATATTTGATTTTTTAATTGAATTGTGACAAGTTCGTATATGAAGATTTTCTTAGAGATTTAACTCAAACTGATGAATGACTACTGAAAAAAATAATGACTTTGCTACCTTCTCTTCATTTGCTGCCATTAGAGATTCTACCGCCTTCTTCATTTTCTGTACCTCTATATCTAAAAACACAATACAGTTCTCTAAGTCAGTTTACATAAGACAGCGTAAGGAAATAAGAAAAAAAACACCACAATGTAGAACAAGTCGGTAGTACCCCAGAGTAAATTCACAAATTAAAAGACAAACTATAAGTCACTTAAGTTCTATTTTAGATGGAAATATACAGAAGATAACCCTTTTTCCTCTAAACCATTTTTCGGACTTTTTTTAATATCAAGGAAATGATGAAATTCAGGAAATTTCCTTACCCACCTTCCCAGACTTAGGAAAATGAAAAAGTCAAGAGTAAAACTGCTGCTTGACTTTCACGATCTTCATCTTTCAAATAATTGCAAAACAAAAAATCCAAAATATCAAATGCTACATTTGGAGTGCAATAAAACACATCCTCATTACAACAGTCAACAAACATTCCAAATGGCATCTCAAAAGCCCACTATACAAAACAACAGGATTAATGGATATGATGAAGAAAGCATTGTGCAGTGATGCTTAGTCTTAATTCAGTACGGATGTACAAATGAGGACAGCACAATGGAATGATACAAGTATTTGCTGTGATGAGCAGTCATGCTAGGATATATATGGTAGTCCAGACTTGGAAAAGGTCCCTAATACAGATGACAGTGTTCTGTGCTTCATCTATAATCCTTATTTACAAAGAAGTATAAACACATGGGAACATGTATGTTCTAATGAGATTAGAATTTGGAGGTGTTCTGGACTAGAAACTTAAAAAGAATGGAAATAATGTCAATTCTTGCTATAAATCTAACTTGCATAAATGAAGTAAACTTTAAATTTCATCACAAACATAGGCAGGTGGCCAAATTCACAGAGAAGTTAAGCATTTTACCTGGTTTTATCTTCCTAAAACTTCTCAAAAAACAGAGTGGGAAGATCATTTTCTTCCTTAATGACATGCAAGAAAACTGCCTGGCTGGCTTTCTATTAGGCTAAAACTGCAATTGATCTAGTTCCAATGATTTTCACTCAGCCACATTAAGAGAAAATCTGGTTTACTGGATTGTAACTGCATTTCATTGAGAGACAACTGTTCTGTGAGTCTCCATGAGACCAAATCTTTCTTTGCCTATCAGCTTTTCCTCAGAAAACTTTGTATTTCAAGCATGATATACCCACTCTTATTCTCAAATTTTACTGTAACTAAGGGTTATAGATGATGCAACCTAACAACATTTGTTAAAGCAGTTTTGCGAACACATGCAGAAAGCTATTTCGGAAAGCACTTCTGAAATGCAAATGCTTGTGGAAAGACACCAGAAACCTTACTTTTATCTTTGAGCTTCTTTTTACAATTTTCATCTGTGCAGGAAAATCCATTGGGTTTGAAATTAGCATGAAGGTTATGACATTAAATAACTTTTAACACAGTATCGATACTTCAGGAGTCAACTATTCCTCATGTATTGCAGAAGCAAGCACTCCCCTGGTGCTACCGTACCTAATGACACAAAATAGTCCCACTGATCTTATACAAAACTATCTGTCTCAAAGATATATTTTTCAAATGTATGTTTTCACTTGCAAGGCCTCAGAAAAGGTTTATGCCATCAGATTACTCTTAAGCTAACGCTTTACTGGCAAAAGCCAGGTAAGTGATAATGTAAGCGTATTCGTTCAGAAAGCACAAATCAGCTCATGGGGCAGATAACCTGTGTTATCTGCAAACAGCATTACTCATATACTTGCTCCAAGGCAGAAATAACATGGTTCATCATGGCTGAAGATCCTCCACTGGACTATCCTGAAAACTAAACTAAAGCTGAGAACCAGAGGGTAATGGGACTTCAACATACACAGTGGTCCCCAGGATGAAAAGCCTCATATAAACAGTCATAAATGCAATAAAGCCAGATCTTGTTCACATTTAAACGTTCTTAGAAAAAGGAATCATGGTCCAATTTAGTCACTTTTAGTGCTCTTACAGATTTTTTCTTTTTAAACAGGTCATTTTATTAAATAAAATATGACAGTCTACACACAGCATTTTCCTCCTCAGGTCAGGGAAGGAGATTAACTAAACTTCTGAGGTTTTACTTTTCTAAAAAACATATTTTAAAAGCACAATCTTCAAATCAGCAATAACCACCAGTGAGATATATTCAGAAGTAGAATTGCAGCAAGTCAAAACAAAAAGTTTGTGGAGAAGTTTTGTGAGACTTTAAAGAAAAAATTTTAAATAATTTCCCCAATCTAAGCTTCCCCCCAAATAAATACTGATTTCGTTTCTTCTTTGCCAGCAAATAAAAGAATTTTTTGACATGTAAAAATTCTGTGCTAATTCAAGCTTAATTAGGATTTAGACTTATCCAGTGCACAAATACAGAACCAGTCCTCAATTTTATCTTCTTAGGGCCGGGTCCACACTGAAGATTTGCTAGCACACATCATAGTTTGACTTGCAGTACGGCTTTTCCCCTTTCTTAACACTAAGTGATGTACAAACAAAGCCCAGCACAGATACGCGGGCAGAAAGTTCCCTTCTTAATATAAGCTTTTTAGGGAACTTCCTGAAAGTTTTAGGATTTCTTTGCCCACATAAACGGCATCTTCCGAGGCACCATGTAAACAGCTAACTAGGAATTACCTAGGCTAGTTTAAAGTTGATTAAGAACCTGCTACAATGGTAGGTTCAGCAGTTGCATCATGAATACCCCCTAAATATATTAAAAAGAAGTAAACACCAAGACAGAAAGTCTATGAAAACTGAGGCTTTTATCTGCTATTTCCTGTACAATCCTTCATGGAACCATGACCTCAGATGAGGTGACTGAGGAGGACACAGTGACAGAGGCTCCCTTTTTCTTACCTCTGTCCAGTATTTCAATTCCTTCTCCTTTCAGCTTGCAAACCAATTTTTCCTGCAGCCTTTTAACCTCAGCTTCCTTTTGCTCCAGTTTGTCTTTCAAAGCCGTTAGCTCATCCTGTAACAGAGAGAGAATCACTCAGTGACAACTTCTGCACACACCTGAGGTATTTCCAAAATCCCCTCCTATGAAGCGCAGTGGACAGGTCCTCAGCAGGTGGAAATGACCAAGGTCCCCCTGACATTTACACTGGCTGAGGGTGCACCCACCAAACTCTGCCTCTGAACATCATAACAGACCATTGAGCCCGTAAGGGGGCAAAGCCAGGGGGCCTATGGTCCAAAAGTGTTCATTTCAGGTATAATTTGAAAAGAGATTTTACATCTAAATTTTAAAAAGAAAGAATAAAGCAAAAAAAAAAAAAAAAAAAAGGCAGTTAAGGCAGTTTTCTTATTTATTTAACCTTGCAGAGACAGAAAAAGTACAGGTGATGAGGCTGAATGCTAACATTTAGGAACATTTATTTCATATTTATAGGGCACTTTGCATGTTCAAAGCTGGACAATTATGGAACTGTGCTTACACCCAACTAAGGACATTTTCAGAAATAACCACTGCTTCTATGAAAGAAAAGTCAATCACGACACCATCGAGCACGTAAACACATACTGGAAAGCAGTTCAGATGAAAATGTGGTACCTCTGCCACAGTTTGGGTTTGCTGATTGAGCATTAGGAAAGGAAGCTTAGTGCTGAGATTCATGGGAATAAGACAGATGGTGTTTGGGGGAGTTGCTGTCAAATTTTAACTTTGCTCTAACCATCTGCACTAGCAAGTGACTGGCACGGATCCATGCATTTAACTTTTTAAAATTTGAGTTAAATCCTACCCAGCTTAGTAACATGTTTCTTTGATGTCCGGGGATATCTTGTGCAACAGCATCATCAAGACAGGACCCTCAGTGCAAATGTAACCAACACTGAAAATTTAATTTGTTCAGTTTGTAAACAAAACAAAACAAGGCAAGATTCATAATTTTTGGCATTTACAGATTCTAATGGAAGTGTTAAATCCCTAAAGGAATAAACCAAACTAGAATACTGTGGCTTAGGTATATTCCTGAGCTTCCCTCAAAAGTTCTATTGCAAATATGTAGAAACATCTGTGACCTGAACTACGGCCCAGACTACAGAATTTCCCAAAATAATTTCCTGTTTGCTCTAAAGCACCATTAAAAAAATAAATAAATCTTTGTTTTCAAGAAACCAAAGCTTCTTCCAGAACAGTGGTTGGGCAATTCAGTCCTCCCATGCTCCAGTTTGGTACTGATTTGGATGGGATTTCTGCCAGTGTAGGACCAATGCTTCTCCAAAACACAAGACCATCTCTTGGTCACTTGAGAAGCTGCTGTTATAACCATGGACAACTAGAGCTGCATGTAGTTGTTGATGTGTATTTTTCTTTCCCTAAATTAGAAACACAGTATGTGACTTTACATGTGGGAGAAGGGACAGTGTAAAAGAATCACTATTTTCCAGTTAGTTGTCATGAATAAATTTTCTCTAAAAAGGTAAGAAAAAGCTCTGTTTGAATAATGGGCATAAGCTACTGAACAGGCAATCTTCCCTTGGAAAGGGAATGATTCTCACCCAAGTCTAACTCCATTATGTGTAACCTATGCAAAACTCACAAGACTAAAATCCTGTCCCATCCAGTAAAAAAGCTGTTTACAAGGAATATCTACATAAAGAGCTTTCCACGTCTAATGGGAAAGGGCACACTGCATATCAACACACAGCAATTAATGAAGAACAAAGCATGACAGCACGATGCAAGACAGACTGTAAAACAGTGGAACATGAAGAATTCAAAACAGGCCCAATGTTACCCAGAAACTACTACACCTTTAGTATCTGGCTTTTTTGCTCCATCCGCTGCTTTTCATACTGCATCTGACCCACTTTGATTTTCATGCTAGAAAGTTTGGCCATTAAAGACTGGTAACAGAGACAGAGGAGTGAGAGAAAACTAAAGATAGAAAAGAACAAGGCTAAATGGCAAGAGAAGTTAGACACTTAGAGAAACCCACTGCTAGAATTACTTAGGTGAATGCTTTCTCTTCAAAAGTCGTTGATTTTTAGCACATTTAGAGGAGAAAATAAATGCTCAGGTTTGCTCTCACCTATGGCACATGCCTTATGTACTGCAACTGGTGTTCCTTGACAGATATGTAAAACAAGGGACTAAATAAGTAAATATATTTATTGTTAACAGCCAGCTGCATGGTGAGTTATTCATCATGAAAAACACCACCCAGATCTCAAAACCACAGCATGATATTTGGAAATAACCCCTGTTGCTAAGCAAGTATCATCAAAACCCTGGGCACGAATGTGCTCAGGATTTTGCAGGGTGCAGGCAAGGACTAGGAAAAAAAAGAGTAAACTTCTAAAGCCTGACATACACCCATCTCTACTTCCCCCCCTCAGCCTCACTTACTTTGGTTGTTTTAAGTTTCTTCTCATACTGGAGTCTTTCATTGTCCATTTCTCCCACTCTCAATCGCAATTCATTTATTTCCTGGATCAAATCCTGAGCAATTGAAAAAACAAGATCAGAAACAACACAGAAATTCAGTAAATAAAAGAGAGTGATAGCTGCCCAGGCATGCCTCGGCAGGACCTGTAAAAACACAGCGGCAACAAAAAAGACTCTGTACACAAAAACACACCAGCCAAATTCATAGTTAAGTCAGGAAATTCAGAGCTTTCTGGATATCCAGGGACCCTATTTCTCAGTTTCTGCATTACTGCACTGAGTGCAAGAGGGCAGAGGACAACGGGAGACATAAATTTCTGTTGTGTTCCCTGTGCTGAAGGCCAAGAAAGGCCTCCTGCCCCCCTGGCTGCCCAACTGCTTGGATGTCCACCACAACAAGTGGTAATGGAAAGCAGTGGCATTGGCCACATCCTCCCCACTTCAGGCTCGCTGGCTGTCACCTGCCTTTTGAAAATATGAAGTGATTGCAGTGTAAATCTATGTTTCTGTCACTCAAATGAGCCCCTCTAATGGAGGGCTGAATGGAAAGACCCTCACTAGTTTCTACAAGCATAAAGTCATATGTATTTAAGCATCAATGGTGCCACTATACTTGAGATTCTCAAGTTCAGCGTGGTTTGGAAGAAAGTTGGAACCACCACCAACTCACACCTGAGCTCTTTGGAGAAGAAAAGGCTGAGAGGGGATCTTATTTATGCTTATAAATATCCCAATGGTAGGTGTCAGGAGGATGGGACCAGACTCTTTCCAGTGGTGCAGAAGAACACAATGAGTGGCAATGGGCACAGACTGAACCGTAGGAGGTTCCATCTGAATATGAGGAGAAATTTCTTTACTCTGAGGGTGCCAGAGCAACGGAACAGGCTGCCCAGAGAGGTTGTGAAGTCTCCTTCTCTGGAGACATTCAAAACCCATCTGGACACATTCCTGTGTGATCTGCTCTGGATGAACCTGCTTTAGGAGGTGGGTTGGACTGGACAAGTGTACTTGGGCAAGTGTACTCTACGCTGGGTTAAGAACTGGCTGGAGGGCCGGGCCCAGAGAGTGCTGGTGAATGGGGCTGCATCCAGCTGGCGGCCAGTCACTAGTGGTGTTCCCCAGGGGTCAGTGTTGGGTCCAGTCCTGTTTAACATCTTTATTGACGATTTAGATGAGGGGATTGAGACCATCATCAGCAAATTTGCTGATGACACCAAGTTGGGAGGGAGTGTTGACCTGCTGGAAGGCAGGAGGGCTCTGCAGAGGGATCTGGATAGACTGGAGAAATGGGCTGATTCCAGTGGGATGAAGTTCAATAAGGCCAAATGCCGGGTGCTGCACTCTGGTCACAACAACCCCCTGCAGCGCTACAGGCTGGGCGCAGGGTGGTTGGAGAGCAGTCAGACAGAAAGGGACCTGGGGGTACTAATCGACAGGAAGCTCAACATGAGCCAACAGTGTGCCCAGGTGGCCAAGAAGGCCAACGGTATCCTGTCCTGTATCAAAAATAGCGTGGTCAGCAGGACAAGGGAAGTGATCCTCCCCCTGTACTCTGCATTGGTGAGGCCACACCTGGAGTATTGTGTTCAGTTCTGGGCCCCTCAGTTCAGGAAAGACATTGAAGTGCTGGAGCGGGTCCAGAGAAGAGCAACACGACTGGTGAAGGGACTTGAACATAAGACCTATGGGGAGAGGCTGAGGGAGCTGGGGTTGTTTATTCTAGAGAAGAGAAGGCTTAGAGGTGACCTCATCACTCTCTATATCTACCTGAAGGGAAGTTATAGCCAGGTGGGGATTGGTCTCTTCTCCCAGGCAGTTAGCAATAGGACAAGGGGGCATGGGCTAAACTCTGCCAGGGGAAATTTAGGCTGGATATTAGAAAGAAATTATTTACAGAGAGACTGGTCAGGCATTGAAATGGCCTGCCCAGGGAGGTAGTGGACTCGCCGTCCCTAGAGGTTTTTGAACTGAGACTGGACATGGCATTTAGTGCCATGATCTAGTAAACGGACTAGAGTTGGACCAAGGGTTGGACTCGATGATCTCTGAGGTCTTTTCCAAGCCAGTTGATTCTGTGATTCTGTGATCTCCAGAGGTCCCTTCCAACCCCAAACATTCTGGGACTCTGCCCTTAGTTTCACCAGCTCACCTTAGTGTCCCTTCCTCCAACCGCGAAACAAACCCTGAGTTTGACTGCCCACCAAGGCGCAAGGCACCCTTTCTCCAAACCTTCCTGTCCTCTAGATGGGGAAATGGGATCTTAAGTAGCCAGTGTCCAGCCTGTGGGACAGCCAGGACAGAGTGACCCTCCATATGAGAGACAATGAACCACAGGTTATGGGGAAAATTACCTTCCTGCTCTGCAGAGGAACACATTAGCAGAAAGCTGTGGCTTTCACACAACTCAAAGATGTCCAGCAAGCTTCTGCCTCATTTATATCTCACTGACCTTTATATATAGACACCAGATCAGTGTTACGTTTGTGTGAAAAAAACAGAAAAGAAGAAAAAAGGTGTTTCTCAGCAGCTACTGTAATGCTGTATCACCAGGAAAGTCTTCCAAAGAGGAGATAAGCTCTTAGTGCACCCCAGAAAACAAGAGGACTTGAACTACCGCATGATGGCTTTTAAACTACTAAGAAGATAGCACAGTACTTAGGCTTGCTTGTCTTCCTACACAGTAGGGCAAACCCTATTCATGTCAAGCAGTGCTGTACATCAGTCTAACAACTGCCAGCACAATTTTTCAGAGCTAATTGTATAATTAATAGAGATTTGTAATTTATAAATTGACAAGCCAGCAGTTGACACTTGGAGGTTATTCATGAGTCCCTGGTAACACCTGCCTTCCAGCCCCACACCATGCTTTCTGAGCTAACAAACCTCTGGTTTTTATTTTGTGCGTAATGAATACGATGACAACAGAGCAGCATATGCGTTTCTTTAGCAAGATCCAAGCTCAATCACCACAACTTCAAGGAAAATGAAAATACTGAACATTTTGATGAGATTAGTAATTACTACCACTAATGTTTAACTTTCTAACTTGTATACACCTGCAATTCCTCACTGACTCTTCAACATGTGACCTTGACAAAGCACATCAGTCTTCCATGTATAAATGTACATGGATGCCAATCTGTATGACTATATTAATTGAGTTGTTTCTTATCAACATCAAGTGTTCGAGATCTCCACCAAATCTACCTTCTCAGGTCCAATGGTCAGCTTTGACACTCTGACAATTCATTTTTCTGGGTCTTTTCTCTCCTGCAGCCATCATTGTTGTTTTTGGGGTTTTTTTTTTTGGTAGCAATAACTGCTGAGGTTGTTGCCTACATATTTATCACTTGAAATATATGATTTTAAAAATACTGTAGGAGAGGGAAACCAGTTATTGTATTCAAAAGGCCCCTGTGAGCAAAAGGAATAACAAATCAAAACTCTACTCCTTTTTTTCATAAAAGTTAGCACAACCCGTATCAATTAATAGAAATACCAAGGTGCACTCACAATGTCACAGAAAATAACGCAATCTTGCAACCAGAATCCATGAGTGTAAGATCTGAATTCTTCTGCTTAATCAATTATGGGCCTCATATGTAATCAATACTGTACAATTTGCACAAGGGTTAAATAGAACTAAAGTCTTTAACAGCGTGCTATGCCCTAAAAATATTTTTGATTACTCTCCTGCAAGTGCAACACTAACTCATGTCTGAAGTTATAGACAACATAGTAAATGTAAATGACATTCTCTCTCACCTTTATGAGGCAGAGGAGTACATTACAGATTCACCAGGTTCCATATACAGACCCTCATTAGTACCAAAGAGATGGTCAAACCTTGCAGAAATGAGCAGAGGAAAAAGAAAAGGCCCAAACAGGTCTGTTTCCCTGCTACTGAATTATCACCCTGTTTTCCCAAAAATAAGACCTACCCCAAAAATAAGACCTAGCATGATTTTTCAGGATGCTCAAAATGTAAGCCCTACTCCAAAAATGAGCCCTAGTTACAGTTCATTAAAAAAGTCAATTTAAGTAGTGTCCAGGCATGTAAAAAAGTAAGCACCTTTTGGAGGAAAAAATGTATAAGACCCTGTCTTATTTTGGGGGAAACAAGGTATTTAACTTGGAGCAAGCTTCTGGAGGTAGGGATTGTCAAAGACACTGAGGTTTTCTAAGAAATCTCAGTCCTTCCAGAGTATTTCAACTTTCCTGCATGCTGCCCTGAAACATTTATCCTTTTCTTTCACCTTTCCCAGCAAGGACTGTGCCTTCCCCTCTCCTGCAGCATCCCCAGCAAGGAGATCACAGCATTGTTTGAAACCTGCAGGTGCCAACCATCATAACTGCTTATGGCCCCAGGAACTTTTGGGACGAGTGTGATGCTTCAGGTGTGTACATCTCCATGGCACTCAATGTGTTGTATGGATTCATCAGGATCTGAGATCAGACCAAAAAACCCACAGAGTTCCATGGCTGACTTGGATGAACCAGCAGTAAAACAGTCACCCACATGGTGGCCAGTGTATGGCACATGCTCTACTTGCATTTAATACCTCCTCTTCAGGCACCCATAAATGGGTGAAAATACCTGCCCTGGGCATAATCCTAGATCCAAGGAATCATTTTGGTTGGAAAAGATCTTTAAGATCATCAAGTGCAAGCATTAATCAAGCACCACCAAGTCCACTTCTAAACCATGTCTCCAAGAACATCATCTACATGTGTATGTTCCTGCCATTTAAACCTGCAAAACAGGAAAAAGCCATTAAAGGGTCCTCTTCTGATCCATGGTCGGGTCCCTCCACGCCAACACCCAACAGCAATTCCTTGCATGGATCCATAAATGAAGTGGACAGGGTGGGACATACAGACTCCTATTTCCCAAAGCCTTTTCCTTCTCTGCTCTTGTCACTTGTGCTCTTCATGGCAGGGGCAGGGAGGCACAAAAAGCAATTATGACTTTCAGAGGTCAGAGGGTTCCTTACTGGCACTTGGAATACAAACTACATTCATCATTTTGCACCACTCAGAAACTCATCTGCACAAAGGAGTCTGGTGGTGGTTAAATTATGAAGCGAGCCCCATGAGTGAGCCAGTTTAATCTCTAGCTGCTGCTTCAAAGACCATGTCTGGTTCTGGACTCCTCCCTAAATAAACTCGCTCATATGATATTTTCTTACATAATCTCAGTCCAACTCAGAGCATCCATGCTCCTTAAGGAAAATAATACTGGTGTCTGCCAAGAAAGTGGAAAGACTGGAATGATTTAAAGAACAGATAAATCATAAATCTCTACTATGTATGCAATCAGCTTTGAAAAAGCCATGTATTTGTGAACACCTAGACAGGAAAGTCCTAGAACACAAAGGAAAAAAAAGCTTACAGATATAGTCAAAGCATCTGTTTAGAGAAAGACTGGTGACTATGAAAAACCTACCAAGCTGGAATAGGAAGTTACAATCACAGACATAAGTGAAAACTGGATAATATGAAGGATTTAATCTGAATAGTAATTCCAGGGGACAGGAACTCCACAGAAGTTGTTTTAACATGTCAATGTTTGGTTGGGTTTTTTTCTTTCACTTTTTTTTTCCCCTAAATAAAATCAGAAGCAATATTCATAGGTTTTCTTTCCCAGTTTGGGTATGAAACTTTTTCCATTTTAATTACTGCATTTAAATGCCATAATGTGTTTTATGGTAGAATATTTTTAAAAAAATCATTTAAATACTCAGTGCTGCAGAAATAATTGATCATCTGTTACTTTAAACAGGAACATTATTAGATCGACACTGAAAAAAATATTGTGTACTTCTGTGTAAGTACTGCCTCTAAAATACCTGCTAGAGATTTTTAATGGCTGAGACCCTTATAACTATTAAGCTATTAATTTTTCTGCTGAACAAATGGAAATTAAGACATATCATCCTTTCAGTGTCTAAGCCTAAGCCTTCTCACAGCTATGACACGTAGAAACAAAGAAGAAACAACATAATAATTTCTATCACACTAAACATCATTTTGGTTTTCAAAGTGAAGGAAGAACTTTTTAGTAATAATTCATTAGTTCTGGCATGAATATTCAGGCTATAAATCTATATAGCCCCTAATTATGGCAATCACCTTTTAAACATAATTTAGGTTATCTTACTTTTATCAAAGACATTAAGTGCATTTCCAGGTGTTTTGAAGAGAAAGGTCTTAATAAGCTGCCATGAAGGTCAGCCTCTTGCACCAAGCCTACAGAGTTGCAGTGCAGGTTCTAGTCCCCACATTGTCACCACTTCTCTGGGAACAGAGGTAGCTCCATGCCTGCCTTCTTGTTCTGCTAAGTGTCGGTTGTAGGCTGTAATCCATGAAAGAGCCGAGCACCGTGGGGCCAGAGACCTCACGGGAGCTGAGAAAGCAGCCAGCTCTTAATACACCTCCTATGGATGCACAAGACCTTCAACGATTCCCTCCACCTTTCCCCCACCAAATTCTCCAGCACTGTCATGCACAATACTTGGCCTGGACTGCAAAATCAGCTGCTTTGAAGGCAATGCTGTGACCCTCCACATAACACCTGGTATCAAACTAGATGAAAATGTAATGGGAGGCAACGTAAATCTGTCACACAGCTTGGCAGCACCCAGATGTGCTGCACTGTAGGAATGGACACCGCCATGACTACATAAATGATCACCACCTTTCAAAGCTGAACACAATTTGAGGCGCAAGTTTTCGATCTGTGGACTTCTTTGGATCTGCGTATTACTTCAGAAAGGCCCAAAAAAAGTAAAGCAAAAGCAAGCCCTTTTGCTCTTATGTTTGCAATACAAGTGAGAAATGAGACTTCCCTGGAAAATCTGTAGGAAACTGGGAATTGGTAAACTAATAATTAATGCGGAAAGGGCAAGTTCTGTTTCCTGTGATGGCATTATGGCTTCTTCCTTTCTAGAAATGAATGACACCTGGAACATCCACAATACAAACATCTGACATTTCAGCTCATTTATGAACCCAGATTTGGAAATGATGTCCTGCTTCCTAGGCAGACTCCCTTTCTGATATGGGGTATGTCACGCTTGCAGCAAAGCTTGGCCTGATGAGTTTCCTGGAAAACCTGGGTTTGCCTACCTGCACTGTTATGAGGCTTTCTGGCTTCAAACATGGGCAAGGCTCAGCTACACAGATCCACAGGACACAAGAGGGCAAATGTCCTAGAAGAACGCTGCCTGGGATGGCAGCAGCTCTGCCTGGCACTACCACACTGCTGGGATGAAGCCAGATGAGATGAGTATCTGCTGTCCCTCAGCCCTGGGCTTCTGTGGGGCTGGGAATTGAAGGGAGGCTTCAAACTGCCCTCACACCGAGTCATCTCATTCTCTGTTACTGAAAACAAAATTTATGTCTTTTAGTGTGGATTGTCTTTGCACGTGCATGTTTTCTGTGCTTGTAATGAGCTTAAGCATTTGCCTCAGACATGACTTACTAAAAAGATGACAGTTTCAAGCTGGGACAGGAGAGTGAAGTATGTTCATAATTTTATTCAAGTACATCCTAAATGCCATCCTGAAATCTGATGGCAAGAATCAAAACCTGAGTTTGGAACTCTTCCTTTATTAAAATCAGAGTTTATCAAGAAAAGAGGACACATTTTGTTTTTAGAGATACATGTTTTACCCTTAGAGGTAAATTCCCTTCTTGCCTGGCAAAAAAAATGCCCACCAGCACCGCTTAAAGATTAGATTTTTTTCTCCCCCCAGGAAATTTTCAGATAACATGAAGCTACAGACAGGTTTCCATTTATTCAGTCATGTTTTACTCACCTCTGTGTCTCTGAATCTGTCCTCATAGTCCAATCTATCCTTCTCTACAGATGTAAGCTTTAACTTCAGAGTGGAAATCTCTGCCATAAGATCCAGCTTCTGAGTTTCAAGGGATGTTCTGCTTAAAAGTTCCTGAATTAAGATAAAGAGAACAGAATTATTCACCCAAGGGGAAGAAATCAGTAATTTACTTCTACAGCTAAAGGCCTATTTCATGGGGAAAAGCACTGCACTCTTCCTTATACTCTCTGAAGCCTTGGGACACAGCTACTACCCATCTGACAGACTCCAGGCACCTAGGATGCATCTGAGATCATGGAGACACTATCACGAGTTGGCTGCCAGGACAAGAAAAAAGCTTGTCTGTCATCACAGTTGCCCTGGGCAGCAAAGAGCTCTGAAGGGAATCCGCCCATCCTTGCTTTAATCCAAGTCTCTTTGAAGTTCAGTGAGGAGAGGCTCAAAGAAGAGCAGAACTGGATTCCTACAGTGTAGAGCAGCACTGACATTACTAAGTACAAAGACTTTAAAGCAAATATGGTAGAAAATTATCACTTAGTTTAGAGACATCAAGACGTGCAACACCTTGAAGTGCACTGCTCTCACCAAAGCAAAATGCAGTTCATTAAGACAGAATGAAGACAGACAACAGGACAGACAAGGGAGCTGTGAAATACCTGCTGCAGCATCTCTTCTGTGGCATTCAGCTTCTCCCTGTGCTCCTCTAGACAGAACTCCAGATCCCGAATCTTTTCTCCTTGGGCCTCCACCTGGTCTGTAAGCACACTTACCTGCCCAGCAGAGAAAAAAGGGATGCATGTTTAGTACCCCATACCCATGCTGTATGTGTCACCTGAACAACTGTACGTGAGTAACAGTGCTCAGTGGGCCAAAGGTGAAATGGGACCCCAGGGGAGGAGAAGCAGCAGAACTCTGCACCATACACGGTGTGTGGCAAAGGCACAGGAGAGGAGTTAAAGCTCCCCCTCATGCTTATGGGAATTTCATCCAAAGTTCTGGCAGACACATTCCAATTCAGCATCTCCCCTCCTGACTAGCCCTGGAAGTTTTCACAAGGGGTGGCTGCTGCATTTTGCAGCCAACAATCATGCCTATGCTGTGACAATACATTAGCTAAAACCCACTAGGCTCCTACTTTAACAACCAAATAGCTAAACCTCACTGGACAGTATTTATTCTCCTTTCCAAGTAATTGCACACAGTCCTCTTCAGAACAATAAAAACATGTGAATGGTCATGGAAAAAGGTCATCTTAGGGACACACATTAGTTTAACAAGGTGGTTGCTTTGCAGACCTGCTCAGCTAACAAGATTCAAGAAGATATGAGATACAGAGAAACAAAGGCCTTTAGATTTTTCCTGCAACCTAAATTCACACCTAACCTTAATCCGGGTTAACTCTCAGGTATGAGCAAGACTTCCAAACACATTCCAAGACAACTGCAAATAAATCCTCAGAGGTTTTGTCACATACTGTTAAGAAGTCTTACAAATTCAAGAGCAGAAAAAATTAATTTAGGTGACTACTCACTTGCAGGACAAGAGATTCCTTATCGTTTTCCAGACGAGCCAGCCTTTCTTGATACACATCTCCATTCCCAGATATGTGTCCATTAGTCTGAAAAAGACAGCAAATATTGTATAATCAGCTATCGTACCAAAAGTGTCATTCAAGGTTATCAACACACTTAAGGAGCATTTTTAGTCCGCACAGTTCAAGAACAGATTTAAAGCGCTCTTCAGCCCCCAATGGGTTACAAATCAAATAAACTGTCAACAAAGCATACACAACCACCATTCAGGACAGGAATTGTTCAGGGCTTAAAGATGAGAAAGGAAGAACCTTCTGGTGACCCAGTTCCGCAAAATTCACTTACTGTGCATTCAGCATTTTGTTAACAAAATTTGTGCTCAATGACGTACTATGCTAAGCCATATCTGTAAAGAGACAAATACTCCAAGACACTCAGCAAGTGAAAAAAATAGAAAATCAATGTACAATCTACAAAATGTGCATTATGCTTCTTGCAAGTCAAACGATTTTTTCTAAAACACACAGTAAGAGACATCCTTTTATATCAGGCACATTGTACTGGGTATGGGTGAACGTCTGTACTCTCAACGCATCTCTTTATAAAGCTGCCTGAGGCTAAAGAGAAACAAGAATACATGTTAATGCTATCAGAGTTCAGAGGAATCAGCAACTTTCTTTCTTCATAATAACTTCAATGCTCTTGAGTGGCAAGAAGGATTTTACTCTATCCATATTCAAAGCTGTCTCAAAGCACTTTGTGACGGGCACCACAATCAGATCTCTGCTCAGAAAAGAAATTCTTGTTCCCATCATTGCATAAATCACTTAGAGGAGGTTGAAGAAGAAAAGAAGAGCAGAGAAGGCTGCTCTGAAATCCAACGTGCTCAGTACGGAAGCTCCCACCAGCTTTGGGGGTCCTTGATTTCCCTCTGAAAAGATGATGCAAAGAAACCGGGTGACCAACCCTTGTGCCCGGGTGAGTCTGCAGCACAGCCCTGCTGTGAGAGGCCGCCCCCATGCAGGAGCTGCCAGCCTCGGGCTCCTGCTCAGAATCTCCCTTTCAAGCAGCCCGTCTCCCCCAGTCGCCGAGGATGCCTCAGGAAACCTGCCAACTAAAGCTCCTGTTCTGAATTACATGCCTGACTTTGTGTGACGGGAGAAACTGCCTTGTTTGAAACCAGAGGAATAAAATGCCCACCAGCACTGCTTAAAGATTAGATGCAAAGCAAAGAGGAGGTGGTACAAAGCATCTGACCTCACCTTAGTGCTCTCCTTAAGAGATCAGTCTGGGCAGCTTGTAAATCAGTGTGCTGTAGCAAATGTGTCTCCCAAGCACACACATGTAACCTTTGCAATGTGACCATAACATCTCCCCTGAAATCACCAGAGCTACAGCAGACTGAAAAAGGACACTCCCTAGTAATTTGTACCAATAAGTCACACCATAATGATACCCTCAATCTGAATTATTTAGCAGTAAATTACTAGGCCTTCTGACCACCAAGAAACTAAGCACCAAGGCAGAAGTACTCCAGACTTGTGAGTTTCCCCTGTTTTTCCTCTGACCTTTACCAAAATTTACCTCATGCCACAGGATTTCCATTCAATATCAGTGAGATTCTCAGTTTTGTAAGAGTTTAATCAAGGTGAAAGAAGTCAAACAGCTTCTCAGATAAACTTGTTAGCTACTCAACTAGCAGATTATGCTTTAAATTCTGTAACTTGACTTGTATGCAAAATACAAAAATGAGGTTTTCTATGCTTTTGCTGTTCTGTAGCTCTCTTCTCATTTAAAGACCTCCAACACATCCCAGGCACTTTTTCAGCCTCCAAGAATACAGCATCCGTATTTTGTAATATACAACACATTTATCAATATCCAGTGTATGTCTCTGACGTAGGAAAGTGATATCCCCTATTACAAGCAGGCAGCCAAGGTGCAAAGATTCTCCTCCATCCTCAGGACCCACATCCAAATCCTTGTCAAAGCTCAGACTTGACTCCCTGCCTTTTAACCACCACATCAGTGCCCCAATCACTGAACCTCCTGATACCTCCAGTCAGCGAAACCAGACACGAATTAACTAAAACCAAAGACTGCGTGAAGAAAATGTGGGGACATTAAGTACTGGTTTCACGCTACGATGAAAATGTCTTTACAATGCTGTGAAAACCAACAAGGTGTTAAGGTAGAATGTTAGTCATTGTGCACAACATCTTGCCAAGACACCTTTGTTTTAAACTCTGTTCCCATACCTCAAAAAAAAATCCTGTTTTTCTCAGCACATCACACTTGGTTTTAAAATAGGAGCATTTAGAGAGGGAAAGTTCAGGCTGCAGCTCCACATTACTGTAAAAGAGATTTAAGAGGCGATGGTAACCCCAAACAGGGCTGAAATATACTGCAAAATCTGCACAAAAACAGACCTCTTGTAGTACGCTGAACCAGAAAACTTTGTGTACAACCCAACAGCAGTTTGGTGTTTTGCTTGAAATGTTGTAACTTTTGCATAATATTTGGGACTAACTCTTTGTTTTAGGTATGAAAAGGCAAGAAAAGTCACTGACTTTGATTTCACTGGGGAAAAAGATGAGAGTTGTAGAAAGGACAACACAGAAAGGCCATGGCAGCTATTTTGCAGAGCAGCAGCCCCAGCACCTGCTACGGTGTGCAGAGATCAGGGACCTGCAGGCAAAGGCCACCCGATGCCTTCCCGCATCTCTCCTCTGTGCTGTCCTCAATGGTAAAAAGTTGGTAACAGATACAATTTCCTTTCCAGAGAGATGAGGAATGAAGAGATGAAACAAATGAAAAGAACAGGGTAATGACAGCAGTGGGCAGGGCTGAAGAGAAATGGATATGGGAAAGCAGGGGACCAGGAGTTGGGGTGGAAGGAGCCCCAATGGGGACCTGAAACATGCCAGGAGAGCTGGTGTGTGCAAAATCTGGGTGAGCAACACCTGGAGTGCCCTTCAGGAGGAGTTTCTCTGCACCTGGGGACCCACAGCCTCCCCAGGACTGAGTTTGGGAACTACTTGCTTTGCAGAGCAATGGGCTCTGCCTTAGCCAAAAAAAAAAAACAAAAAAAAAAACAAAAAAACAAAAGAAAGAAAAGTAAATACTTGCTTCAATAGCAACTGCAGGACTATTTGAGGCACTTGGTAGTTCTGGATCAAATTTGTATCACTGAAGTCAATACAAGATTAACATAGTTTACTAGCTGTGTAAGACAAGCTTTGCCATTTTCCAAAGAAGGCTCTTCTTCATCAACAACTTAAAATCTTTGTTCAATTAAGCGGTTAGACTTAGCATGTGTTTTCAATTTAGGGATTAATTGCAAAACACTGTATGGGAAGAGAATGCAGATTTACCAATACTGATCCTAATCCTCAAAACAAAAGAACAGTTGTCACTATGCCACTGAGGCTTCACAGAAGTTTGAGGTTAAGCATTTACTTAAAATGCCTTATAAGACCAGACTCAGTGCACCTAAAAACTCTGCAAGATCAATCCGTAGCTAATTCATTAAACACATGTGTAAGCCTTGCCTGCAATCACGCAAGTGTAAAAATCCACAGTGCTTTGGAGGGAGTTATTCCTGTAGTAAGTAGAAGCATCACCAAACTTTCACAGCTTCCCTGCCCTCAATCTTTAATTTATCTTCCCTGGAAATGAGTTAGCATTCCAAACCACAGGTAAGTTTCTAACAGCTGCTGGTTTAAGCCTCCTAATAAAAAAAAAATAATAATAATAATACTTAAAAAAAAAAATCAATTTCCCCTCAATTGCTGAATTCTCCTTTCAAAGATAAAATTCATTTTTAGCCTACTGCAGCTGATACCCTCATTTCTCTACATTTTCTCTACTGCTTTTGAGACAAAATAAGCAGTACAAATCACACTTTTCTTGCTGCAGATGCAATTTGATTTGTATAGAAGGAGCTGCCACTCCGCAGTATTATTTTCTTGCGCAGCAGATTGCACTGACTGTTCTGACCATTATAGTCCAGTCAACAGTTGGGCGAGTGATCTGCCCCTGACATCTCTTTCCTGACCATCTGGAGTTAAATTAGAGCTCATCAACATGCTTACGTTGTTCAGATCATTATAATACACATTACCTATGCTCAGTTAAGCACAGCTACTGCAGTTCTGCTTGTTCGCTCAGTTTTACAGAGTCCCTTACAAGGGGGCTCCTCCAGCCTCAGTACCTCAGCATCACTTGCTGTGCCACAGGCAAAGCCTCCAGGGTTTCCAAGCACAGTATTCGCCACCGTTTCCCCTGTGAAATGCAGCTGTGACAGCTTTACCCTCTGTAAGTAAAGATTCCATCCCAAATTCATATTGGTCAACTCTGACTGAACACCATCCGTACCAGAGCTTAATCAGTCTGTGTGGGAGCCCACCACTGCCCTCCCAAAACAGCATCTCCTGCATTTCATGCTTCCCTACTCATGGTTCTGAATATCTGTAGTCTGCTCCACATGCTCTGGCAGAAGGCAGACCTGCTGCTAAGCTTTTACTGAAGTTTACAGATTAGCTCCTCCTTACAGAATGAGCAAGGGGAAAAACAAAAAAAAGCCCACCAAAAAAACCCGAACACAAACCCACTCATGCCCACCCCCCCCCCCTTATATTTTAGAGGTTTCACTACACTGAAAGTGAATTCTGAAGGAAAAACAGCCTAAGTCAGACCTTCACTCCAAAGAGTTTACCTGAAACATTTTCTAAATATAAATAACACGGCTGTTGAATAGGGAAGATGTAACCGTTTCAAAATATTCCGTTTCTTCAACTGCAGCCCAGCTGGTATCAGATACAAGAGAAAGGCAAAATGCTTACTCCCTACCAGCGCTACCCAGCTATGGCTTGTCACTCAGAGAAACACAAGAGCCAGAACAAACACAGATAGCCTTACCTTATTTAGCCAGACACAGTGTCCATGAATGTCCCAGCTGTACTCCATGCTGGTCATGACTATCTTCATGCACTTAAGGACGCGAGCGACTGTGGCAGAGGCAGCCGAGGCTGAGAGCTGCCGCCCCGGCACCGCAGCCGGGCGGTGCCGTCAGGGCTCCTCTGAACCCAGACGGCGAGGTTAAGTGACGGGCAGGTTTCCTCGCCTAACCGAGGACGGAGGCGAACCTGGCAGCGGAGCGGGAGATGTGGGAAGCGGAGCTGTGAAGCAGCAGCGCTCCTCAGGCGGAACAAGCAGCTCCTCAGGGGAATTAACACATCAAAGCCCGGGAAGATCAACCCTCCTTCAAACCTTGAGCCTGACTCAGGCATCCCAAGGCACAAAGGCCAGGCGGACAAGTGGAGAAGGACACGGGCTGTGTAATCCTGACCGGGAGGGTGCAAGGGCAACCCCATGCTCACTGCTTACTGAACAGCCCCCCGCAACAGCAACCACCTCCTCTGCACCCTCCCGGACCTGACTCCCCCAAAACACACAAGGAATGAGGGATTCTGATCTTTTCACCTGACTACAAAGTAAAGGGGAGGGAATATTCTTTTTCTTGATGGGCTATTAATAGTAAAAGCTGGAAGAACACAAGAAATTCACTTGCAGGTGCCAAGAAAAAAGAGGAAGGAAAAAGTTGACTCAACAGTCGCAGTGTTCTCACGAGTGACTTGTCTCAAGTTTATGTCATATTTTTCAGACGAAAAGGGTTGTCAGGCTGCCCAGGGAAGTGGTGGAATCACCATCCCTGGAGGTGTTTAAAAAACATGTAGATGTGGTGCTTAGGGAGATGGTTTAGTCATGAACTCGATTAATGGTTGGACTTGATCTTAAAGGTCTTTTCCAACTTAAATGATTCTATGATTCTATGAAAATGCATTAACAACCACCAACCTCCATCCTCACATCTAAGTTTCAATTTACACAGTAAAAGCAGCAGGATAACAAATCCTTCCTATTTTTGACCACAGAGCCCAGCTCTGGGAGTCCCATGATTATCTGAAAAACCACAGCTTTTATTATTAAAAAGAAATGCATATGACTACCATTGATAAGATAAAAACATCAAAAACACGAATACTGAATAACCCAGAACAAAAGAGCAGAGTAGAAGAGGAGTAGAAGCTGTGTTTTCTAAGCCTGACTGATGCATTTTGGATTGAGAATGGTGATTTTTCTGATGGCTCTGCAATCAGGGCTCCAGCGCAGGACCACACAGGTTATTCTTATAGCAATGAACTCACATCCACAATGCTTGAAGATGCCACACCAAGATGTGCTATAAATAAGCCTGTATTATCTTCCAGTGTTAAAAAACACACCAGTCTGGATGAAACAAGAAACAAGGTCCTGTGTTTCAAGAACTTTGAGTTAGATCTCTCCTGGACAAAAAGCATTGCCAGGAGACATTTTATGATGACAGGTATCACAAGGCTCCTTTCATATGGCTACTTGAGGAGGGATCACAAACAGGTCTTTGGTGGTAGATGCCTATGTGCCACAGATTACCACAGGACCTTTTGATAGCTAAACTCAACATAAGCCCAAGGGGAGCCAAATGAATGCACTGTACACCCACACTAAGCACTTAAACAACAGACTTCAGTCTGAAGACAAGATTTTTCCATGCATAAGAAATACGAGATGATTTCTGGCTAACCAAACCGCTTCCCCCACTTGGGACCCACCCTGTCAGCCAAACAGGCCAATATATCTCTGCGAGATTACAAGCTATGTTTATCCAGTGAGGAAAAGTTCTCTCTGAAATCTAATATCTGCTGATATTAACTGCCATTACTCCCAAACACTCTCTGGAAGAACAAACTTGTTGAAGAACTGTCAAAATCTGAGGCTGATCGGAGATGACAGATCTGCTATTCACAGCAGCAACACTCTGGGTTGCATAAGTCACTATAGGTACCACTTCTCAACTATCATCTTCAGATGATCTGAAAATGGTCTTTGAGAAACCTCTGGAGGCCATAAAGTTTGTTTTGCATTAATGATCTTATAGTAAACTTCAGAATTTCACTTCTGGAGTGAAAAACAGAAAGAATCTGTATATAGAATAATGTATGCATTTGAATTCAAAAAGTCACTTCCAAAGCTAAAACCACAGTTGTACTTGCTGTGGGTTTTAAAGAAAAAGTGTTATCCTGGCTCTTTTTTTCCAGAAGTATTATGTCCTTTAAAGAGCAGAAGACACATAACAGGACCCACATACATGAGTTCAGATCAGGAGCTTAGGGAAGCTGGCTCTGAGGTGTGGGAAGGGACTTGTCCACCCACTTCTCTCCTTCATCCTCCTTTTTAACAAGATACAGTTGGTTTCTCCTTTCTGGGAAGGTTGTTGCATAAGATGTATTTAAAAAAAAAAAATCCACACTGTCAAGAAAAATAATAACCAGAAAGAAGACTGTTTCTTGTTTGTTTCAACTGAAGAAAAACTGGAGCAACATTCATGACTGGGAGCAAGTTTTCTGGGAAGGAAGAGATGGATCTATCAACTTCCTGCTGGACACAATGGGGTTGGCTTGGTCTTGCAAAGGCAGAGTTTCATTTAAAATGGTCTTGTTACTGGTGATGATATTCCAGATTACTCACACACTGTCTCTATTCAAGCCAGAAGTTCCATTTTCACAGAGTAAAGCATGTGTTTTATTAAAGCACACATCGGAATATGTTAAACATTTCTGTCGATCAGGAGAAATCTGAAAAAACTCCAAACCTCTGGCTGTGGATTTCGGGTCTGGTTGCCAATGAAAGCACAGAGCCCCAACATGTCTGAGCTTAGAAAAGGCCTCAGTCTCTTTCCAGACATTGAACAAATGGCCTTGTTTGTAATTTTGACCATGACATTCACCTGCTCTCCATGTGAACATGGAGACATGAGCAGGGTTTCAGCAACACAGAGATCAGTTTTGAGATGTAAACAGACAACTAGAAATGATTCGTTATAGTTGAACCGGCTTATTTGTGCAGCACAGATCTGTGTTTTCCAGCTTCTCTGAACTCCCTGTGGTGACCATCCGATGGCTGCTCTTGGAAGAGCTCTGCCAGATGTCCAGGCGCTGTACGTGCACTCTGGTGTCACGTGGTCATCTGGCACACATTGGTGGGTTTTTTGTTAAAAAAAAAAGCATGAGGCGTTTTAACTCTTTGGCCCTATTTGAGTGCTTGCATAGGCTCCTCGAGAGGAGCAGAAAGGAAGCAGTCACTAAGAAGCAGTACAGGGGCACGGGGCAGCCAATTCTGGCACGGCAAAATTGAACACTCTGCCACGTTTTACAGAAGCAAGCAGCTTTGGGAGACTGTTGTCAGACCCTCTTCCCAGCTAGGGCACCAGCGGTTTCCCCACAGGGGCCAGGAGAGGATTTTTCTCTTGTGACACACTGTTTGGCAATAGCGAACGCTATTTTTGTTTTCCTCTGAGACAAAAGGGACTTGCTTACAGCTTCAGATGGGATGTCACACACCAGTTCCAGCAGCTTTGAATAACCCAGTGGATGTAACTTCTTCATCTGTGGAAGATTAAACAGATTTCAAACCAAGGAGGTGTCTTCCCTTCCTAAGTAAGGATGGGCATAGTTGCAGAAAGCCTTTCCGCAAATCATCTGGGCAATACACTTAACACCTTCCTACTCAGACACGGTCTGGTGACGCTGATGACACCTCCAAATCCCATGCCTGTAGCATAGTACAAAGTGTAGCACTCAGCCTTTCCTTCCAGGAGCTTTGAGGATGCCAGAGAGTACAAGGGAATAATCTGAGATGGACTGAGAAGCCATGCAGTGACACATGTCATGTGGGTCTGAAGGACCTCGGTTCCAAATCCTAACAGCCAGGCAACCCTAAATCACACATTCGCCGCCACAAGGGGCAATGACCGGCCTTCACCTCATTAATCTTAACAGGCACTGCAGCCCCTGGCCACACTGGTGGGCCTCTTTACTCCGAACTAACATGTGGTGGATCAGCATCTCTAAACATGGACTGCTGATGTCTATGCACACTGTAGAGAGCTGCTAATTTTCCAAGGCTGTGTATTTGGCATATGAACATTTTTTTATTTATAAAAGCCATAGTTGCATGAAACCTGTTATGTCCCTTGATTTCTGCTCTTCACAGAGCAAAGACTAGTTACAGCGATGTTCACTGCTGTATGTTACAGAGGAAGGAAACGCTGACGTTAGCAGGAACTTTGTGCGTTTTAAAGATCCAAATTGAATGTCACTCCCATCTCCTCCTCCTGATCTCGGCATTGGCTGCTACGCCTTGACAGTGGGGGCGAGACACAAGTCCCACTGGAGGCAGTGGGAAAGCTCCCACGTGCTTCATTTAGTTACAGGCATTTTCAAATGTGTAGTTCAAAGTAAAGGAGAGAAAAAATAAAACAAAACAACAAAACAAACAACACCACAAAAACAAACAAAGGAACCGACAAACAAAACCAGCTCTCCCCCCAAACCTTTCTGAAAGAGCTACTCAAGCGAGCCCAATCGCACTAGCCCAGGTCCCTGTCTCTTCCTGCATCTGCCAAACCCATCACTGGGGAATTCAGGCCAAACACTGCCCTGCACTAACCACTCTGGGCGGCAACTGAGTGCTGACATAAATCCATGTACCACGATAAAAACCTTTTAGACAAGATCAGTTGTGGCTCCAGGATGACTGAACCCTTTCTGAGGCGGTGTGACGTCCATCCCAGCAAGGGACCACACAAGGGCAGCTGCCCCATCCCGACAGCAGCAACGCGTCGGGTGCGACACAGAGCCACCAGGGTGGCCTGTCCTGCGTCAGACCCAGCCTTCATCAGGTCTGCCATCCTCATTTCAGCAGCACGGTGTTACCTTGGCCAACACCAAGTGTGTAAGACAACAGGACTCGGACGCTGCTGTAAGACAGATTTGGCAAGATACACAGAAGCGCACACCCACTGCTGTCGTCATAACAGCCACAGGCTGACTTGAACCCTGAAGCATGGCCTCTAGAGATGAGTCTTGACTTCCACTGCTGGAGCTTCCCCAAATCCTGTGCACACCGGGACCACCACTGTACAAGCCCTGCCACAGACCATGAGCACAAGGACTCGTCTTTGGCCTGCCAGGAAGCCACCAGTCACATGGCACCTGGAGGCAAAACCATCAGATCCTTCAAAAATGATGCCACATAACTCACCTGATAGGCACAACATTTTATGTCCCAAGGTAGCCTTCAAGTAGCCTCCACTCAAATAATATTTGATTTTTTTTGGGGGAAAACCAAGTATTGGGGAAAGAACAGCCTTCTCAGGTATATTCTGGTGTATTTTTTTAGAAAAGCGACAGAAACTAGAAGATTCACAAACACAGAAAATAAAAATTTGGCTTAATATTCAGATTAAAGGGATTCTGATCTCATACCACTCACTTCTGTTATAAACCAGGTAAGGCAGCTCAGTAACAACAGTGGTCCCTGTAGAAAACGGGCTGCTAAAAATGCTTTTTAGTGAAAAGTTCGTATTGAAAATAACATTTTTCCTCCCATTAAAGCATGATTCCTACAAAAATGTCGTTCCTCAACCCTCTGAGATGAAACTCCAGTTACCAAATTTTTTTTACGAGATTGAGGCATGGTGGTACAAAGAAAGCACAGGCCAACCCACTGCACGTGGTATTTGAGTGACAGCTTTTCCAAGGCCCCACAGTATCATCTCCAAACCAAAACCTCTTCTCTTAGGTTCTTTGAAACCTTCTCTAAAGTTTTTAAATGCCTGCATAAAACATAGACCCACTGCCTCAGCTGGTTTAAGAGACAAGTGACAGGCGAAACGAGTGCATTAGGGGTGAAACGAGGTGAGACCGTACCATTTGACTTTGGAGCCATTCAATCAGAGCCTCCGCCGTTGAGTCCGGGACCTGGCAGCGCAGCCCCTCTCTCTCATCTGCCTCCATCATCTCCAGCAAGCCCCGTAAGTCCTCCACCAGGTGCAGTGCCCGCAGGCCCCCCATGAAGGGAGAGGTGGGGGACTGGCAGTCAAAGATGCCATTGGAGTACTCCAGTGCCTTCGAACCTGGAGGGAGCAAAATTGCAGGGGATCAGGCACGAGGTGAGCAGGTCAGACACACAGTAAAGCTGAGAAATGCTAGGTGGTGTTTGCTACACGTGGGCATCTCACAGAATCACTGAAGGATTGGGGTCGGAAGGGATCTCTGGAGATCACCTAGTCCAACCCACCTGCTAAGGCAGGTTCACCTAGAGCAGATCGCACGGGAATGTGTCCAGGTGGGTTTGGAATGTCTCCAGAGAAGGAGACTCCACAACCTCCCTGGGCAGCCTGTTCCAGTGCTTTGGCACCCTCAGAGTAAAGAAGTTTGTCCTCATGTTTAGATGGAACCTCCTGTGCTTCAGTCTGTGCCCGCTGCCCCTCATCCTGTCACTGGACACCACTGAATAGTGTGGCCAACAGGACTAGAGAAGTGATTGTGCCACTGTACTCGGTGCTGGTGAGGCCACACCTTGAATCCTGTGTTCAGTTCTGGGCCCCGCATCATAAGAAGGACATTGAAGTATTGCAGAGAGTTCAGAGGAGGGCGACGAAGCTGGTGAGGGGCCTGGAGCACAAGTCTGATGAGGAGCGGCTGAGGGAACTGGGGCTGTTTGACCTGGAGAAAAAGAGGCTGAGGGGAGACCTTATCACTGTCTACAACTACCTGAAAGGAGGTTGTAGCATGGAGGGTGTTGGTCTCTTCTCCCACATAGAAAGTGATAAGAGGAATTGGCCTCAAATTGTGCCAGTGGAGGTTTAAGATTGGACGTTAGGAAAAAACTCTTCAGAGAAAGGGTTCTCATGCATTGGAAAAGGCTGCCCAGGGAAGTGGTGGACTCACCATCCCTGGAGGTGTTTAAAAGGTGTTTAGACAAGGTTCTTAAGGACATGGTTTAATGCCAGAGTTAGGTTACGATTGGACTCGATGATCCTGGGGGTCTCTTCCAACTGAAATGATTCTGTGATCCTACGAAAAGAGTCTGGTCCCATCCTCTTGACAATCAACCTTGAGATATTTATAAACATTGATGTGATCCCATCTCAGCCTTCTCTTCTCCAGGCTGAACAGACCCAGCTCTCTCAGGCTTTCCTCGTAAGAAAGATGCTCCAGACCCCTAATCATCTTTGTAGCCTGCCCCTGGACTCTCTCCAGTTATGCGAACCAAACTCAGCGCTGGTACTCCATCCTGCCCCACACCATGCAGCAATTTGGAAAAGGGCTAGCCTTTTCTACATGCCACCTGGATGGCAGCTCCAGCAGGAAGGAAGTGAGCTGATCCAACAGAGGACATGTACACCAGAACCATGTCCACAGGTTCAAGGCATGGGCTAAGCTCCTGCTCCCTAGGATGTACTGGAGGTGGAAAATATTGAGGGGGGCAAACAAGCTCTACTGATGCTTTGTGTCACCCTATAGGGACTGCATGACCTAAGTTAGACACTGAGGGTTTCCAGAGGAGACCACGCTCTGCACTTTTTTTTTCCCCTGCAGAAGTATGTTATGCTGCTCTGAGGCACTGGATGGTTTTTTTTAAAGAAAAATACGAAGATAAATAAAAAGAGTGAATCATTTCTACATGAGAATAAATTTTAAACCCAACAGTTTGACATTTGCATGCTAATAAAGAGAAAAATCTCTTATTTGCATAAACTCACAGTACAGATATTTGACCTACATTAAAAGTTGCTATATATTAAGTAAGGAAGGAAACGATGAATGCAGGATTAAGGTTGATTTAAGTCAATCTGGCTAATTCCAACTATAATTTCAGCACACCGATTTGTGACCTTCATACTGTAATGCCTTGGCAAAACGAGACATGTTCATGACAGAACATCAGCTTTTGTACTGTCAGTGATACGCCACATATGCACTTCCACAAACTTTCATTCACCTCATCTGGTAAGCCACAAAAATGCAAGTATTCTGCTAATTCCCTTTGAAAAAAATGAAGAGAAAAAAATCCACAGAGCAGCATGGCAGTTGATATCCCTTTGTTATATTACTTTATAAGTCTGTTCAGACACTTGGGTAAATAAGGTCTGTGGTGACTTAAACATCCCAACATCACTTTTTATTTATATATTAAGCCTCATCCTGCCATAACCAACTTAAGCTCTTGGAAACACAGATACATTATCAGATCCAAACACCAGGATCTACTTATGGAAATTACTGAAGTCACAGCTTATATGTATTTTTAGAGATCATGATGATCCAACTGAATCCAATTTACACGTGCTCCTGCTAGGTGTCCTTATTATCTTTAAGAAAACTGCAGAGAAAAGTCATTGTTCAAACAAAGCACGCACTGTATCATTATTTTTTCCCTAAGGGAAATTATTTTAAGTTGGACCACTAAAGACTTTATAACTGTGTTGCTATCCTTGCAGAATATTTTTTTCAGTTTGGGTAGCTGTTTGCATTGCACTGCTGGAACAAGATTAAACTATAATTTCTCGCTGCTTTGTTCCTCTGTGCTGTGCACTTACATTATATTCTAACTCACTAGGCTCAACTTAAAAGCAGATGTTGTATACTTTGTGGTGCCTCTCCTTAGTCCATTTTACCATTTACAGGTACTTATAAAAAACCTCAAATGCTAAAGGCAGGTCCAAACCAAATGTCAGCACTCAAAACATTCACATTTTGAAAAAAAGGAAAATTCTATTCATGTTTTAACTCTTTAGAGTTGAGAGAAGTTCAGAGTAGCCAGTATTGGGCAAACTTACTCTTCCTGCCTTGCAGCAGCTCTTTAAACACACTCATCATGGTTTGAAATGTGCCTTGTGTCCTTGACTGTCGTGGTGCTGTGTGCACCAGCTGAACCGCCTCACTCAGCCACTTTGAGCAGCGTCTTGACAGAGCGCAGGAGAAAAACTACACTCTATTCAGCTGTGTCCATGTGTGAGAGTCTGTGCAATCCCTCCACTCCATTTATTTGTAACTGCTAAGCTATAATGGAAGACACCAAACACGATTACCAGCACATTCCATTCTAAGCCTGAAGCTCTGCCCTCCAGGTATGGAAAACAGACCAAAACCAGGTAAATTAACAAGCTGTCCCAGGAGTTTACCTGCTATAATGCCATCCATCTGCTCCAGCGCCGCAGCGAGCATGTCACTTGCATCACTCATCATCTTCTCTCTTCTTGGGGACAATCACCAGCTACACTATAAGAAGCAACAAAATGCCAATAAGTGTGAGTTGGATCCAGAGCCTCAAGTCTGTAATTCAATCTGCAAAAGAGAATTTCATTTCGCTTCATGTTTTCTGAATTCAGACACCACTGTCACAGGACCAACACGAAGACTGGGGCCATTTGCTGACCACAACAAGATTTGGAGGCCTTCACCACCAGGCATGGACTGGCATAAAAAGAAATCAAAACATCAACTAGATGCTGGGGTTCCTATTGTTGGTCAGCCTGTGGCCTGCTCAGCCCAAAAGGTCAATGTCACATATACAATCATATGCATATAAAGCTGGAATTCAATTTTTTACAATTAAAACAGGCCATAGGCTAGAGGATATTTTAGTTTTAAGGCAGCAACAAAAATTCACTTCTAAGAGCCTTCTGCATACAGGTATAACCTATTTGTCAGGAGATGAGTGTTACTCTCCATTGCAGAGCAAATCAAAGATAATCCAAAAATGTATCACATCAGGAAATTGGCAGGGAATAAGCTGTTTTACTAAATCAATGTCACTGATGGGTCACCCCATACAGCACCTCAGAAATCCTACACGACACTTCAGGGAAGCATGCACCAAAGACACAGGTCTTCTATGGCTAAAAGGAAGTCAGCAATCAACCACGTGTCTATCAGCTGTATTTTTTCTCCACAAGAATTCGCTGGTATAGAAAAAGAAGATTCTGACCATTTGACCAAGGTTTCTGGATGTCTGACAATCCAGAAGCCCTGGACATGCAATCATTTGCCTATAGGCATGATGTCTCAAACGCCCAGGACCCACTGGAACATCGCATGCACGCACAGACTATCCCCCTGACAGCATTGCTCCGAGCTTTAGCAGAGATTCCTGCCGTAACGATGCCATCTGATCTTACCCTTAAAATTTTGAAAGCCAGAAGTGGTCCCCAAGGGAGTATTTCCAGCAGGGTCTGGAAAAGTGGACTAACCGATGTGCTTCCCGGGCAGGTGAAGCAGCAGACCCAAAATCCCGATGGGCTACAAGTTAAGCATGTGTTTAGGTACTTTGCTGAAGTGGAGCTGCAGAGGTCAGAGGCGATCCCGATCCCTCCACCCCAGCACAATGGGCACACAGGCCACTGAAACAGCCCAGACTGCCCTGGCTTTCATCTAGGACTCGCGAGACTACTTCTGATATAAATACAGTTAAGGAACAAAGCTAAACAAACACCAGGAAGGAAAACTCGTTTTAACCTTTTGCATACCCTGCCATTTGGTTTTTGTATTAGGCCACAGCGCAGCTGACATTTGCCCCAACATAAGCAATTAGGAAAGTTGTTCACAGTATCTCTGGCATAAGGCCTGGAACACAGTCTACTAAAAAACAAACCAAAACAAAAATTCATGTTATAAACTGAATTTTCTCTCTTACAAGTCAACTTATTGGTTTGACTGCCAGTTAGCTTTGCTCAGCTTTGGCCTTAAAATGCCAACATTTGATATTCTGTATCAAAACTTCTCTTACGTGAAGTAGGTCCAAACCTTAAGGTAACTTTTAATGACAGCACAGAGACTACTGCGTTTTTGGGAAATGCCTTGCTTTATTATTTATTTGCCAGAGTCAGAAAAGCCAAGAGAGGTTTAAGAAGTCAAAATACTGTAAATTAAGCTGTTGCAAACCTTCACATTTTAGTAGTATCATAACTGAAGACTCAAAAACTTCAAGAAGGAAGCCCCTGATTTTAAACACATGTCAATAGTAAACTTCAAGCAGTACAATACCTGCTATAATACACAGATAATGCAAGATATTTGGTCCAGTGCCTCTACACCTGATAATTCGCAGAAAACTCAGCTTTTGCAAACATATTCACTTGGGCAATTCTGAACACAGTCTTGTCCTTTTTCTTTTAGGATTGCCTAGCTGTGATAATCAGGTCCTGCTCAAATATGGGTGTCTACAAATGCAGTGTGAACAATCTGCACTGGATTTCCCTCTAAAGGTAAAGATCACACATAAAAACACTAAGGCTGCTGCCCCAAACAAAACACTGATTCCTCATAGCTCTAAGTGGAAAAGCATCAACAAGGCAAAGCACTCACAAACCCACAACAGCCAATTAATGTTGGGGAATCAGGAGTGCCCACCATCTTCTCAGTGTGCATAAGCACTTCATGAGGGGAGTAAAGAATAAGAATACGGAGCCAGACTTCTCAGTGGCATGGCAAGAGGCAATGAGCACACATTAAAATATAGGAAATTCCATTAATGCATTAAAAATAAAAATTAAAAAAAAAAATAAAAAATAAAGGCTTAAAAAAGAAAACCCAATCCACAGCACTTTTTTACTGCAAGGATGGGAAGCATTGGAAAGAGTTGCCTTTTTGGGATCTCCATCCTTGGAGTTACTCACAGCTTGACTGGACCCTGCCTGGTGCAGTCTGCCCTGAGCATCCCTGCTTTGGGTAGAGGGGTGGGCTGGAGACCTCCAAAGGTGCCTTCTCACCTTGGCCATCAGTGAGCTCAGTGCAGCTGACAATCAAGCATTAAATACAGTATTGAGGAGGCTACCTAGAAAAAGCGTACTGCAGGTTAAAAATGCTCTAAGGAACAGAGTGCTCCCTATCCACATTTGTTCACAGTCAACCCCTTGTTTCTCACCTTCTGTCTAGGAAAGACATTAACTGGGGTCAAGGAACTGCTAATTTACACTTGCATAATAAAGCCATGGCTCACAGGCACAGAAAAAAAATCACCATCTTGTGCGCTTCATCTAGGCACAACCACCCTTCATGCTTCCAAAAAAAGCACTCCTTGATTTTCCTGAACAAAGGTTTTGTTCATGGTTGTCAAAAATTCCTAAGACAACTCTACTGACCCGAGCAGCAAGTGGCAGACTGTGGTACCAACAGCATCCAGGAAGCCTCCAGCATCTACCCCACTGTTACCTCATCCTACCTCCAAGAAAACAGACACGTCAGTCTGCACAGCACTTCTTCCACTGCTACTGCAAAAGGAGTCATGCTGCTGAGAGCAGCAGTGAGACATTTTGAGATTAAATTCAGCGACGCAAGACTGTGCGAACACACTGATCTCCAAAAACCCTTCCACCACTCATGGAGCACCTGTCAGCAGCCTGGCCGAGCCTACAGCTGAGAAACTTGGAGAGGTGAAATAGAAAACAAATTAAAACAAACAAACAAACAAAAAAAAGGAACAAAAAGCCCCCGAGCCGAACAGCTGGAGATGATGCAACAAAATCCCATTTCCCCAGTTATTTGGTCCTAAAAGCAGTCATTGAAAACTAGCTGGAACGGCACATGCTGCTCTGGCCACCTTCCCAGCACAGTGCAGCACATCTAGCAGTCCGGAAGTAAAACCGCTGCAACAGAAAAGCACTACTGAAGGTATCCTTGCCCCGCAAGGGCACAGAATCACTTTTATTCCTTGCACATCATCAGCAGCACACGGGGAATGGACGGGCAGGGAAGAAATCAAAGACCTCACACAGCAATGGACCAAAGCACAAAACTGTATGAAACAAGAAAAGACAACAAACTGTAGGAGGAAGGGGGTTGAAAGGGGAGGTGCAGAAGGAGTCAAAGAAATGCAGTTTTTAGGCAGAATTCATAAATCAGCAGCCTTTGTGGATTATAGGAAAGCAGATAATACTGGAACGCCAGCAGATTCACTGCTGTACCTATGGAAGGGCAGAGACCACCTCTGACTTCAGAAACTCTGAGAGGAGCCTGGGCTGACCATTAACACAGCAGACCTTTACCAGTATCTGTGTTCCTTTCTTCGCTTTCCTTTGCCTGGTTTTGGTCTAACAGAAATAAAACCTAACAGAAAACTCAAGGCTTCAAGTATTTCTCTTGGCAGTGACTAAGGAAATCCAGAGTCAGGTAACAAGAAAGAAAATCCATCTTGAAGTAGCTCAGTGGAGCTCCTTAGGAAAATAAGGAATAGCTAATATTTCAGATGATGTCAAACGGTTTAAACTCCTTTCATTCACAAAAGGAGGAAAAAAAAAAAAAAGAAAATAATAATTTTAATACAGATGGATCTATGACACGGCAGATGAACAAGAAACCAAGATGCACACAAGAGACAGAGAGGCAGATGCATGAAATCCACCCCTGGCATAACGCCATCAAGAACCCACCTGGGAGGAAAGTACTGACAGCACCCCATCTGACAGATCATTTAAAATAAGTTTTCCCTTGCTTTCCGAGAAAACGACTACTTACCTTCCTCATTCCTTCAATGCATATACAATTGGTGCGCGATGGGGTGGGGGGGTTGTTTTTACAGAAGCAAATCCACCTTCTAGAGCTGTCAGCTGAACACCTTGCTTATGCCGGCAGGAACAAGCATCACTTCATCAAGGCTGTATTTACAATCCACCATTAAAAGTAATAAAAATAAAACACAAACGCAGCTATCTCCACTATCAGTTATGATTAATGTTATCACTAGCTGGCATTTCTACTCCATCCCTGGCCGTTACGGAGACGTAATTTGGTCTTACTTGTTTTATGTCCCTTCCTCTGGTTTGAACACACCAGCTGGTTGCTAGGGCTATGCTGTTCACTTTTCAGTAGGTGGAGATTTTTTATTTTTATTTTTGAATGACATACAAACCCTCCGGCTACAGTGCTAGTGAAGATGTATTCCAAACGGCTTACAGAGAAAACAAAACACTGCCCTGCAAATAAATCCAAGGAAAGCTAGAAAAAAAAACAGGGCGCTTTGTGAATGGGAGCTGCAGTCTGCTGGATGCAAACAGAAAAGCTGCCTGAATATGGATTTCAAATTCAGATATTTAATTAATATGGCAGACTTAAAAAGAAAGTGCTTAAATATTTTACATATTTAGGAAATTATAGTTTCTCTACCCAGAGGCTCTCTCTTTCCTAGATCGAACAACACACGCAGAGGCATCTAGAAGCACCATCTTCAAGCCTTATTTTTTATTATTTTGGGGTCGCCTCTGTCTGGACATCCATCTGCAAAACACACCATGCTTTAAAACCCAGAGGTTCCCGAGGCTGAGGAGAATCAGGTGCCTGATAGCAGGTCTGAAGGCCAAAAGAACACATCTTCCCCCTCGTGTAACCTCTCTGGGGAAGGGCACAGCCTGCCCTTTCATCTTGCTCGCCTTCCTCTGCCCTGTCCACATGTTCTGCAAACACTCAGTGTTTGTAAAAAAAGCACTGGCTACAGATTATGTTTATGATATGATGCAATAAGATGGATGACTTGAGTTTCCCAGCTCTCCCACTCCTACATAATGTTCCCTAAGTCGGAAAATTGTGATACACACGAATGAAAAATCTTGATTAGGGTTTGTTCCTGAGAGGTGCAGAGAATAAATAAAAGGACCCCCAGGAGCACGTTGTTACCCCAGAGGAATCTACCACAAAAATACAATCAAAAAGGTAACAAATTGCAGACATCTTTTACAGGGGAGGCAGAGGGAGAGAACCTGTTCCACAGTAAAAGACCCTAAATTTCACCTCACTGTCAAAATTAATGTCCCTGCATTCTCAGTCTTACACATGAGACAGCTGTGAGAAGTCTGAAACATCTTCCGGATTCATCTCTCTCACCTTGAACCATGGAAACAACACATCCTTAGCAATTAATTTTAGAAGGTAAAACTCTATTTCATGAAGATAAATGCCATTTCAGGCACATTATCACATCTATCTGTGCTTTTTCTGGCTGGCCAGAAGAGAAACATGAACACACAAAGACTTATTTGCAAAATACATTTCAATCACAAATAAAAAGGGCTTGAAACTAATTCAGACTAAATCTTTAGCGCAATTTCTCATGGGATGTTTTGAAGATACTCAACTATAGTGCCACCAGTCAGTAGCATTTTAACACGTAATAATGAATACATTCAGCTAATTTACACTAGGAGTCATTAACATTTCTTTTAACACTAAAAAAGACTCCATTTCATACCTTCCAGGCCTGAAAGAAAAAACTAAAAAAGAAAATGGAGTCACGTTGAATATATTGCTCTGGTGTTTTTCAAGAACAAATGAAACTGGAAAAGTATAATAAGGAAATGCTGGAAAAATCTTAATGCAAATAAAGAAGAGAAATATTTTAGCATGAGGCAGGGACTGGAAACTAGTTTGTTCCTGAACACGTTTTGAGCTATGCAATTCAGACATTGTCCCCCTTTCCTGAGGAGAGGCCCTGGCTGCCACATGTAGGCAGGTACCTCTGCTCAGGTCCCTCCCAGGCATGGGGACACCCCCCGGCAGCTCCCCTGGCAGACACCTCGCACTCTTACCCCACAATGGCTGAACAGACATTACACACAGGTCAAAGCAAGGAGAACTGGTGAGACCAAGGACATCCTCTGAATGGTCCTTCATAGAATCACAGAATGGTTTGGGTTGGAAGAGACCTTAATGATCACCTAGTTCCACCCTCTTGCCATCGGCAGGGACACCTTCCACTAGACCAGGTTGCTCAAAGCCCCATCCAACCTGTCCTTGAACACTTCCAGGGATGGGGCATCCACAGCTTCTCTGAGCAGCCTGTTCCAGCGTCTCATCACCCTCATGGTGAAGAATTTCTTCCTTATATCTAATCTAAATCTACTCTCTTTCAGCTTAAAGCCATTACCCCTTGTCCTATTGCCACATGCCCTTGTAGGAAGTCCCTCTCCAGCTTTCTTGTGGGTCCCCTTTAGGTACTGGAGTGCTGCTATAAGGTCTCCCTGGAGCCTTTTCTTCTCCAGGCTGAACAAGCCCAACTCTTTCAAGGACAAGTCCTCCATTTTGGGCAGACAGCTACAAGGAGCCCCATCCTCAAAGCAGGAGCCCGGTGGGACCAGGCCCAGGGCTCCATTAGCCTGCAGGCTCAGGACGCTCCAAGAGCCCAATGCTCAACCGTGCAAGAAGGATAAACATTATTATGGAGAAAAACAATCAAAACGTTGGCAAAAGCTTACTTAAACTGATAATGTCTGTTTATTTTATATATAAAAGTAAATTTATTCTTCAATTTGCTGAACTCTAGTCAATGACATCAAAGCAACACTGCTCTCATATTACGCAGGACTACAAAAAAGCAACAAATGTCCCTTTATTCCCTAACTCTAGATCCTTTCTTTGTTTCTGAATTTCATTATTTCTTTATTATACAACAAACATTATTTATTTCCTTTAACTGATAAAAATTAATGAAGCGCACGGAGACTGAAAGCCGAACCCACAGTATGTAAGAAATGTCTAGAGATAAAATGTATCAAGCCATAGAAAAGACTTCAAAGTATTTTAAGAGCATAAAGCACGAAAGTCCTTCCAAGATATAGTTGTTTATACCTGGGAAAGAACTTACCTCAAATCACACCACAACTTTTATTACCAACCAGCTCAGTTGTGTTCTGTACTTCGCCTTAAAACTTGTTGGATAAATTAGTCGTCATGCAAAAGCTAAGCCTCAGCAAGACAAGCATCCTTCAGATACTAGCACAGAGAGGTGTACACAGCAAACAGCTTATATAAACATCCCAAGTCTCTGAGTCAAGGTTTATGGCTTAGATTCAGATCCAGTTACAAAACAAACCATTTAGTTTGGTCTGCAGTATTGAAATCATTCTGGTGGTTTATCTCTGCTACCCTATTCTCCAGCAGCTCTTTTTTTGTTGTTGTAACTGAAAGGAATTAAAAAAACAGAGCAGGTAACAAGTTATGTTGTTTTGTGATGCACACAAGTGAGCTCTGTGGTCACTGGATGACACAGAGGCAGCCAGAGCAGCAGCCCCTTACCTGCAAAGCAGATGAGTAATGCAAATACCTGTCTGCAAACACTCTCCAGACTCTCATTCTCAAGGCACAAGCAATCTGAGGTCAGATGGAGACTTGCAAAAAAACCCCGCATATACACTTCACTTTAGACTGTTCACATGTTTTACTGGTTAACTAATAAATGCTTTCAACTACTCACCTTAGAGAGTCTGAGAAATCAATATGTTATTTTCTCACATGTTTTGCTTGGGTCCACTGATTAGAAAAACAATTGCAATATTCATTCCTCGCTCCCAGACTGCTAAAGCAAGCAAGGAAATGCCTCACATTCCCCAGCAACATGTTATTGACAGGCTGTGGCCACACAGGCTACAAAACAAAAGAGGCACTGTTGGGTAAGAGTCTAAAAGGTAGCTCTTCAAAATACCTTAAGAACCATCAAATCCTGACCAGAGACCCACGTTTAGATCAAATTTCATAGATTGCGCAGCTTTATTTTAATGGGCTGGATCCAAAGACCAAATTCACAAACTTCCAAATTTGAAACGGTTCAGCTTTGGATTTCGGACGTTCAGGTCTAGGAGCTTCTAGATCCACAGTTTCAGTGTTGTCACTACACAAAGCAAAAGTAGAAGGTACCCACCATCAAAAGTAAATAAAGTAAAAAAAAAAAAAGTAAATAAATTTAGCTTGAACTGTATTTTCATATGTTTAACTACCAACTACCTGTAAAGAACAATGGAAAAAACAATACTTTGTAATACCGCAGCATCAGCTGTTACATGGGGAAAATTTTCATATAAAGTCCCAGCATTAGATCCTTACTCTTCATTCTGCTGCCAATTTTGTTATCTTAAGATTTATTTTTTCAGAAGGACCATGCAAAAAAAGAGTGGGATATCTGAAGTATATACTTTGTGTGTGAAGATACTTCAGTTTTTTAAAGACTCGTGATATCTGAGAACTTGAGGTTGCCAGTACAACCATTACAATACTGATACACTAATAATCCCCTGATACAGCATGATTCACCATCTCTTCCTTCTTAGAAATTTAAAAATTGAGCAGGGCAAAATTCAACATGATTGAAGACTTTTTTTTTCTCATGTAATAGGACAGGACTAAATTTTAAACAGAAAAATTTAGGGGGGGGGGGAAGTGAAAGATAAGGAATCGTGTGCCAATTTTCACTTTGGCTTTGTCTTGCTCACCTCAAAAACATGCAGATCTTTGCATTTTCTTTCCTTCTAAACTAAAGCCCTTTGTCAATAGCTCACGCTGGAGCTTTGCCAACAGCTTATGCCTAGGTAGCACACTTGGGAATCTGACAGAGTCTATATGAAGAAAACATGCTTTAGGCAGCACGTGACCTTAATCACTATTAAAAATGGACCTTCTACCTTTGGGATTCTTGGAATATCAGATGTAGGTACCGTGCCTTTCAAAACACAGACTTCAAATCTTCAATTAGTTCTCAGCTTTGAATAGTCCCAAGTAGTTCACGTGCAAAACACATCCTGAAACTTCCACGTGTTCTCATCAACGAGAAGCCAAAGGTGAACATAATCATACCTCTGTGCTTTGACAACTGCCACGCGTGCAATCCCACTGCCGGTCACAGCAGCTGCAGACAAGGGCCCTAGAGAGCAATGAACCACCCAGCTGCAGAACAAGGAGATGCCTCTTGCCCAGGATGCTCCCCACCTTCTTTCGGGACCATCTTCTCCCTCCTCTGGGACACAGCCTGCACTCGCTGCCCCAGCTGCACAGCCGCTCATTCAAGCCCAGGGTGCAAAAGGGGCACTCACACCCACGGTTCTTACCCAGCATTGCTGTCCCACATCTCCTCTCAACCAGCTTCTGTCCCCCACATCCCTTCCGAGGATACAACCTCCAGCCCCTAGAACATCACAGCCACAAGTCTGACAAACAGGGACTTCAGTAATGCTGGAGTAAGCAAAGCTCTTTTTTCTTTTTTCCAGCTAGGAGCAGAGTGCTGTTGATTTTGTCTTGCTTTTTCAACACTGAAGCTTTGGTGCCAAGAGATGAAGGACAAAAGCTATGTGCTCTCAGTTCAAGGAAAGGGTCCTTCTATTCTTTTCCAAATGCTGCACCGGTGAGCACCAAGCAAACCAATGTCCTGTGAAAGAACCATCACTATAGTGCAACTCTAAGGAGCCATATGCCATCCATACCACTGCCTAACACTCAGCATTGCTTGGCTGGAGAGCTGTGTATCCTGCCTACCCCTGGGCCAGCCTCACTCCTCAGCACAAAGGAAATTTGGCAGCTGGGGACAGAAAACAGCTCTCTTGCTGCCCACTCCTTTTTCATGAAAGCCCGCCATTGGTTCTTCAGGGTAGAGATGTCGTCTTCTACACCCCGTCTCAAGCTCTCCTCCTCCTGTCAGACCTCCTCACCACCCCTTGCAGAAAGACATGTTCCTGCTCTGGTGTCACTTGGCCTCCAGCACCACCCAAGGCTAAAAAAACTCAGAGGTGGAGGGGCTGAGCTGTGCCTGGGGCTCAGAGGAGCTGACAAGAGAAAGGTATCAGTGCTAGGGGAATGGTAACCATGGTGGGGCGGGCTTGGAGGGCTACACAGATATTACAGTCCTGGGGTACAGGTGATAGTTGCTTGTGACCAGCAAGGTGGAGGGAGGCAGCAGGTCAGCACCAAGCCAGAGCTGTCCCTGTTAAGGAACATGTCCCTCGTGGAACAAACCTGGTTCCAACTCTATCGTCTTCCCTTTCTTCTGCAGCAGGAAGAGGAAGGAAGCTGGGAAGAAAGGAGGTGGCCATGGGAAAGGGGACTTCTTTCCACATCTTCTCCAGTAAGAAAGACCTAGGGATGGAAGGGAGCAACCACTCCCTATCCTGTAGCCAAGCGCCTTGCGCATAAGTAGGAGGGGGAAATATCCCACCCATCACCCATGGCCCCATGAGCAAGAGGAGCTTTACAACAAGAGGAAGATTCAGTTCATGAGCTGAAGAAAAATCTTAGCAGTCAGAAACTTAAGACATATTTGCATCAAAGCATGTTTGATGCCCAACTGGGGGCAAAATTGCAGCTGCTACAAACCCACCTAGATTTCTGTGGGATAACAAGGTTACTGAGACTGAGTTTACTTGCTACAGATGTTTTGCTAAGTGTGATTTTTTTATTTTATTGTGTGGGACAATGCAAAATACCTATTTCATTAGATATAGCAATAAACTGTGGTTTATTCCTGACCTTTCTAACAGTAGGCTCCCTTTAGTAGACAGAGCTATAACGCACTAAAATGGAGAATAAGATAACTCTTATGAGTGGTGCAAGAAAGTTTACAACCCAGTTGCAGCACAACAGTGCAAGCACACCTACAGACCACCTGGTCTGGGTATCCAGAGCAGTCTCACCAAAGCAAGGGGCTGCAAAGCTTTCTCAGACAACAGGACAAGCAGTGGATGAGGTAGCACACACCACCCCTTTGCTGCTCAGGTCAGCGGTGTCATGATACAAGTCAACGAGTCTGAAGCAAACTTAGGTGTGGCTAAATCACAGAACAACAATAATGTAGAAATACTGTCCTGTGCAAGAGCTGAATTGCCCCTCTCCATTATTAAGTATCTGCAACATGTTTAAGCCAGCGTACAACTCCAATATTCCAGTCAGGTTTACAGACTCTGCTGGAAAGCCAGTTTTACATCACAAACCTTGCAATATCCAATTTCTCCCCAAACTCAAAATCTTATAATATAAAAAAGAAGTAATTCCACAAGGATCTTAGTTTTCATTAAGAAAGAAAAAAAAAATATTACTGAACCACATGGTTGCTGAAGGAAGTTTGATGTGATCTGAGAATATCCTGAAAGTTTGAGCACAGGAAGCCCCTTATTTGACATGTAATATAGTAAGGCATAGAAGGGATGTGGTGGATGGGGGAAGCAGGATCATCTGACTTTTTTTTCAAGCCTGTGACAGAAGAAAAAAACCAAACAACTTAGGCTGCTTAACTGTTTCACTTCCCTCAACCTACAGATGTAATTAAAATAAAGCTTCAAAAACAATACAAGTAATTTAATGCTATTTTAATTAAAAGATGTTTTTATAAAAAGATCAAAAGTAACCTCACTGTGGTTTCATTGCTGGAAAAAGTGTTTCATTTTAGGAAAAAGTGGTTCTAGTGTAACTTCGTATGTTTCTAACTTTCCAAAGCCCCACTGTAACAGAAGGATGAACAAAACATCTAGGATTTAAAGCTCTGCCTAACCCATGATTTATACACATCTAATTAGCTCCTCCTGCATACACACACACACCCCCCCCCTTGAGCTCTGGGAACTGCTACTACAGTTCCTGCAATTAAAAACTTCAGTGCCAGAATCCTTGCGTGCCAAGAGGAAAAACAACCACCTTCTCCTCCAGCACAGCTGGGTGTGTTCTTACAGGAGCGGATGCCCAACTACAAGCTGCTCAGATCCAACAACTGCACCCTCCCAAAGTTCAATATATTTATCAGAAATCTGTAATCTACGAGTCCATTGCCTCCCAAGGACCTTCATGGCCCTGCTCCAGGAGAGCAACCCAGGCAAATCAGAAGTTCGGTGAGCTTAACACACCGTGGTTTTATTTAGCGGTACCCAGGGCTCTCTCCTGGACAAGGGGAGCAAGTCTCATGCTGTGGCAGCATCACACTCTGGTTTCCCCACCAGAGACTATCTCAGCTTCTTACTGTGCCATGGACATTGGCAACGCAGACAGGTGAGTGAAGGATCGCTCACCTGCCACAATGTGGAATCAAAACTAGTACAGAACAGTTCAGTGCATGCCAAATGGCAATACTCATAATGTTCTGGATGAATTAATATCCCTTAGTATTTCCATACAAATGTTCTTCTGGATACATAATCTCAAGATAAAACTTCAAAAACCTCGAGGGATCAGATACACTTTTAATGTTACATTTCTTTGAAGTACTTTCCCTTTGTATTTCAACAACACTTCAAAGTTTTCCTACTTACATATAAATCAAATTAGACATCTGATGCTAAAAGAAGCAGACATTAAAAGTGTTTCACACTTTCCCAACCTTTGGGTGGGGTGGGGAGTAAAACTCAGTCTTGTAGAAGGGCCTACATTAACTGAATGCAGATTTTCACTCCACCAGCTGATCAAGAAAGAGTTCAGGTATCAAAGGTCAAATAGAAATAGGGTACAGCCCTAGTCCCACCTGCAATTGAAGATCCTGGTCCTAATGAACAGCACAGGTTTAACCTGTAGCATGCACAAATAGTCTTGCTGACATCAAGACAGATCAATGGAAGTGCCTCGTCCTTGAAGGCCACCGGAAGGAAGAGGCTGTTCATGGGATAATCAGATGTCCACCTGTACTCACAAAGTGAGCTCATCATCTTCAATGGTTTTCTTCAGAGACAAGGAGAAGAACTTAACAGGACTCCCAAAACACTGCCAGTGTTTCCAGTGAAAGGGGAAGGGGGCTGGTAGGACGTACTGAAATACAACCAGGTTTTTGTGCCTTGATCAAGGACTTCACTGGACCAGCTCAAAACAGAAGGTCCTAGAATTTGTCCACACCTTCTATCACCATGTCAAAAAAAAATGACAGAACCAACTATAAGTAAACAAATCATGACACTTTCTCATGATCACCATGAACTAGCAGCTTCCTCAGCAACCATGTGAACGTCTGGTGCCAAATCCTCTGTGGTATATCCAGTATAACCCCTGGACCTTCATGTACAAGCCTCACTTGTTCTCAAGCACTGAAGAAGTTTTACAAGCTTGATTCTTGCTTCACACATGATAAATCTATAGAAATAACTCTTTCTTTCTTTTAAAACTATTGCCCCTGTATTTCCCTTTGTTAAGGCTGAATATTTTTCATGTGCCTACTGAGCCACCACTGGAGGGACTGTTTCCAGAGGTTTATATTTAGCTTTGAAGCACTGCAGATTTTGTTTCCCTGGCTAAAGTTAGGATGGGATCCTCCCTCAGAGGAGGATCTTACTCTGCTGAACGGAAAGAAAGCACTGAGACAGTCTAGTCTGGGCTTGCAGAAAACACTGATGATGCCAAGTCCACAACTACAATGATCCTGCTGCATAAAAAGGAAAAAGTAAATCCAAAACTGGCAAGAATGTTTACATATATCACAGACCCACAGCTTCAGCCCTGTATAGGAAAGGAAACATTGCTTATTTCAGGATGTAAATTATCATACATCTTCATGCACGGGTCCTGTCATAGCATGGCTTCCTCCTGGGGACAGCTCGTCATTTATTTATCACTATACGGCAACAGCCTTCAGCAGAGGCATTTAAGGAGATACAGGAGGTTGCCCCTTCAGTCACCAGACAGAAACGGGGGCAGCTCTGGATCACGAGGGTGCCGAACTGCTCACAGAAAGGTCCACGGCTGCACCCACTCCCTCCAGCAGCACTACAAATACCCTACGGTAACTACCCTCCTTACAGCACCAAACTCTGCTGCTTATGTAGACGGATTCATCTGCTTCAAGGTTTTGCGGGTAAGATATAACTACCATGATGTTTTACTTGGTAGAGGTTCAGGTTTTGTTAATAAACCCTGCTACTTTTGCAAATGAACTACTACGCATCAGTCATATGAGTTTGCTCACTGCTGGTATACTACAGTTCTGCAAGTACTGAAATACCTTGGAAATACCATGTTACTGAAATAACACTGTTGTTAGCAGGTTCCTAGCAAAATCCAAAAAGCAAGATTACAAGAAAGCACTGTCTGCTAAAATACTACAAGACAAGGATTCCTCTAGGACAAAATTTTAAGACCAGCCACTGCAACTGTGCACTCAGGTTTGCATAAGCTGGGTGCTCCTGCCATTCACTGCACCCTTCCACTGCTCTACCCAGCAAAAGAGCCTTGGTTGATCACTGAAGATCACAGTGTGCAAACAAGCTACAAGTCTGAAAGGAAACCCTGCTGAAGCTTATGGAAATCCATGTAAGTACAAGAAGCACTTAAACATAACTAAGTGCATGATTACTGTGGTTTAAGTCTTATAAAATATATTGCCATTGTATTAACATTTGCACTGTATTAACAATTGCCATTTCATTAACAATAATTTCCCCTGACTGGAAAATGCCTTGCCTTAAAAAGTGATTGAAGGTAAGAAATTTAAAAGAAAGGTTTCCTTCTCATTTTCAAAGTGGAAGGTTTATTGCAATATAATCTGAGCAGAAAATATGGATGGACAACATTAAACTTGTTGCCTTAAGTACAAGTTTATTAGAAGTGCCAAAGTAGTGCTTTCCAAAACAGAACAGTAACATGCTCTACACAGCTACTCCTGTTGTTATAGAGCTTATCCAGCAGATTATCTTTGGATCTCTCAACTTTTCCGACTCCATTTTTCAAGCTAACGTAAAGACTCTCTGACAGAAGCCCATCTCCTTGATGTTGTGAGGTGAGGGAAAAGACAAACACCCAGGACAACTCCCAGTTCTATGAAAAACCATTTTAAAAGCACTGTCCACATGGCAGAGCCTTGAGAAAGTCACGGTCTCTGTATTTTTCATCAATTCTTGATAAATTTTTGAAAGAAAAGTCCATCTGGCCATGGAATGTATAAAAGCAATCATCACTCCAGTATATCTAAATTCTGGTTCAACATCCAACACTAAAATAGAAGGTTTCACAAATGCATTCGGAAAAAAGAAGAAGAAAAAAAAAAAAAGGCCAGGAACAGGTATCTCTGTGTGGTAACAACCAGACATCTGGCAGTGGAGGTATCAGAGTCATGCAGCTGGCCTTTGGGATTTGTTTTTTGTCCTTTATTAAAACATTTGACAGTTCTGAATAGCAAGCCCTTGTTTCCTGCAAATGTCTCAAGGATCATAAATGCATGCAGGCCTCTCATAGTATTTTAATGAAATATCAGCTCCTGCTCCTCTACTTGACTCGCAGGCAAAATCTGCCATTTTAAGGAGATAATCTTAAGCAGCTTTCTGAGAAATGTCAAGAATACTAACTTGCCATTTCTGTACTCTGGTTTCATTTCCCTTCCCCCCAAATATTCTATTTAAATCCCCTTTAAGAAGAAAGTGGAGTGCTATCCAAGATGAAGTACTGTGACGTGATGTGCTGTATTTTACAGACTGCAAGACCTGAATCAGTACTGTCAGCTAATTAAAAACCTTCGAAATAAGTAGGGGTTTAATTGCCTGTGTTGCGTTATTGTGTCTAAAAAAAGACTTAGGAAAATAACATGAACAAGACAACTACTTAAATGGCATCCCATTTTTCTTAAACCCACGTGAAACAAGTGCTGATGTTCAGCCACACTTTTATTCACATTTTGAAGCTACTTAAGCAAAAGCTGCTTATGATTTATGGAAATGCCTTTGTTTAAGGCAAATAAACCTGAACTTGCTGTTGCTACACTGCAACATCAATTCTGTCCTCAGCACTGGAGAGCACTCCCAGCTCTGGTCACTCTGGCCCAGCTCAGCACAGCTGGGGACCCCAGGCCAAATCCTGTGTCCCATGTGGATGCTGCAGGAGGTTCTGGCTGTGGCAGTGGTCCCACCAGGAAAAAAACCCCACCAGTGTTCAGGGAAGTTTCTTTGCAAAGACTTTATCTGTTTTCCCTTGCAACTTATGAGCAAGATTGCTTATGCTGCCTACATTGCCTGAGTGCTGAACCAGGAGGAAAAGCAGACGGAAGGTGTCCAGGTATCTGAAAGAGGGGACCCAGGAGTGGAAAGGCAAGGTCAGCATCAAAGAGGTGACCTTCCATGGACAGAAGCAATTTAGCACAAGAGTGCATACTCAGCAGTGAAGAGACAGGTCTGAATAAGGTACCTGAGATACCCCAACACTGCACAGCCCTAAGGCAGCCTGCAGAGTACAAAAGGTAACACAGCCAAACTGATCTGACTGTGTCCCTGGGGACCTTGGGAGGAGACATTTAGCACCGAACCCTACAGTGAGTGCCCAGCAAGGGGACCTGTGCCCAGAGCTGGGAGCTTGCAGAGGGAAAATGACAGATACTGGGACAGAGGACTTCTCCAGGCCCGAAACTAGTACAGAGAAGCAATGGCCAGACAGCTATGACATTCCATCCATCTAGAGGAAACATTTCCACGTGGTCACTGCTGCCAAACTCAAAAGAGCTAACCTGACTAAAGACAGGCATAAAGGTGAAGTAAATTGGGCATTCAGTCAAATGAAACAGCTTAGCTAAACCAGTTGCCTTGAACAGCTTAGGTTAGAAGTTTCTCACCTGCGCTGGGACTCCTGTTACTCTGCTCTGCATGGCTATTTTAATGAGTTAGCCTACCTGAGGAGAGCACATGTATCATCTACTTGTGCAAAATTCTCACCAGTGGGAACTTCTCACTTGTGCAGACTTTACACCAGTAGGGAAAAAGACGGTGCTCCATGTGGAAACAGCATCCAGGAATCTCAGCCGCAGTTCCACACCACTACTAAGGCCACACTTAGTGCTGATGGATACTCAACGTGCGACTGAGCAATTGTTATCTTGTAAATAATCAACACTATACCCCTCTGCAGATCTCAAGCAATTAATCTTCAAATCATTTAGAACCGGGCATAGGACAGGGGAGAGGATAATCAAGTGTTACTTCCCACTAACACCAGAAAATAATACAGTGCTCTTCTGAAGTAAAAACAAACAAAAAAAAAATCAAGTAACAATAATTAAACAAAAAAAGAAAGAAAAAGAAAAATGAGAACACACCCAGCATGCATGTATGTCAAAACACATATAGCACCACAACAACATCTCCAGTATCTCCACAACAGCAGCCTATTCCTTGCCCAAGACGTGTGACCCAGCCTGGTGCTCCCTTGCTTGCAAGATCTGACAAGATCCCAAGAAGCTGATGTGGCTGCAGGCCAGCAACCTTGTGCTGTGCCACATGCAAATCCCTAACGAGAGTAACATGATTATACACGTTACACTCCTGTTGTAACACCAGCAAGGCTACGAACCTGATCTAGATAATACAGGAGATAGCAACTCAGCCGTATCTCAGTGCTCCATGGTGTGGATCACGGCATTCACTACAGCTGTCATAATGCATTGTAAATTATACACAACACACACTCTTAATAATGCAAATCTCAGAACTGTCTACATATTTTGCGGCAGAAGAAATTAACAGATGTTGACAACTAATCAGATAGCAGAAGCATTAAAGGAGACAGACTAGCCCATTACTACTATTTGTTGGGTACGTACACAGTTTCTTGCCGTCATAACTGACTATACTAATAGTTTCTTCTGATGTAGCAATGTTCTTGGGCTTATCTTTCCCATCCTCCCAACAGGCAGCTTATTTCAGTTGTTCTAAGCAGTGTTGCCCCTACCTTTAGTGACAGGGGATTATCACCGGCTGACAACACTCCAGCGAATATAGAAGAATAACCTTAATACTGCACCCTGGGACCAGGAAACCCCTTGGCACCAAAGAGCCGATCCAGACAAGCGCTTGTGGAAACTATCTAGAGCATAAAACACATGCCATGTGTGTGCTGGTCTGTGGACATCGCACCTCCTACTTCTCTGCCCAGAGCACTGCAGCATAGCGGGCAGAGGTCTTGCTAATAGGAGCACAGCTGCAAAGCAGATCCCTAAATGAAATTACAAGATAGGCTATGAAGGAGCAGGAACATGCAAGTGAGGGCAAGACCAGCTACTCTGGATACTCACGGGATGTAAAGGTGTGAACTTCTAATATTGTCCAAAACTGCAAGTGAAGCAATAAACAGTAGAAAACTGTTGTGCTAAGAAGTATCAGAAGCAGAGGGAAGGAAAGGAAAGGGGAAAAGAGCAATAATGAAAATCCATGCCAAGGTCTTGGACAGAAAAGCACCAAACCCCCGGAGAGGCTCCTGCAAGCACTTGGAAGCTGGCAACTACAGACTACTTTTGCTCCATTGCCAGACCACTTTGGGCCAGAAACACTTGACAAACAACAAGGTTCTTGTCCAGACAGTCAGAGATGTGGTAAAGTGGCATCCTCCAGCTGGTGGATTTTCATCCCATGCTGGGAGCTTGGAACAGATACAAAGGGCACCCAGAGAAGACATCAGCTGCAGTGCTGCAGCACCTGATGGGATGCACAACCCTATTTTCTGTCTTCACATGGCCAGGAGACGGCTGTTCATCATCTAGGTGGGTGGCCCTGGCAGAACCACCATTGCCTGGTGGACCTCTGCAGCACAACACGCAGGGCACATCAAGCCTCGACTGTTCGGCATCAAGCCAGGCAGCAAACTGGACAAAACACAGGGGACACAGAATCTTGTGAGCACAACCAGGACTGGCTACCCAGTCCCACAGCAGAGCTGAACTTTCCAAGTATTTTGAACAGCTCCTTATCAGCAAAGCAGCTTCACAGCAGCTCAGCATTTCACAATGTTTATAATCTGGTCCCTTTAAATTGGATCGACAACCTAGCTGAACCACAGCCTGAAAGAGAGACAGCACAGGATCTTTTCAGCAAGACCCACCCAGCCTGAAATCAGTAAGTTGCATAAGCCCGCATTTGATGACAAGCATGCTCTTAATGCCACTGAAGTCAATGGCACTGGGAACATGTTTAACACTGGCTGCGTGTTTGACTAAGTGACCAAAACAGCACCTCAAAATACAGATCCTGCCAGCTTTGTGCAACCTGTGGGTGCTTTCAGTGATATCAGCACTCTGCTGTAAGGTCCACAGTAAAATATCAGCTCTCCTCAGCTGGACTGACTAAATTCCATCAGCTGCCAGATGTGACCTCCACCACAAACTGAATAAAAGCATCATGATCCTTCTGGCTACAAACTTCCTTTTCTGCTTAGAGGCACCACCAGAGCACAGCTACAGTGCGGGGGGAAATGTTTGGGCCCAAGGTAAACTGAAATAAATTCTGCAACAAAGACACATTCTCTTCCACTGTCATTCAGTGTGACACCACCACCACACAGAAGAGTAACTCCTTTACCAAGATATTTCTAGGTAAAATTTACTTAAGGTTACATAGAATTGCTGTGACCCACAAGCTTGACTCCATACAGACAACAAAACAAAAATTACTTACTGAATCAAGACAAACAAGGCCTCCTGTATTGTGAAGAGGAGACTGAGGGCCAACCTCATTAATGTTTATAAATATATAAAGGGTGAGTGTCATGAGGATGGAGCCAGGCTCTTCTCGGTGACAACCAATGACAGGACAAGGGGTAATGGGTTTCTTCTCAGTGAGGGTGCCAGAGCACTGGAACAGGCTGCCCAGGGGGGTTCTGGAGTCTCCTTCTCTGGAGACATTCAAAACCCACCTGGACACATTCCTGTGTAACCTCACCTACGTGTTCCTGCTCCGGCAGGGGGATTGGACTAGATGATCTTTCAAGGTTCCTTCCAATCCCTTACATCCTGTGATTCTGTGTGAGAGAGGCCACAGGGTGGGAGAGGAGGCTGCACATGCAGAAGGGAACAAGCCAGGAAAAGCCCCCACCGACGCAACTGGGAGCCCGGAGGAAGTTCACACACCCGCCCAGCGCACAAACAGCAACTCCGAGAGAAGTCAACAGGCTTTGCCACTCACAGTGAGCAGCAAGACACGGGCCACTCAGTCTTCAACCTGCAGGGACAGCCTGCAATAATTATTTTGTTAGTTTATCAACTCTGATTATTATTAGCTACTGATGCTTATGTGATTATTGGTTTCATCATCATTATTTTAAAAAACAGCTGCTAAGAGCATGAGAAATCTTTTCCAGGCGTAAGACCGCTGGCTTGGTTAAGCGAGGAAGGTGTCCCAGACATCAGAGCTCTTGGATAATGTCCACCTGCCACAGCAAGGATGATCTGCTCTCAAAATGCACATCTTGTCCTTGTCAGTGCTGCTCACTGTGGGTCTTTGAGGAGCAACTTTGTCTGCCTCAAACCGGTGGTGGGGGGATAAGCCTAAGTCCCTTCTGCTTTATGTACCTGGAATCTGTGTGTGCTGATCTGCTCAGGAGGGAGGAAAAAGTAGAAAGGGTGTTTCCCAACCTACCTCCTCATTACATACCTCAGTATAGGTACAGCAGAGGAGAATCAGGTCTTCAGGAAAAAAAAAAAAAATATATATATATATATGTAGACATATATACACATAATATATATACATATATACACATAAGGAAAAAATATGACAACTTTAGTGCAATCCTAATGAAACAGACTGAATTCTCTGGCCTTACCATTACAAGAAACACTAGGTTATTCAATTGAATTTGATCTCCCCTCATGAAGCAGGGCTATTTCCTCTCCTACTTTCTTACAGTAACTCTGACTTGTCTATGTCCTATTTTTGGTATCTAAATTAAGAATATTGCTCATAACCAGATTATATGGCATTTATTCTGAAGAGTAAGAGATACAGATACAGCTAAAAATTCAATAGAAACACCCTGTGGATGTAAGCCATGACATTTATATACCAGATTAATAAGCACTAAGAGGAATTTCTGATGTAGGGTGCATGACTCTCCCTTAATTTCAAAGGCAGTTATTTTAATACCATGATTTCAAAGTGTGATGTGTCCTTGAAAACAGTTGCAGACAGACGACCTTAAGAAAAAAGCTTCAAATCCTGAAAGGATGATTTCAGGTACATCTCTGGTTTTGAGATAAGAGAACATCTGGGAGTGAGTGTATGTGCTGGCCAGCAGATAAGCAGGCTGAGACTAACATCGATTTTATGCTGCATAGACCTGAGCTTCCCTAAGAAAAATGGAAAGGCTCAAGGAGATTTGACACACAGCTCCTGCTTCAGCCCATCTCTAGTTGTAACCAGCATCAGTAATGCTGTCACCACCACCGTTGTCCGTGGTGAACATCGCTCCATCCCCAGTCCCTGCTCCCAGAAGGTTCCTGGAGTGGTCTTGCTGCTCAGAACAGCCCTTGTCTGTCACACTTGGCCACCTACTCCTTGATATTTTCCAGATAACCCCAACCTGGAAGGTACTGCCTTGTTAAATTCAAAGAGCTAGCTTGTAGTTTCAACCACAAGAGAGAACACAGTCAGACTCCCCAGTTATCACTGGTCGAACCTGGTCAGCATCAACTCAGCCTTTCAAAAGCAGGAGAAACAGAGAACCGGCCAATTTGTTGTAAGGAGAGCTGAAAATATGACCACAGCTAGTTTTCCATTCAAGTTCCCAGTGCTTTCTGATGGTGGCTTGATGCTCCCATCCAAGACAGCCCAAACAACCCTGCCCTCAGTACTTGAGCTTGGCACAACCACGAACAGGCAATGGCAGGAAAAGTCACTTCAGCCCCACGACTGCTGTGTTAGACCTTAGGGCGATGGTGCTCCAAAAAGCAGCTGCCACGTGAAGCCAGGCACAGGATCCAACTCTGGTGAGCAGAAGGACACGCAGTTCTTCTCACAGATAAGAAGTTACCCGAGTTTTGGTGAATTTGCATTGGGGGGGGCAGAAAGGAGAAGGAAGAAGCATCCAGATAGTCAGGTAGCTCCCTCCCTCTCTTAATTTCAAATGCTTAAGTAACACACAGAGATACTAAAATATCTCGAAATATTTCCTTGGTAAGGAATCGGCATGATATGAGCAATTTGCCCCAAACACATTCTTGGAAGCACTCACCATTTCTGGATGCAACACCTCAAAAAAAATTACAAAACACAACATTTTAAAAACTAAATACAACAAAACAGCCCGAGGCTAACATGCAGCTCCCCACATGCCTGAGCTGCTGACGTTTCTTCCAAGCAGCTGAAATCAAAGTCTAGGGAGAGAAGTTGTCAGATGACAAAGGAGGGACACAAAGACCTCACCACAAGTGCTGCAAGTAAAGCGTGAAAGCCTGCATACCAGCTGCTCTGCTCTTGCTGCTGAGAAACGCAGGTCCCAGCCCAGCCCTGAGGGCTCTCCAAGCCCAGAAAGGGAAAAACATCCAGATTTGTGAAAAGCCACATTCAGCCCTTCAAAAAGTCAGCTGATGAATAATCAGCAGTTCATGTATCATGAGAAACACTGGGTACACCGGAGCCCTGTGAGCACGCTGTGGCTCAGGACCGCTCTGCTCAATGCTGGAAGGGAGCAAGAACAAACGAGGTACCAGCTACGTAAGATTCAAAGGAAAAGACGAAAAAAACTGGACATGATACTTTGGTGCTGCTGTCCATCGTTGAAGGTCTCATCTAAAGCATCAGAATATCTGTCCCGTTCATCAGAAACAGAAAGCTAAATGTAATCTTGGAGTTAAATCTTGAGCCCTTAAAAAAGGCTCAGCGAAGTTTTGCATCCCCAGACAGAGTGCATGGCTGGAGACAGCTGCTCTCTCCACCGCCTTCACCAGCAGAATATGCCCAGAATAAAGTTAAGTCATGCAAAACTTTTGCCAGAAAGTTTATCAAACACAGCATCTGAAACCAGCCAGAAGGTAGCCAGGGAACCTCTGAGAACCTGTGGAGAAGCAGCCACAGGATTTTCAAAAGAAAGATGAAGAAATTCTACATGTGATTTCCATGCTCCTCTGCACCAAGCCACTTTTCACCAAGCAGATTACCTGTCCCCCCAAAAGGACTAGTCTGTTCTAACACTGCCTGGTGCTCCAAAGCACCTTTGTAAAAGGCAAAAATTCCTGAAAAAATAAGTTTTAGCTAACTTTGAACAAGTAGACAACAACACTGTTACCGTGACTTCCTCTGTAACAGAGCTTGTAATTCCGCAGTTCACTACTCATGACACTCACCTTTTCTATATGGCATGCAACACATTTGGGGGTCTTGTCAGTTAATTAAGCAGCTGTAAATCCACACCAAGTCCTATAGCGTAGTGCAGTTGTACAAAGTTATTTCTGCAAATGAAATAATCCCAGACACCACTCTGAGCCAACAACTTCCACTAGAGCACACTAGGAAAAAAAGAAAACCCTAGCGTGGCACATGGTGGGTGAGTCAAGGAGGATCAGTTTCTATATATGTTGCGTCTTAACTCAGTCCTTATTTAGGATGCCTCACTCTTCCCATCTCAGTCTCAGCTGGAAAACAAGACGGGGGACACGCCAATTCTAAGTATTACAGAAAAGGTTTCCAGTGCTTCTAGTTCCAGGGGGAAGAGGAGGGAAGGAGCAGCAACATCCCCCAGGCAGCAGAGCTGAGCAACACCCTCCCCTCCCCAACAACCCCAGCCCAATCCACACGCGGCTTCAGCTTTATAAACTCCAGACAATTCTTCGCATATCCCCAACCACACACTGAGAAGTGACAACCACGTCAGTAAGTTACACAACATATTTAAAACAAACACCAAACAAACACCACCAACTAATGGACTTAACTAAATAGTTAAAAAGGTTAGGCAAGAACAGCTCTCCCTTTCTTTTTGTTTTTGATGGGAATACTTTCCTTCTTTTTTTTCCCTCTTTAGTTTAAACAAGAGGTGTGGTGCTGTTCTAGCACAAGTCAGGGAGCCAGGACCTCAAGTTGATTTTGTTTCATGGCCCAAGGCCACTTGACTTCTTATTAATTTTCCCCATCTGTAAAATGGGGCAAATAATAATTAGAAACTACCACATAATGTTATAGAAATTATTCCATTCATAGCCACAGAGTTCTTTGAAGACGCAAAGTACCAAGCATTATTACTAGATGATGAAATGATATATTTTCTCCCCCAAGCTATATAGGACAAGAAAAAAGCCATGCAAACAGCCAACTGTGTTCCTAATGAGATGCAATACTCAGAAATTGGGGCATCTTAAAACAGATTGGACAATCTTCTTCCAGCTCACAAAGATTATTCCCAACACATAAACCTCACAGGGTGATAAATACAAGAAAAGAAACATATCATTTGCCCAGGTTTCTGCACACAAAAATAAGCTTGCCTAAATGAACAGGGAATATTTGCATTCTCAGTCTGGAAGAGAGCAAAAAAATTCTCAAAGAAGCAAGGGAAGAAATGAAATTAGATTTGAAAGCTTTGTGGGGGATTAACTTATGTTTTCTGAATATAAAGCAACTGTCAGGACTGGGAAAGTCAATTAAATAAAAAGGACCGGATGGGAGGGAGGCAGGGAAATGCTGTGTGCTACAGAGAGGTCACATGCTAGATAAACGGGGCAGTATGCTAACTATTACAGATAAATGCAATTCCCTCTGTCTCTGCAGAGATTTATTTATATTAGAGAGCCATGATCAGTACCATGGGTAAGCATAACATTAAGTTACTTTAACATTACTCAAACCACATCACATAAAATGTGAAGAGCAAAAGCATAATAACATACTGCCTTCTGCAAGCAGCAATATTGCCTCTCAGAAGAAAGGCAGGAAAAAACAACCAGAAAAATTCTGCCTCCTTCCATCCCTACCACCACCTGCTGAGGCAGCGCTCTCCTTCCCCATCCCTTCCAGTCCAAGGATCATTGCTCAGCTCACGGCCTTACATTGGGCAGGAGGTATCGCTCACACAAGATAAATGTTAACTCAAATAAGTAGATCTCTGGGGTTTATCTCTTACCAAACTCAGCAGCGAGTCAGCTCAGAAGTGGCTTTTGATCAGCATCCTCATGTCATTTAATGCCCTGATACTGCTCTGACAACACACTGGCTCATGGCAGGGGGATGTCTGGGCGAGGCGCCGCATTTCCTACAATTGAGGAATTTCACCTTGTGCTGGACCCTTCACTGCACAGCAGACCTGGGTAACACATCAACGTGTAAGCAATATCCCAGGTACCCTGAAGCTGCAGCAGTCGAAGCTGTGCCGTGCCCCACACCTGTCCCACTCCCATGGCCTGTCCCCCACGGATCTCTGCCCCACGCCTGCCCCACACGCACACCACAGCCCTGCTGCTCCAGCAGCCAGGCAGGAACAGGGCTGGGGGTGACCCCCACGCCCCAACTGCAGGCAGCGTTACGCCTCCCGTAAACATGCAGAGCAGCCACAGGCTCTGGGGAAATGATCCAAATTATTACTATTTTGAGAACATTCCAGTTTAGCACAACTATTAAAAGCCCAAGTGAAGCTGTTTGTGGGCTAGACCCTGCAGGACAAGTCATCAACTGCTAACAAACACAATAATGAGGCGTGCACAGAAGTAGCCTTGCACTTCTTTCCCTCCCATATTCAATGTGACACCGGGAAAAACAAACGAACAAATACTAATTTTTGCCCTTTGCACATAGGCACTGTAAGAGGGCGGACTGGACATGTGCTATTTCAGTGCTGCATGTGCACGCTCCATCTCAGCTTTGGACACCCAGACAATCTGCCGCCACTGAGCGCAGACTGAACTCAAAGCAGTCCCAGGAACCAGTGGAGCAAGGTGAAAACGTACCTGAAAACCTGTGGGGATTTTGCTAGGAAAGATCAGCGGCCGCAGGAAGCATGACTGAATCTGGCTACAGAGACACAGCTGGGTTTCTGCGTCTTCATGGCACCACAGTAAAGCCGCTCGCTGTGCTAAGGTTTATTTTAAAAGCCTTATTTAGCTTGTCAGGATTATTTATACACGCTGCCTTGCTGTGGGCCACAGTTGGACTGCCTGCACCATGTTCAACACGGTGCTTGCCGGAGAGGGAACAACAGCCCCCTGCTCCTGTCAGCGCTGAGTCAGGCACGGGAATTTCTTGCCATCTTGTTGGAAGAGGCTTTTATTTACTTGTTTAACGGTGAAAGCAAGCAGCAGCCAGAGAAGTCAGATCCAGCTTTCCAGCTGATTGCTAGGGGCAGCAGATCCGAGTTAAACAGCATGCCTCCAAATACCAGAAACGCAACAGTACTGGAGCTATGGGAATGCGGAAAGGAGGACTGAGCACCTGCTGCTACAGCCTTGGATGGGCACGGACACACACCCCTTCCAAGGAGCAACAGCACAAGTGACAGAGGAAACGAAGCAGATTTAGGTCCCAAAACTTCTGCTGCTCGTGGGGAGGGGAAACCAGCACAGCATCTGGAGACTGAAGAGGTAGAGACTTTCCAGCGAAGGCAAGACATTTGCACAGTGATGCCAGCAGAATGAAAATCTCCAAACACGCATCCAGCAGAACGTGGCTGCCAGCCAACATCCAACTTTTAAGAATGGTTTTACAGCCACGACCAACTCAAATCCAGCTGGAGTGCAGGGCCAGCTGGAGGGTGATCCCAGAAACCCTGATGAGCAGCAATAAAACTGAAGAAATGTGACTAGGATAGGAGATAACAGGTGATAACTGCTTCTGGAGCTAGCAGACCTCTTGACTAAAAACCCAGAGAATAAAAGCATTTGGTACAGGAGTTTAGGGATCCTGACAAACATGGAACAATACCCACTTCTTTCCAGGTCCAGTACAAGACCCCAAGCAGCCTGTGAATCCCAGAGAAAGCTCACACACAGTGATTTAGTGCGGGAAGGTTCAGAGATCCAAGAAGAGATGTTTCCAAAGGCTATAGAGAGAGAAACGGAGGAAGAGAAGGGAAATAACATTTCAAATGAGACATCAGTCCTCGCATTACTGCGGGCCTGCAGCACAGCTAGGGATGCAGGGCAGCACTAGGGAGCAGCAATGACCAAAGCCCCAAGCCCTCAGTGGTGGCATAGCACTGGTCCTCGGCAGCAGAGGAGGTGTTTGCTGCCCTCTCCAAAGCCCAACATCTCTGCTAGCAAACTTGTGCACCTCCTGGGGTCACAGGCTTTTAACCTCATGAGGAACAGCAGCCACCACTGACCATCTCATCTGGCCCCAGGATAGCACAGGGAACATCAGAGTGTGCAGTGGAACAGGAAAGGAATCCATCCCACAGAAAGCATAGACAAAAGGCAACAAATTCCAGCTGGAGTGGGAAGACAGCCTTATGAAGCAGCAAAGAAGTCAAGAAGCAGCCCAGTATAGCTGTGGGACAGAAGCTGACAGCTGATGCAGGTAGACTTTCAGGGGCCCCGGACATGTGAAGAAGTCAGTCACCAGAGCCTTATGAAGGCATCACAGGAAGGGAGTTACGCTTGCTTCTCCAGTGAGCTAACACACACCGCCTCAGAGAGTACGGTATAAGCAAATACCACACTCCTCACCCAGGGATAAGACAAGAATGAGGGGTTCAGAGATGAGAGCAGTTGGAGGGCAGCAAGCCAAGACAAAGGATGAAGCACACTAGTAGAAGCAGGTTTTGGCAAGCATTTGTACAGAGTATGAAACAGAGCAACCACATGAGGCAGAAGCAGAGACCAAGCACACAGCTGGGAGCTCAGTGGCGGTGTTACGGGGTTAGGACATCCCAGCTGCAGGGTGCATGGCTGAAGCAACTTGACCCAGATCTCCACATGAAGAGCCAACTGGAATTTAGGATGCTAAATCATGCCAGATCAGACTGTAATATCCAAAACAAAGTAGATGGGGAATAGCCATTCCCAAGACCAGATTGCCAGCTCTGACATGCACTAGGCTACTTGGATCAAATCAGTCTTAGACCGAATGCAAAATGCCACTCCTTGAAGTCAACTAAACCGGGCCATTTCCAAGGGCTAATGCAACAGATAGTCCATTTTGCTGAACGCACTTCCACATGAACATGCCCCAGTAATCTGAAAGCTCTTGACAGTTTCTCTGCATGTTGCCAAAGACCTGCAGAGTCAGATCGACTGCACGTGCCCAGCGCAGCTGCATCACGCAGGCAGGGCAAGTCTGGTGGGCCTCGTGCTGGAGCCCATCACAAGCCACAGAGCAGCTCCAGTGGCCACTTGAGTTTAATTTCTTGGATAATCAAGATATGCTTCATTACTCTGCCACAGTCCATACGTTAACTCCACAGCCACTGTTTTTAAAATGTGGAAAGCCTCCCTGGACCTAAAAAGCAGTTCAGACTGTGTTAAGTGATGGCTGTCCTTTAAAAGATACCAAACAAACAGATGTCTATACAAGCAGAAGCAGCATGACATTCTCCTACAAGTGCTGCTGGACACCATATACAGCATTATTTTAATGACATTTGAAATAGAAGCCTACAGGAGCTGTTGTGTATGGTTTTGAGCAAAAAAAAACAGCAGATATGTAAATGTAAGACATCAGCAATGGGGCGGGTTGGATTACTCACCCAGAGGAGCAGACTTAATGCTGATGTCCACTGTCACTCTTGAGCAACTATCACTGATCCATATAAACTTCTGACACTGAAAAGGGAGAAATAAAGAATTTAATTAATCACTATAAACTCTGAGGCAACTTAACAGTGGTACCTTATAAAGTTTATTATCACAGTGACACAGGATACAGGAAGCACAGTGGATGACGTATATAACAGCATTTTAAAAAAAAGCCAATACCAAGAGATTAAAGGATGACAACTGATGTACAAAGGGGAAATGAGTTTGTTTATTCCAAGTAATTCCCAGCAACATTATCTCTCAATATTTCTACATTACACAGTTGGTCTGTGCCTGCCCTCCACCTCCCCAGCTGATCGCACTTGTATGAAGCAAAACAAAGGTGGTGAATGATGCCTTGCAAAGCTTCCTTCTCACTATTGAGACCTCCAAAAACACCAACCAAGGACCCCACAGTGCTGAACATCTGGAGATCAGAGTGTGAAGTGAAGCCAGAGCAGCCCATGGTACTGAACCAACCTTACGACTCACTCCCAACAGCTATTCCTGAGTCTCTTTATTATGACTATTTTGATAAATCAAAGATGTTCTCTGTTACTGCGGTTTGACAGAAAGTTTTAGTCACAGGTGCCTCCTCTATCTACAGATTGTTGAGCTATTTGGTGGGGGAAGCTTGAGAAAATTGTTCTGGGAGAAGGTTCTGGGTAAACTTTGAATTCAAAATGCAGAAGGGAAGTTTGGGGAATAAAACTCCAAACCAAAACAAAACACCTTCCAAACCTAGACAATTACATGAGCTCCTATTAGAAGAGACTTAAGAATCAGCAACTCATATGGGTGCTCCGTGAAATATGGCTGGTGGAAGGACTGAAACAACCAGGAACGCTCCAACGTACCTCCACCTGGGACACTGCCAGCGTGCTGAGATGCTGCTCTCCAAACAAAAATCAGGCCAAGAACAGATCTTGTCAAATTGACAGAAGTTTAGGACAAGCAAGCAACATGATCAGAACACAAAGAAACAGCTCAAAAAACAACGCTGGGCTAAAGAGACACAGACTAACTAGTTGTTGACTTGCAGCAACAGAGACCAACTGCAAATATCCAGAAGGTATAAACCAGAACCTAGAGAACTCAGCCTGCACATGACTAGGAGATGAGCACACACACACACACACACACAAAAAAAAAAGCATTTTCAGGTCTAGATACTAAACTACTATAATAGATGGTCTGAGGGCATATAAGCAATTGGGTGTTCATTGCCTGTCAGAGTAGTTTTTTAGACTAGATTGAACAAACACACCAGGAAAAAAATATTACACAGAACACAAACAACTGGGACATATGAGTCTGTACAAGCAGACTCTGTCACAGGACTGGGCTTCAGGCTATTGCAGCAGAATAATTATGTACTGAGCTCTGTGCAACACAGGAAAAAAACATCTGTCAGATGGAAAAAGAGAAAATGTGGAAGGCGGGGGGAAAAAAAAACAACATTTGAGGTTTCTATAAAGGGTATTGCAGAATGTCATTTACGAAGCTACACAGCTAGGGGAAAAAAGTTAGTTAACAGTGTTATTTTAAGTCTGTTTAAAGTTATACCAAGGGCTGAAATGGAAAACCCATAATTAGACAGAGCTTCTCCCCTTCATTCCAAATACTTGACTCCAGCTGAGCCAGGAGAGGTTAACAAATCGACAGGATCTTTGGGATTCCCGCTGCCCGGGCTGCCAGGGCACACACGCAGCAGTTGGGCAGACAGGAAGGAGATGTAGAATATGGTGGGATTTTGATGCTGTGCCTTGCTGCTGGGGGCCGGCCGTCTGCTTGCTGTCACAGCTGCTCTGCCCCTCTTGATACCCCAATGGGAAAGTCCCAGCAGCATTTCAGAACGAAGCTCCTTCCTTTTCTTGCCAGGTCTGTCTTCCTCCATCAGCGCAGTGTTCAAGGATGGGAGAGTCACGCTCCCCATGAGGGCGGATTTGCTCTTCCCGACGTGGGGCGCCAGCAGCACCACAGCTGCTCCTGAGCCTCCCTACCACGACTATTTCGGTAAATCAAAGATGTTCTTTGTTACTGTGGTTTGACTGAAAGTTTAGTCATTTCCTTCTCAGCAGAGTCAGCGTTAACACACCCACAGCCCACACCTCGGGCAAGCTGTACGTCCACTCGCCGTCTAATGAGGAAGGGAACGCTTGCTTACATTTCTCAAAAGTGAATGAACTGTCTTAGACCCTACCCCGTGAGCTGTCACCACAAGGATTCAGTTTGTTTCAAAGGCTGCTAGGGTCTACATTTCCCACCGTCCTTACCCCCCACTTCCTTCCTTCCTCAAACTCGATTTAGGTTTTACTAATGAACTTCCCCAGAAATCTCAGACTCCCTCTAATCCTACAACTAAAGAAACCTCTCTTGCACACCCTCAGCTCTGAAGACTGTTTTCAAAAGGAATTCCTATAGTGCTAGCTGTGATATTCACCCCAGTATTTCTCCTGGCTGGATGGGGTACAGGATGCAGAGATCTAAGGGCATTCACCCTGCAACCTGCATCAGGATGCCAAGAAGGATGGTAGCCCCCAGGGGAAGCCTGGAGCTCAAGGACACTGTGTGAAAACTGGGACTTGTTGGACTTCTGGGAAAGGGTGGAGTTTTTCTGGTTTAGCTGAAAGGGTAAATTATCATCCAAGAATGGCAACTGAGGGAATAGCTGCTCTCACGTCACACACGACAAATGTGCCACGAAGCCACGATCGGAGGACACACAAGCAGCCAGGCGTTTGGGGGGTGGGAGTTCTCCAGCCTCAATACCAAGAGTTAAGATCTCCACCAAGCTCAATGTAAGTTCAATTTCAGTATCAAAAAAACAGCCTCCCAGAAAAACACACTCATAATCAGGAGCCAATTTTTAGGAATCATCATTTAAGAAGCACAGGATTAGGTAAACCAGGTGAGATGAAAGTTAATTGGGTTTCCGCTTTCCTACAGAGAACATCACAAAATATAGATGTGCTGAAGGAACCTTTCCAGTATCCCTAGGAAAAAAAGTACTGCAAAACGAACATAAAGACAAAGGAAAAGAGAGCTGCATGACATTTTTGCCTAATCCTATAATCTTGCACATTCAGCAATAACATTTTACCTTGCCAGTCGAAGGTTTTCTACGATAGCCACCCATTTCTTTTTCAAATTCAAGAAGCACAATTGCAATCAATTACATGCTGCATGAATTTAAACAGGTCACAACCCTGTGCCTAAAGATCTGAAAAATTCACATGTTGCACTGTGTTTAGGGGCATGGTTAACAGGAAAGCCTGCAGGACTACTTGTTTGCTTTGTACCTATCAGAAGCTTTGTTTCAGGAACATTTTTGGAAAAATGCAAGAGACTACAAGCACATCATCTAGTTTATGATTGTTCTCCACTACATAAAGATCTGCTTTGCCTAATCATTTCTCATCAAGAAAAGAAGTTATTTGAGTTACCAGATCTGAAAGAGCCCCTCCTTTCTACTAAAACCTAAAAAATGACTCTGTAACATGGGACTCAAGTAGTCACAGCTCAATTCAACTGAAACAAAAACTCCTCCTTCCTACACTCTTACTTCATGTCTGCATGTCTGTGTTTCAATTAAAAAGCTACAACAACATTCTTCCTACATTTTTAAAAGAAAATTGGGTGATACCTTCCACATGGCGGCAGGTCTCAAAGAAGCATCTTCCACCACCCCATCCAACCCTGAAGCACTTCCTGAGCTACGCAAAAGCTTCCTGTACACACAAACACCTGGATCAAACACAAGGCCCAGCCCTGCTCCATTACCAGGTTTTGTAATTGGACCATTTATACCTTGAGGGCAAGTAGGCAAGTCATCTGGGCAATGGACTTGGGACTTGCAGCACCAAGAAATCACATAGGAAGGAGGGACCTGGGCAGAAGGGCTGCAGCTGCAAGAGGACAGCATAAGCCGGACAGCAAAGCTCAGCCTGCCGCAGGGGACAGCACAAAAGGTGGCCACAGTTTCCCATACAGGGAGTGTGCCCTAGCAGCCAAGAGGGCCACCCGTGTCCTGGGTGCATCCAGCACAGCATTGCCAGCCGGGCAAGGGAGGTGATTGTCCCGCTCTGCTCTGCACTGGTGCGGCCTCACCTGGTGCACTGGGTGCCGGTCTCGGTGCCACAGAATAAAAAGGACTTAAAGCTACTTGAGAGTGTCCAGGAGGCTACGAAGTTGGTGAAGGGTTTGGAGAGGAAACCGTATGAGGAGCAGCTAAAGCCACTTGGTTTGTTCAGCCTGGAGAAGAGAAGACTGAGGGGAGACCTCATGGCAGCTACAGCTTCCTCACAAGGGGAGGAGGAGGGGCAGGCACTGATCTCTTCTCTCTGGTGACCAGGGACAGAACCCGAGGGAATGTCAGGAAGATGTGCCAGGGGAGGTTTAGATTGGACATTAGGAAAAGGTTCTTCCCCCAGAGGGTGGTGGAGCACTGGAACAGACTCCCCAGGGAGGTGTCACGGCCCCAAGCCTGACAGTGTTCAAGAAGAGACTGGACAAGGCCCTCAGACACATGGTGTGAACTGTGGGGTTGTCCTGTGCAGGGACAGAAGTTGGACTCAAAGATCCTTGTGGGTCCCTTCCAAATCAGAACATTCTATGATTCTTTGATTCTATGAGTGTTTCTTGAAATCAATGGTGAAGGTTCAGAGAAGCTGCCCTGACCTGTAATGGAAGCAGATGCTGCCTGTAACACTGGCGGCTGGAAGCAGGCATGGTTGCCTCTCCAGGAACCTTCTGACAACAGTCGGTGCTTCTCCAGCAGCTCCACACACATCCTGACCTCTCGTCCCTTCAGAGCTGGGTTGCAATAGCCTCTGCTTTCTCAAGGTAGCATGGCTCAGATCTCTTCTGAGATCTGTCTGGCTGCCAGGAGATGAGGTGGCAAGAAACTTCCTCTGCCATCAAGCCTCCTCTGCAGACCCCATGTGTGCCACATGCACCCCCCTCTAAGCAACAAAACACAAGCGAGTGCTCAGCTTCTTCCAGTCACCCTCCACCCACGGCCAAGACACCTCTTCCCGACAGCCCAGCATGCTTGCAGGAGTTCGACCAAGCTGTGGCTTCAGACAAGCACACACAGAGGCTCCTGCAGACACGGCTCCTTGTCAAGTCACGCACAGGAGCTTCTACAACCTCATCATTCAGCTTCACCCAGATCCATATATATTAGAAATTACTTGTGCAGAACTCGGCCACTCACTTTCAGCCTTTCCAGTAGTAATACCTAGCCTTCCTGAGCAATACAGAGCACCTCTTTTATTTTTCCCTTACACTGAGAATATTCTTGCTTGAGAAGCCTATTTGATGCCTGTGTACTCTGCCTCTAGTCTGCATTAATAGATTATTTTTCCTTTTCATTTTTTTCCTTTAATGAATGAATCAATAGCTACTAGATATAACTTGACTCAAAGTTTTATGAAGGAATATTACTAACATATATATTTCCAAGGAAGTCACCAATGCAGGCTGATTGTGTCCGCTTATCTTGCCTTGGAAAAGTGGGCAGAGAATTTAAAGCCAAGAAGAAAAACAATGAAGAAACTCTCATAGTTTGAATGATATGGGCGCCTAATCATTTTCCATGGAAAAAGTCATTGACGGATGTCTTTTTATTTTGGTATGTTAATGGTACAATTTTTTGTAAAAGGCCTTTTGGCAAAGGCTGTTTTGAACCTGAATGGAAGTAATTAGGGCTGCAAACTGAATAATTTCCCCACATTCGTATACATCACCTATCCACACCAGCTACCACCTGCCAACATGCAATTTCTGTCACATTCAAATCACCCTGTCCCTGGATACATTTTTCAGCTGCTGCAGACCACGTAATAGATCTCTTATTTACAATGGGACAGCCTAGACAAACACATAAAACATGGATGCTTTAGCCGTTATCTTTATTTTTGTTTTCTAGAAGGTTGCACACCTTTTGAGGCAGTCAAAAAATACAGAGCCTCCACATTAACAAGTCAATCTGGTTTTGGATACTACTGCACCCACAGCTGAAACCCAAACCAGTACTTGTCCATCCTGCAAGTGTCAGCCTTGGGCTTAAAAAAGTTTCAATCCAAAGCTGGGGGGTCTGGCACACACAGAAACCTAAAGTGAAAACTAAAGGGACTGGAGCAAAACTAACCACATCATTAATTCCAGTGACTCAAGCAGCTGATACCTCATACAACATTTCCCACCACAAAACAGTACATTTGAACAAAGTACAAGTAGAAATGTCACTGAATCAACACACCAACATTGGAGGATACAGACAACACATCCAACTGCCACAGCAAAGAAACGCTTTCTGGAAGCGTAATAAAATATTACAAATAATCTCCTGAGTCAGAGACAAATAACATCAGACAGACCATTTAATGAAGTGCTTGTAAGATCAGCAACAAGAACAAACTGCAGTGTGTTTAAATAAAAGCTTTCAAATCACTAACTTATCAGATTTTAAGTGAATACTAGACATGATTTATGCGAGGAAAAAAATTATGACTAATCCCTGACTAATTTTATATTAATCAGAGTCCATCTCTGAACTGGAATGCCACTCCGTGCAGTTTCTATCAGCTAGTGCTTTAATTTTACAAGCCAAAGCAACAGGTTATATGCAGTTTATCACCTGTGAAAACGCAGATATCAGTTGACGGAAGATGTAGGAGTGACTGTAAAACAAGGAGGATAATTTTATGAACTTAACTGAAGCTCTCATGCCCTCAGAGCCCACGTTATGGAAGCAGCGTGATGCAGTCTGTGAAATCAGCTACAAGAGAATTCAACCTCCTGGAAGACATTTTCCATAGCACAAATTAGATACCACCAAATAACAGTCTTGTCAGTGTTCAGCCTCTTTCGTAGTTATGTAAAGTTTGCTGACAAGATCTTATTAATCACATGGCAAGCCAGAGCATCCAGGGTGGGCAGCCACCTTCAGGCATCACTTCTGCCTTTGTAGAAATACCATTTACCAGTTGATATCCCAAACAGCCCTGGTACTGGAAGCCAAGAGGCTGCAAGAATTTGTTTTTAGGGTGAGATGATCACAATGGGCTGTAACGCTGCTATTGTTAAACTAACAGGAAAATATTATCACAGTGTTTTCTCTCGCACAGGCACCAGTTTGGCCTTATTCTTCTACACATGCAAACGAGCCAAAAAAAGCCTCCAGGTGCCTCTTGGCCAGAGGTTTATGGCACACCTTTAACCTTGGCATGCTCCATCAAATGCAAAAGCCGCTGCTCTATCAGTGTTGTTCATCTTCTTAATTTGACCCATGTTGCCTCACACTGGTTTCTGCCTTCCTTCCCAACTCTACTGGAAATAAGCACATGACATTTCTTAATAAAAAAGGGATCAGGCTCACACATAAGATTTACCATAACATTTTCCAGGAAGATGCCTGCCCAACAATTATCCTGAATTGTTATGGGCATCCTTCACTTTGAAGTTCAGTCACAGCAATACTTTACCAATTCCTAAAAGGAACTTAAATAGCTCCAACAGCACAAACTTATAAAATCCTGTTAGTAAGGCACACACATCCAAACTCTGTGTTGCCAGAGCTGAGAAGTGAGGTGGAGGCTATGTAAACAGCAAGAAAACAAACAAACAAAAAAAAACACCAGGAAAAGAAACAAAATACATTATTTTGTTGTTATTGTTGTTGTTAAGAAGAGACAGCCAAAAGATTTGAGTTAAAAAACCTAGAAATTAAGATCAACATAACTAAATGCTTTACCAGCTTCACAAGTAAAACTTCTACACATTTCTTTTGCTATTTCTCCATGCAGACACTTGGGTTGTTTCAGCCCTTTTAAGTTGGTTATGTGTTAATATACATGCACACAAGATTCAGCTGTTGTGTTTGCATACACCAAGCAAATAATCCTGAAAATACCATTTCTACTAATCACATTGTTCCACACAGTTTTAAAGCACATGATTGCAGAATAAAACGCCCTCACCACATATTTTTGGCCCAGATTCTAAAGGAAATTAAGTTTATGTGGTAGTGTTGTTTGTCAGTCCTCACCCTATTAAATTTTCAGCTCGCTAGTCAATTTTGACCACATTTGGCAGAAGGCAGGTAGATCTGAATAGGTGTCATGTTCTTACATCTTTGGGAAAAATTAGTATGTAGGTAAATGAGACACACCTAAATTGGCTTCACACAGAGTTAAACTGCTGCAAGAAGTCAAAAACTCGCTGCTTTGTTTGGCCCAGAAGCTGCTCCATCAGCATCTGCACGTGGCCACCCAGCGCACTTGTTGACTCCTGTGCGGCCAACACGAGAAACACTGAAGAGAAACCACGGACCAAGCCAAAAGGGAGGGGGAAGATAATTTGGAGATAAGCAACAGCAAAAATGAAGAGGTCCAAAGAGAAGGATCACAGGTCACAGTGTACAGAAGGACAAAGCACACAGTGGAGATAAAACTGTGAAGAACTAGGGAGAGCTGGTGGCAGCTCTTTGCCAGCTCCATACCTACAAGCACAATGATGTCCTTTCCCTGCCCTCCTTCCACCCCCTGGAAAGCTCACAACACACCGTTCTCCCATCACATCCTGGGCTAGTTATTTACAAGCTGTGTTTCACCTTCAGATACGCACCTGCTGGGTCCACAAAGGGACCGTGCCTTCAGCTGGCAGACAGGACAGAACCAGCACAGCAGCAACCGAGCTCATGCTTGGGAAAGAGACAGGGCAGACTAGACCCACCTCAAATCCACCTGTGTCACAGCTGCAACAGAAAGTAAGATTCCTCTCCAGAACCATCACCTACAAATGCAGCCACCTTCCTCTTCATCCCAGGAAAGGAGAAATGCACACGGCAACCCACAAAGCTCTTGGTAGGGAATGGAAGAAACCCAGAGGTGCTACTGAAAGATGATCAAAGAACGCTGCCTGTAAGGAGTCCAAAGGGAACACAAGCTTACGAGCTGAAACGAGATCACTTGCAACCTATGTGGGCTTGTTTTGCCCAAGGAGCTCTCCGTATCATAAACCTGGACAGCTTAGGGGACAAGAAGTACGATCAAATCATCCTTATGTCAGAAGAATGGGAGGGCTGAGGGCCAGAAACAAGCAGTGACTGCCCTGAGAGGTGCCAAGTAGCCAGGATGGGCAAGGGGAGCACCCTGCAGAGCCAGGATGGGCAACCACCCCCAGCCAGGGCCGAGCAACCCCAAGGCAAGTCCCACAGCTATGGGTGGCAAGTGAGGCTCTCCCCACTCTCCCTCTGTGCTTAGCTGCTAGCAGACAGACAGCAGATTTTATTTGCCTTAATTCTTAGAAACGAACGCTTCCACACCATGAAAGCAGAATGCAAATACCTCCTCCCCACACCCCCACAAGCCTTTCTGGTTTAGTTGGATTTTATTCAAGAATCTTCCTCATAATCAATCTATCACAGCACTTTATTTAAGGAGTAAGTAAGGATGCTGCTACCAGCATTAAATACTGTTTCTCTACCAATTACAGTGCATTATCCTCAGAGGAAAAACTTCATTAGCTTTCAGTCTCTCCTTTAAAGAGGTCAGTGTCTTGCAACAACAGAAACAACAGTTTTTCTCTCAGGGAAAATACCAAGGATGGAGTTCAAGGCACAGAAAAGATGCAGGCAGAGTACAAGATTCATGGGATAAACGACAAGATGCAAAGTCACTTTCCCCTTCTAGACCATCACTTTCAAGTTCAGACCAACTACACAACAGCTTAAGAAGTCACCAGCACCAGCTTCCCCAGAATATGCAACACATGTCCTGACAGCAGCGTGGAGAAGATGCTGGTCCCATCAGGAGCACTGGATCTGTCCCGTGATGAGATGCTCGCTCTCCAGCTGCAATAGTATGGCTTCTCTTATTAATAGCAGGGCACCATCACCTATAGCCCAGGGCTCTGAGCCAAGCACTGCAGCGTGTCAAGAGCAAGGTGGCGAAGTTTACACAACAGAGCTTCGAAACACTGGGGCTGGAAACAAGACAGAGCCTGAGCATAAAAATAAAGTTATCCAACAACAACATTAAGCCTTAAATCATGATGAATTGTGACCAAGAAATGCATCGTAGGAGAGTCTGAAACAGAGCCAGGTGGGGATATCTGACCCTAGAAAGCAGTGTCTTCACCTACAAGCTTTCCACTCTGTCCTATAAACTCTTGTACTACACCCACCCTGTTTTCACTCTCATGGAAAAACAAGTAGCTCTAACAACGACAGAAGCCAAATAGAAACTAGCCCAGTGAAAGCTCGTTTCATATTTCACATGAAATACAAATAAATAAATATTTCATATTTAATTGGTTGGTTTGTTTTGTGGAAGGGACGTTGGTTGGTTTTTTTATGGAAAGAGGCAAACTTTGCTAGACTCCAAAACGAAAGACAGATGTGAAAGAACTACTTATAAGATCCTGAGGGCAAACAAGTGCACAAATAAGTATGTGTTGCACTGTATCTTCATTTACAAATCACCTAATAACCATCTTTCCCATGCGGGACAGTTAATATTAGAAACCACACACATCCTACACAAGGATGTCTCTATTAAACGTCCTACGTAAGGATGTTCCTAAAAACACAGTAATTTAGCAAAACACATTTATAACTGCTGCGTAAAATTTGGGCTACATAAAAACAGACTTCGACGCCACTTAATCTCATAATTTTCCATCCTGTAAACTGGGGAAAGGACCACTTTCAGGGGCATATTCTAAGGGGTGGTAGAGCACAGGGAGGTCCCACCCCCTGCACAAAAGGGCTGGGTGAAACCCAAGCCTTTCACTGGAAGACTGCAGAGTCTGTCCCCTCAAGCCATACCTGGGAGCACATGTTGCTGTCCCATGGAGGAGATGGTGGAAGCAAGGGAGATGGGAGAAGCAGACAAAAGCCTTTTCAGAGAATGTCACCATTATACCTCTCACCTTCTGCAATCCCACCCACCCTCATTACTGAACATGGTGATTTACTCTCATTTACTCTCCACAGACAATATGAGAGGTTGTTTCAGTGATGGTGTCAGGATACGGACAAGAGGCTTTCAGGTGGCAGCACGTTTCTGCCTCAGTTCCTTTTATCCTGAAATATCCCCTAAGAATCCTATAAATTTGTGGAAGGGAAAAATCAGCCTCCCATACTTAAAAAAATGGTAAAATACAGCTCCTGCTTTATCTAGAGGGCAAGTTGTCACTTGCAAAGACATGGGGTTTATGGAGTACAGCACAAAGGAAGACATAAGAATACAGGTAAGTTGTTCCGAATTTGAACCCAAGTACTTTCCAGTGGCTGCCTTAAGTGCTGTTGTGATCCTAATAAGCCAGTTGTTAAGATTTTCATTAGGAACTGAAGCACTGCCCCAAAAAGAGACAAAGGCCATTCCACAAAAACCTCTAGCTACCTAGCTCCAACACAACTTTCACTTCCCATTCATTCCTCCTTTACTGTCTTGTGCACAGTAAAGAGAGTTAGCAAGTCTGTCACTGAACCACCAGCATCCTGGGGGCTTGCCACTGGGGAAAACATTTTACTCTAACAACCAGGAACACATGAGGGTCCCCTCACTGAACAGTCCAGGAGAAGGCAAACCAGAGAGTTATTTTTGTGTAACTTGTCAAGGTAACCCCTTAGGTATAGCATGTCTCTAACCCCAGCAAAGACAAGGTCTAGCAGATGTCAAACTTGTGGAGCCCTGTATTTAAAAGAAGATGCAAGTCAAGACAAGCATCCGACAGGACTACATGAAGGCGACGCTCTACAGAGGGTGATCTAGATGAACCAGAACAGCATGGGAAATGAAGTGCAGAGAAGAGACAGAATGGGAAGAGTTTGTACAAGATGCGTGTGCAACTCTGAACAGCCTGCTGCACAGAGAAGCCAGCTAGCTCTCTTCTGCAGAGACACATGTCTCAAGCACAGGGCTCCCAACACACACCACCACCTTCTTTTTTAATTCAGGATTTTTTTCCCCCTTCTTTATGCGAGCCAGGGACCCACAGACTGAGAGATCACCTGCTGCAAGATGAAATTACTAAGAGAGCTTACCACAGGTCCTGCTGGGCTCATTAAACCATAGTACCCCTCACACATATGGCAGCAATGCAGCTGGTGATAATGCATTTCCCCTTCCTGCTTGCACCACTGATTCTTACTCATTAGGGCAGTTATTATACTCTTCATACAGAATTCCCTTATGTAGCCTGTTTTGCCAAGAAGTAATCGCTCTCCTCTCCCCCTGGTAATACAAACGAGACAGAGCTGTAAAGTGATTTCATTTGCAGTTTATTCCATGGCTCTCCTTCCCAAAAGATTCTTTCAGATGCTCTGTATGAAACCAGATATGTTGGGTCATTAGAAAACGTCTCTGAGACATGCAATGTTTCATCAAGTTTCGTGTGGAAAAGATGAGTAATATAGGAAGCTTTACATCTCGAGCTTACTTGGCATTCCTTGCCAAAAGAAATCCACAAACTTCCTTCCTCTAAAAAGAGAGAGTACTGAAGAATTCAACTCTCCGTGCACACAGGGTAAATGGAGTTTACCCGATGCTCAGAACAAGTTACACCCGTGTAAAACAAGCAGAGGAAAGGACAGCACGACTGACACCCGTACCACATGCAGCAGGAGAGTGATGCAGATCTCAATCTGCCGCAGCTCCCTTCGCCCCCAGAGTCACAGCAACGCTGTCTGCTAATCACCCTGCAGTGTGGTCTGGCAAACCACCAGCTGCTGGCTTCAGGTTCAGGGCTCTGCTGCCAACTCATTCAGGGGCTCCAGCACATCTCTTTACCATATTGTCTCAGGCTTCCCTCAGGTAAAGCAAGAAAAGGCAGCCCAAGCCCAGCACTGTTACTCTATGCTAAGACTACCGTCCTGTGCATGCAATCCAAACTTTAAAGGCCAATCTCACTACAGCTTTTTCAACATTTTGTTGGACAACAAATATTCCAGATCCCAAAAAGGTCACTGCTGAAATAATCACTGTCCTGCACTGACTACCACTCCCTACAAGTGAGTCAAAAATAGGGAATACAGATTTGTATCCAGCCTTGCTGGTAACTCAAGAGTGTTCACGACAGATTATTTTGCTTTCTGACTGAGTCCAAGTCCTTGCTGAGCCCTCAAAATTTCTGTAATCGCTCACCAAGGAAGAGAAAGCAAATCACTGGCTTGCAGCACCTCACAACACACAAACCTCATTGCTTTAGCTCTTTAAAACCATCCACCTCAAGCAAAGGAATATGCTGTAGTCACAAACTCTGAATGGCAAAAGCAGTACTATTTAAGACAAAAGGGGAACACTGTTTTTAAAGAGTAGAAAAATTCAGACAGTCAGTATTTGCAAATATCTTATTTTACAAACCTCTACACTTCCGTGTTTCCAAACAGTCTTTCCATACTGCAGTGAGCTTTGTGTAATTACTAGCTAGGTTACTTAGAAGCTTAATTGTACTGTATTAACAATTAAGGTTTCGACTTCCTATCCAAGGACCCTACTATTAATACATTTAATTAAAATTGCACGTTATAACATTGTTAAGACTATGCAAATCCAACACTGTGAAGTCAGTTCTAATAAATGCACGGGTAATCTTTGAGCCTCCGTACAAAGGTGCTGAAACAGAGTTAAAAATAAGCTTTGCTAGTACAGACAAAACCAAACAAACAAACACATGAGGGTCTGGGAAATGGTTCTGAAGGCTGAATTTCATATAATCCATCTCCAGTGTCTTTTCAAAAGGGTCAATGAGTTGCTACAAGTCTCCTCAGCTCCTTGCTTAAGTAGAGCACTTTACAACAATGCTTTCTATCAGATTTGCAGCAGTTTGAGGATTGCAGCTGGGATTTCCCATATGGCCCCCGTGCAAACCAAAGAGCCAAAATTAATTAGGACACAACAGCGCTGTAAAGTCAAGAAAATAAGAGAGCGCTGAACAAGATCAACAGGAGAGTCTGCTAACCCAGGCTAACACCGAGCATTTTCTCTATCTAAACATAAAGGAACAGGTTTTGATTCAAAGGGCACTTTTTACAGGGTTGTAGCACTGACTTAATGGAGCACCACCTAAATAACCACCTCCTTGAGCCAAGGCTGGATTAGTCCCAGAGACCCAAGTTCTGGCGCTCGTACTTGAACATCATGAAAGCAGAGGGAGAAGGTGCCAGGGCAGGGCTAAACCCATTTTGAATGTTTTCCGAGCCCTTTCATGTCGGTCACAGATCCTTTATAGTCGGAGTTGTGAAGACAGTCTAGTCACGAACCCCGAGGGAGAACGATCTAGACGTATGTGTACCCACTGATTCAGGAGCCGGAGCCATTTGCTCACCCAAGCAGCTGCAATTAGCCCAGAGATGGTCTGAAGGGGCAGGGTGGGGTGGGAAAGGGGAGGAAGACCAAAGGCAGAGAGAGGGGTCACTTGGCCACCCATCAGCCCTCCCCAAGGAGGCTGCCTCTAACCTGGGCTAGAGAGAGAGGCTGTCTCTACCACACACCCATCCCGTCACTCTCCTGCTCCAGCTTCTCAGCCAGGGAGGGAGACGGGCTGCACTGCAGGCAGCACATCTGGCCAGCAGCACATCTGGCCAGCAGCTCCCAGGGGTGGGCACCAGCTCCAGAGGGGCGAGAGTGCTCTGGGACAGACGGGGCAGCAGGGAGCACTGTCACAACCTCTCACCAGTCATCCCCCTGGCTTTGCTCAGTCAAAATTTGATGGGGCTGATCATCCAGGTGAGCACCTACATGAGCACAAACTTAAAGCCCCATGTGGCACTGTAGTTGCAAGCGTTAAGAACTAATTTTGGCAAAGTGCAGGGCTTTCTGGAGAGCAGAGCCAGGAAAATGACAAATAAAGGTCCATATGATTTGTCTCACTGGTCCACCCAGTAGCCGTTTCATTACATCACTATTTTCCTAACTAATAAAGGTCAAACCATAACTTTTGTTATTTTATATTTATAGTTTCTCTCATGTTAAAGGTATTCTTATGCCAGGAAGAAGCAAAAAGGAGCTTCATTTGCCCTACAGATACTGTAGCAAACGCAGGTCAGAAAGAAAAAAAGACACAAATAAACCATTATTTCCCCAGTCTTTTTAAAAAGGGAAAAAAAAAAGTTGTGCTGCTTTCACCGAAATGGAGTTAATTTTCTTCATGCACTTAGAAACTCTTCTAACTGTGACAGTGAACAAGAAGTCAAGATTATTAGCAGACAGAAAGAAAAAAAAAATTAAGACAAAGAGTAATAAGGGCCTTTATTCCCAGGAGATCTTTTTAAAGAATGTAGGAGACTCCAGGCGATGCAGCTGTACTTCCTATGACCTGCAGCATTCCGTTTGGGAACAGGAGGAAGGTCACGGCCATGGAACAGCTCGATATACCCGCACTGCGCGGGCAGAGCGCTCAGCTCCGAAATGCATTCCACGGGAGCAGAGAGATGAACCAAAAGGCTGTGCAAGTGCAGGAGCGGAGGACTGCTGATCTGGGGAGCCATCCTGCACAGGGCACCTCTTTAAAATCACGGAACGTTACGGATTGGAAGGGACCTTGAAAGATCATCTAGTCCAATCCCCCTGCCAGAGCAGGAACACCCAGATGAGGTTACACAGGAAGGTGTCCAGGCAGGTTTTGAATGTCTACAGAGAAGGAGACTCCACAATCCCCCTGGGCAGCCTGTTCCAGTGCTCTGGTACCCTCACTGAGAAGAAGTTTCTTCTCAAATTTAAGTGGAACCTCCTGTGTTCCAGTTTGTACCCACTGCCCCTTGTCCTACCGTTGGTTGTCACCGAGAAGAGCCTGGCTCCATCCTCCTGACACTCACCCTTTATATATTTATAAACATTAATTAGGTCACCCCTCAGTCTCCTGTTCTCCAAGCTAAAGAGACCCAGCATCTTCAGCCTGTCCTCATACGGGAGATGCTCCACTCCCCTCATCATCTTCATGGCTCTGTCTCCTCAGAACTTTTATGGAGCAGAGTCTGCAGCTGCGATGACAGGCAGAAAATCTCCTTCACAAAACACAGTTAAGGGACTTAGAAATATTGACTAATTAGCAGAGAGTTTGTCTATATTGAAATAGTAACTTAATCATTGCCCCTCACTTGACCTCCTGTCTGCGTCTTTAATTGGAACATGGTGCTTTTAGCTTGAGCTGGCAGGGTGACACAGGTGAAAGTTTGACTAAGCACATTTAAGCAACACCTAAGCACCAGAGCAAGCAGGCAAGACTGAGTAATCCCTAAATCCTCCAAGTGTTCCCTGCTATCTTCCCCCTGCCATGTGCACGGGCACAACACCATCATATGCTGTGGACTAATTCAGAGAGCAATAAAACTTTTTCATACATGTTTTTATACATATAAATATTTATATATAGAAAATATGTATTTATTTTTTAAAGTTTAGTGCTATATGCAAATATAGCAGAACATTCAGAACCCTTTGGCATCCTGCAAGCTCTGCTACTGCTATCCAGGGCAGTAGCCTTTCTTTAAAGGATGCTTGAGCTCGACTCATTTGAGAGGGGTCAGTTCCACCAGGATGCACAGCTGGGACCCCCCTCTCCACACAAGCTCTTCGGCAGCTTACCAGGGGAGGGGTGGTGAGAGGACCATTCAGTATTTCGGGCAGACAAGCCCTTCATCGCTACCAGAAGCCAGTACCAAGCTGCAAGGCTGCTATGGGCTTAACTCAGTTCTGAAGGAACCCAGCAGGGAAAAAAGGAGGTGAAGTTGCTGGTCCCTGTGGAATGAGAGGGGGAGGTAACAGTTATGCTTGCCCAGAGCAAGAAGGCATTGCACCCTGAATCCAGGATCCCTCGAGCTGCCAAAAAGCCTAAATAATAGCCCTTCTGCTCTCAAAATCACCACTGAATCTTGACTGTTCACAAGCTGTCTGGAATACAGTTTTAAACTCATTTAAAATTCAATGGGGGAAAAAAAATTCCCCCCTCCCATCACCTCACAAAGATACTAAATTGATGCTTTCTCCTTTCTTGCTTTGAGTGTTTTCCATTACTCGGTTCCCCATTAATTAAATGCTTTCTTCAAAACTGAAAAATAGTATTGTGGCATTTTTTGTGTATATTTTTACACTTCCTCCCTGCACATAATGCCACTGGAATCCTGTAAGTATTGCATAGGCACAGATACCAACCTTTCGCTTTTACCTGGATTAAGTGCCTGCATTGTTTATTTGAATCACCCAGTTCATGTCTTTTATAGGAAATTAAATTAACACAAAGCATCTTTTAATAACCCTAAAAGCTCTCCAACAATTCAATTTGCAAAAAGACAGACAAGCATTCTGCATTACAGTAGGTAGCTTATCAAGCATTTCGACAGAAGATCTTGGTCAAAGCCTTGTCCAGAAATTTAACACCATCCCGTACTATTCCAAGGACACAGTGAATGAACAGAAAACAATGACAAAAGCACAGCCAAGCAAACGCTTGCTCTGTTTGCAGTCTTAAAATCTGGAAGTCTCGGGGTACCTGCTAAAGTAATCCAACTGAGCTGCAGCCAGGATCAACTCTGTGAGGGCAAGTTAACACTGATCTGCTTTATTCTGTTTTCCTAAAATGAAGCCAGCTCTGCACTGCTGGAGGCCCCAGCCTTGCAAATGAAGGAGCCTGGTGGTTCCACTCCCAAAACTTGTACAGGGTCTTGGCAGAGACTCCTCTGTACAGGCCACCTCAGAGGATGCACACAAAAGGGAAGAAGGGAAAAGATGCAAAGAAAGACAGACAGAATCAAGATACAGAGAAGACTCAAAACAACAAAGAAGCCCAGGGTATGTGAGCGGTTCCCTCTACCGAATACATAAAACATGGACAGAGGCAGCAGCCCAAACCACAGGAAAGCCCTCGCTTTGACACACCAATTTCTCCACATGCAGTTTGATCAGCTGTGCCTCCCTGAACCACGTTGCTTCTGCCCTTGTATGCTGCAAGGGCTCTGCACGCTACGTGGTCGGGCAGCTCTTTCTCACAGGAGCCCGGGATCCAGAAGCGGGAAGACGGACAAAAGGCCAATAGCAGGAAAGCAGTGAAAACAAGAGAGGCAACCTATCCCAACCTCAGAGGGAATGAGCGGTGGAGTCAGAAACAGAGCTTAGCCTGGCCCTGTCCACCCAGCAGCACCTCCAGCATGAGTGTAACTAGCTTTTGTGCAAATGCTGAGACATGGAGCACCTTCCAAGTAAATATTCCTTAAGGAAAAAAAAGAAAAAGATGCATCAAGTAAGACTTTTGGGACAACTGCATTTCCAGGTTCATGGGCTTTCGCCTATTTTTAGTAAGTTGTCTTAGCAGATGCCAAAATAATATCTCTCCCCCTCTGTATGCACACAGCTGGACATGAATCTTTGCAGCCTGACAGGCAGCATCTGCATCCAACTTCACAAATGTGAATTAAAATAGGAAGTCTCAAGAGGAAGCCTGTTCTCTGAAAATCCAAACACAAGTATAGTTAATATGGTCCTAACGCTGAGCATATGGCCCATAGGAAGAAGGGACTCAGAAGTGTAGTTAGAAAGTTCCTTACTCATCACCAGCAGTATCTCCCCCATCCTTTATTCCTAAGCAGCACGCATAAACAAAATCAACATGTGCAATTCAAATGCTGTATAACAGAATCGCTCCTTTTCTCCAATACAGGTGCCACTAGTGCACAGCATCAGAGCTAAGAATTGGTGTTTTGCTCAGAACATGCTTCTCCTTGGCCATCCCAGCTCTGCAGAAAGGCTGCAGGTCTGCTTACATCCACAACATCAACACGATCTCCGCTGAGGCAGGAGAGGCAGACGGACCGTGTGGGCACTGCTTTCTCTCCCTTGCTGACCTGCAGTTTGAAACTCCTAGGTGGCATCCAGCCCTCCTCACTCCCAGCCCTGTGAGAAGCAGGTGACACTGCAAACCCTCCAGAACATCACAGTGCTCTGACTGTTCAAGCCCGGAGTACACTGGACTGTAAAATTACACCAGTCCATCTCTTGCCTCCACCGCTCTTTGACACCAGCACACCTCCCAGAGCATGTGCATTTTTGTGTGCTTTTTGTTCTTCATAAGGCCTAAAAGCCTCACTGGCAGAATTCTGCCCACTCCAAAGACACAAGCCTGAAAAGCTCGGTGCCCCCGGGAGCTGACTCTGATTCCATCCAGGGAAAATCACCCTGGCCTTCAAGACTGTCCTTAATGCCATCACTGCTGAGAAGGCCCCACACCTTCACCCCACAGTGCTGGGAAAAGGGGACGAGGGCCAGAGCCAGCCCCAGCAGAACATCTTCCCACTGCTATGAGAAGTGTCAAACTCCTCGTTGACAATCTGGCCACCAACCAACCTCCAGCATTCCCTGATCCCCACCAGAGGCCCTGCAGCAAGAATGAGGCTGTCTCCCACCCACCCAAAGGCTGCCCCAACCAGACTGTTTCCTCCTGGTTTCCACATCCCTGCCACATGCTCCATCACTGTGGAGCACAAGGAGGAAACAGGCATGCTGGAACAGCACACAAAATCCCATCACGTAAGATAACCAGCTCCAGTTTGGCCCATGTTGGCAGGTCAGGCAAACTGACCTGTCCCTCCCCCATAGGGAGGAGCACGTGGGTCAACCACCACAGATTCACCCTGAGCAGATCTATGTTTTGTTCAGCAATTTTGCTCCATCTCTGGCACCCCTCTGCCTCGCTATACCCACAGTTCTTTCCCACAAATCTGCCTCGTTTCTCACAAACGCCTACACAGTGAGACTGGTGTACTGGCTTGTCTCAAAACTTCGTCAAGCCTCATCCAGGCACAGCCAACTTTTTGAGAGGGATTCACTTTCATTCTTTGTAGTCTTAAAGCTATGCAGCATGTCGAGCCCGTGCTGTAACCTCCTGTTTATCGCAGAATGAATAACAGTTTAATTTGGATTAATTTCATGTATGGCTTCTATCAGGCCCTGGAGAACCTTTGGCTGCCCTTGCACTTCTGTATAAACATCAACCAGATCCAGGCATAAGGCTCTAGATAGGGGAGGCAAAATCTCTGCCTCAAAGCTTTGCAGCACAAGCTAGACCAGAAGGATTAAAAAAAGGACACTGCATAAATTACAGTGCCCTGGATTTCCTTGCACGCCCATGGGGGACATGCACTTAGAAGACAGACTCTGCGGTGGGTGGCAGTACACATAAGGAGCACATCCTCCAGCGGGACCCATGGAGACACCTGAGAGTCACACACACTTTGGCTGTCGAGGACGCTTCCTCTCCACTGCTCTCAGGAGTGGCCAACAGGACAGGGGACGTTTGGTATGGCCAGGCAGAGGCACAGCAACATAGGCTTGCAAGACAGACAGCTGCCACACCAGGGATGGCCAGCCAGCTGAGCACACCCGATCCAAAAGTTCACAGCCTGGAAGGGTTTTTTCGGTTGGTTTTATGTCAAGCGACAAAATTTTGGACTGTGCTGTTGTATCCTTGGCCCTGTGAATCCCAGCTCCTCAAGCCAGCAAGGTCGCCTGCTCTGTGGCAGCTGGCTTCAGGGGAGCTCTCACCACCCAACAAGCCCACCAGCCCAGCCACCCCTGAACCTCCTGGGGGGGCTGTTTCCTTGCCCCTTGCTACCAGGCCCGAAGACTTCAGCAGGAGAGACCCCACCACCTCCTCCATGCAGGTAGGCAGCACCAGGATGTCCTCCTGACTTCACCAACCATCTCCCTAACAACACACCCAGATAATGAGGACAACAGCAAAGGCATCTCCAACTTGGGCCATTATTAGTTCTCCATCCCCACTAACCTCTTTCTTCGCAGAAAAACATGCAAAGTCAGATAACGCGAGGCTGAGGTCTCACTAGTAGCAAGAGCAGGAATGCCATTGCCTCTAGCAGGTATTTCATCCACTGTGCTGTGTTTTCTCATCCTGTTTTGAGCAATTAACATCTTACCCACAAACAGCCCAAAGTCTTAGGACGAAAAGAGATGGCAAACCCAATGAGGCTTGGACGAAAGGTGGTGGGATCCCATTTCTTCCTTTTAACACAGAAAAACAGAAACAGCCCCCCTGTTTCGCTCCTAAATGCAACCTCTGCAGGACCTACGTGAACACAGCTGGATCTAAGGAAGGGAAATGTTGTTACTCACCACATGCAACAATGAAGCTAGGCGCTAATTATCACTGCCACAGAAAAATGATATAGCACATTTAGTAAAAAGACAAGTTAGCTGCAATATCACAGCCAAATTCCAATTTAGCATCAGCAGTCCAGCTGCATACACTGTCCTAAGTGACGAGGCAGCTGATCTTCAACTGTTGCCAGAGGTATGTAATTTCCCTGATCCTTTAGCCCCTCCCCTCCAAAAGAAGCACTGCCACACAACAGTATACCAAGGCAAGTCCCTACAGAAACATCATCTTGTTCCAACTACTTCTGCATTTACAGATGCCTGACAGTAAGTTTAGCCTTGCTTAAACGTGGCAGACCTAACTCTGCAGCCTGTTATTTTTATGTCATGCCCCGGAGTGAGTGGAGCAGCGTACGGCACAGATGCACACCAAGCACAACCTCACATATGTTTTGACAACTGCATTTTTCATACCAGCAATGGGTTTCACTAGGAGCAAAGTGACTTTTCAGGACAGCGCAGGACAGTATGTCAAACAGTCTCTCTTCATGGAAACACAACAGGCTCAGACATTTGTTGTGAGAAACTCAAACACACACCAGCCACAATTCTTGCTCATCATATGTCCATGGTATTTTCACTGATGAATGAATAAATAATCATTTACATCAAAGGCAGCATTTCCAGTTGGAAGTTATTTACTTTCACCTCAATCACAGCAGCTCTGGCAAGCTAACTCAAGATACAGATGATGTACAAACCAAGCAGCAAGTGCTCACACGCTGGGAACTGTTCAAACAGGAATAATTAAATCTTTTTGTAGTCTCACCCCAGCTAATTTGCCACAAGCTGTCTCTTTTGAGATGCTACATGAAACACGAGAAAAAAAACAGGCTGGATTAATCTGCTATGTCTACAATCAGTTCATCTACTGAGAGTTCAGGTCAGTCAGTTTTCTACATGAAACAAATTAATTTTTTCAGCTTCACAGGGTTAAAGGAAGAAAATTTTATTGCAATAACCAAAGATTTCTCACTGGAAAAGTGTGCAGTGATTATTTAACTAATGCAAATGATATTCAGTCCCCATGCAAGCAATGTATGGTACAACTGCAGGGCACTCTCTTCCACTGGCATTTTGCAAGTACTTTTTAGGTAGCTATGGAGACGTTACAGCCTTTTTCATTTTGCTGTCATAACTAGACAGCTATTGATTTCTTCGTAAAATTCCTTGAAAGAATGGGGAAGGAAGAGGGAGTTTTAATTACCACAAGGTCTGAAAGCAAGAAGGTGAAGAAAACAGAAACAGATTTCAGATGGAGACAGTAGCACGGAGGCTCCTTGCAGGAGGTAGCCTTGAACTCCAGGTCCCGCTTTAGTACTTCTGCAAAATTGGAGGTAAACATACACCACTATATAGCTTTTAGGCAACAGAAGGACAGCCTAGCAACAAGGTCTAAAATGAAAAGCACGTCTAGCTACCACTGCCATCACCCTGCACAAAAGGAGGCACTGTCTGAGGGCACGCTGTGGTCTTGCTCTGACACAAAGCTCTCCGAAGGCATGGTGGGACTCCATCCTTGCAATCATCATGATGTTCCCCTCTCTCCCCAAGCAGTTTATGTGGAAGCCTCATCCCCAGCAGGCCTTGCAGATGATGAGTGCCTCCCCTCCACCCTCCCCAGGCATTACAACCTGGCGACAGAAGACTAGTCGAACAATCCTGTGCTTCACCCTCTTTTTGACAGCAACTCAAGGGTTTGCTGTAAGCCTAGCAAACGCTGGTCCTCAGCACTTGATGCTACCATGATGCCCAAAGGATCCCAAGAGAAACACCATTCACCATATTGACATCTTTTTGATCAAACGCCTCTGCGTATGTGGATTTAAGACTGCACATCATGGCAAGTGAGTCTGAAACCCAAGATACCGACTTGGAAAACACTGTGTCACACAGATAAGGACATGCAAATAACTACGATTTAGGTCCTGTTCAGAAACTCTCTCAGTAATGAGAACAACAGATCAGGCTCGTAACAGATTTTTCCTTTTGGATAAAACAGAAAGGAAAGCCTGTTCGACAAAAATATTTTTTTTAAATTCACCTTAGACCCAGTCACAACAATGGAGCCAGAACCTGCAGAATTATCTCTACCACCAAGCTGCAGGAAGTTTACCAGCACCGCCCTCAAAACAAATCACAATCTTCTCATCAGCACGTTTCATTTAAAACTCCACGGCTGTTCACCAAAAGGACGTTCTCAAGCAATACCGCAAATGGCGGGAGAGAAAGCAAGACACTCCTGCTGCAGAAGTGTCTGCAACTACGACAGATTTGTTGTCGCTCCTTTCACGTAACGCACATCCATCTATGCAACCGCATCAGCAATACTGCTTTGTTAATTCGTGTGAAGTCTTGAAAATGGGGAAGAATTAATCATCCCTTAAGCTCCCCAAAAGCTGGCTGAGGAGTGTCATCACTGCCCTCAGGGCGTACGGGTGCCACCAGCCGCTGTGGGTGGAACTGCTTGGTCTAGACAGCACACAGACACTTTCACCGCTCTGGCACGCGTTCACAGAGCCCTGGTCACAACTTTGTCACCTTCTTCTGCAGCTGGTGCTACCAGCCAGCAAGGCCACCCAGACTCAGTGCCCACCAGCGCAGGGCTGCATGGGGAGTGGGGCAAATCGGCCATAGGGACTCACCCCATCCCACGTCTGGCTGCTCCCAGATATTTCTGTCACCCCAACGCCACCAGCAGCATCACAAATCCAGCTTCACATGCACCCACCAGGTGCCAGAGGCACCCCATGCGATGGCAACATCCCTGTGCCGTGGGGCACAGCCCGGCCTCGGCCGCTGCTGCCAGGGCACTGGGGCAGGAGGGGGCACATCTGCATCCCCAGCCCAGCAGCAGTCCTCCCACTCACTCAGAGAGCAGAGCCACACTGCACACACCTCCACCAAAACAGGCTCCAGCCCTGCCTAGCAAGGGCAGTGGGAAAAGACAGATGCTCCCTCGTGGTGTCCAAATTCCTGGTGGCGCTTTATGCCCCGAGAAAGCCTCTGAAAATCCATCTTTGTGCCAGCACCATCATAAGTTGCAGTGGACAAGCCCTGCATTACACAGGAGGTTCAACACCAGCTGCAGGATGAATGAGGAAACCTCTGAGAGGATACTTCTGGTTAGGACCTGTTAATTACATGTTTCACATCCAAGGGAAGGTACAGACCAAGGTAAACCACTATATGCTCCTCTTGGGGGTGGGGAAAAATACACACCAAAACCAAAACACAAACAAACCCACTAAATACAGAAAAAAATCCCAGCCTAAGACAAAACATTCTTCTTTATTGAAATATGAAAAATGGGTCCTTAGAACTAAATTAAGCTTAGCCAAGAAAAATAAATATACATTTCTGAACCTTCCCCTGACGTTTCATTCACAAATAAAACAAATTAAAAGTGCTGTCACAAGTTAAATGAACTTCAAGCAAGTGGACGAAAAAAGAAATGCTGAAGGTTTTAATATTCGACTGACAAGCCTTTTCAGGTCTGCTCTGAATCAAAAAACAACCTCCTAGAGATTTAAATTAAGAGGAAAGAAATAGTCTCCCTTGCTAATCCTGTTTTGGAATCAGGACAGCAGATACTACCATAAAGGTGGCACCTCAGCCCACGAGGAGGTATCTAGCTACCATCTGCCTTTTCTGGAGATTAGCTGCTCAACACACCCACCTCTTCTTGAGGACCTTTGCTCCACTGTGTCTACAGCTGTGGGCAGGCATTGGGAAAATTCAGTGTGCCTTGGCTGCTCCAACATGTCCTTATACCCCTCCCTCTATGTAAGCCACTAACCCGCTGAAATTGTCTATAATGCACACGCTGTTCCAGGAGAACAGCTATTTGCGCTCAGATCTTGAGAGAAGCCATTGAGAACAGCTGCTTTAGCCTCCCACTGCCACGTGAAGGTCCCCCCTTGCAGCACAGAGCGGTCCCCAGGAGGCAGGTTACACAAAGCGCTTGTCAGCTATGTTTGGAGCACCTCGCATTTTCAGGGCCCCAGCATTTTGGGGACAACGAAATTTTTGTCTGGTTCTTAGAAAAGGAGCTCAGTGTCCCACCCCTCCCATTTAACAGAAGTCTGTCAGAGGTGCTTCCAGCACAAAAAGGCCCCAGCTGAGCAGCACAGGGATCACAGCCACCAGACCACCACCTGCCGCTGTGAAGTGTGTTTTCCAGCTTGGACATTTGGATAGGGAAACCAAAGCAGGTCCCAGCACCAGGAACACTCTATGGTCCCAAACAGCCAAGGCCCCCTGGACACCCCAGCTTTTGGCTCCCTCCACACACAGCAGGTCACTCTGGGGCAGCGCACTCCCCACCAGCCCTACTCCCAGTGCTCCTCCGGGATGGACAAAGATGAACCCACCGCTACATTTGAGCACAGGTTTAGAAACCTAAACCAGTGTGGTTGAGGAGACGCTTTGAATCCACAAGAAAACCTTCCAAAATGTGGCAAAACAACACAATCACACAGCTGATGTCTACGAACACTCATTCATGCTCAAGCTGGAGATCCCAACAGGTTATATGCTCCCTCTCCTTGTCCCTGCAAGACTTCTTCCATACGAGTAGACTACCTGATCCAAACGTAAGGGAAAACAGTTTCTGGCAGTCTCCATATGGCAAAACTGATTTTTTTTTTTTTACAAACCCATGCTGGCTGTTCCCTTTTTAGCTGTACAGAACCCAAGACCAGAAGTGTGACAACCACGTGGGATAATAACTGTTCTCAGAAACACAGCAACAGCTCAGCGCTTTTTTACAATGAAGATACTTTTCTTTACCTGCTCTTCAAGGCAGACATTAATTATCAGCATTACACTCTGCAGAACCTTAATTTGATCCTACAGACACCTTCACATCCCAATCTCATGACTTTTGAAAACATGGAGACCAGCTTCCAAGGGGCCTGAGTGTTCTTTTCCCCACCCCTTACACTGTCTGTGATCTGGGCTACTTTAAATAGCTTATCTCCTTCAATAGTGCTTCCACCTTTCCTGTGTTTTGCAGAGCTCGTATTTCTGTCTAAACTTCATATACGTCTACAGCTAGTGAATACACATACTTTATAGAGAAAATATCAAGTCAAGACTTCAGTAAAACACCTACCTAGACTTTCTGGATTTCATTGGATCTTTTGAATGGACTTGAAGTTCTCTGCTCAGATCAAGATGCCACACCGCAGGAAGATGCTCTGCAGCACAGGACAGTCTAAGCACACTCAGCAAACCCAGCACATCCTCAAAGCATCTGATGTATTTCAAGAACCTCAGATGAAGCTCTCTGCGTGTAGTAACCACCTGCCCTCTATCCGAGGGGTCCCTGGGACAGCAGGTAGCCAGCAGTAAACCACAGGCCACAAAAACAACCATGATGAACAGCACACAGCCTGCAAGCTGTGGCTTGGCCACTCCTTTAAGCACAAGTATGATCATAAACCTTAACTGCACCTTAGTGATGCAGACAGAGAAACCAGCTCTGACACTCTTGCCAAATTCTGCATTGAGGGGCACAAGCCAAAAAAAAACAGCCTGCGAGTCACTCACCAAACCACTCTTCTTTACAGCAAGAAAAGAAGAGAGCTGGGTCTGTTCAGCCTAGAGAAAAAAAAGGCTGAGAGCGGATCTCATCAATGTTTATAAATATATCAGTGATGGGTGTCAAGAGTATGGGACCAGACTCTTTTCAGCAGTGCCCAATGATAGGATGAGCGGCAACGAGCACAGACTGAAGCACAGGAGGTTCCTTCTGGATATGAAGAGAAACTTCTTTACTCTGAGGGTGCCAGAGCACTAGAACAGGCTGCCCAGAGAGGCTGTGGAGTCTCCTTCTCCGGAGACATTCAAAACCCGTCCGGACACATTTCTGTGCAATCTGCTCTGGGTGAACCTGCTTTAGCAGGTGGGTTGAACTAGAGCTCCAGAGGTCACTTCCAACCCCAGCCATTCTGAGATTCTGTTTGGGAAATGCATGTGTGTTCTTGTTTCTGTTATTCATAAAAGAGCACTAAAGGGGAAATATTTGAATATGAGGCAGTTGGGCATTGTTTGTTTGGCTATTTGCTTGGTTTTGTGGTACTAAAGCTATTTTCCTGTTACCAACTAAAAATCACATACATTACATCTCCCCTCACAATCACCGCAGTATCCATGAACTATCTGGGGTTATGTTCCACATTAATATATATAATATACCCTATACTTTCTCCCTAGATTTTTGGTTTGGATTTGATCAGTCGGAGAAAAGGCACACAAGACCAAATCATTATTACCATTTCCTCTTATTTTGCCACATCTGTTACACAGCAAGAAAATAAAGTTGCTCTTCCAAACTTACGACACCGGGAGACCCAAGAACCCTTTATTTTAAAATGGTCGATTCATGCTAGTGGTCATCGGATCTCTTAATCTGACACATAATTAGACAGCTGTCTTCAACAGTGCAAAGTATCTCCAGTTTGGAGTCCAGATGCTGCAATAGCCAGCTCAAGTCTCAGCCTTAAACTCTCCACTAACATTTATTTAAAAAGGCTAGAAAGAAAGATGCAGGTATAAATCAGCTTTTGGATGAATGTACTTGAACCCTTTTGTTCGCAGGCAGCTTTCAATGGGATTTTATTAATGCAAGAGTTACAACACTGTACCTACTGGAAGCATGATTAGCATCAAGATGTATGCAAATGCCTGCTTTAAGTCACACTTTTTGTTATTTTTATCTTACCTCAAACACCACGAGCCAGAGGCTGCCTGAATGTGTCAAAGAACCAGGACCAGAGGCCAATCTGCACTGCTGTAGAGCAGCAGAAGGGAAAGCAAGCATCCTTACCTTAACACAGACTGGGACACTGGTTTGCAGCCCAGAGCGGGACAGAAGATCTAATCTCTCTGCCTAAGTATTCTCATGTGATATGGGGGAACCAGGCTTCTGCATCTCCCTGGGGTTTTAACAAGATTCATACTTGCACCATGCTTTTGAAGAAAGAGAACGACTCTGGTCTTCACCAGGGGTCATTCCTCATGGTCCTGAGACAACATGCAGAAGATGCAACATGCAAGGCACGAGAGTGAGATTTAACAGCATTATCCCCCAACTCTAATAAAGAGTGGGCACTCTGATGAAGCATTAGCTCTATCAGCCCGATGAGGCCAAGCACTCTACAGCAAGAGAGAACAGGACTCCCACCCAGGGGACTTGTTGGCTTTGCAAGGCTGTACTGCACAGCCTAAGCCCTGCCCAAGTCCTCCACCTGCCTCCCCAATTGATGATGAAGATGGCCCAGGCAAGGGCTAGGAGGAGAAAGGCTATAGTTAGGACTGGCTGCAAGACCTGTGTCTAAATATATTTCCACCAAGGAAATAAATCAGCTCTTCCACATAATTGGTTTATCTTGGCCTTTTGACAGAAACAGAAGCCTGGCCGTTGGAAAAAGGACAAAGCTTTAACCCACCACACTTTCCTCACGTACAGCAGAAATCACAGAGGAACAATGTCCTCTGGAAGCTAAAGGATATCAGCAAGGGCAATATGCATTACGGGCAAGCAAATGCGAATCCAGTGTGATGACTGAATTAATAATGGAAAATTCCAACTTTTAAGCAGAAATAAAGTACTATCTTGGCAGCAAACACCATTAGAAAAATAGACGGTCACTGTCCTTAGTCTGAGCTGAACCAACACGCAAGTCAATTTGTGAGAGAAATTTGTGTGTGAAAAACTGGATGCATCATTCCCTGCATCTCAGGTATTTTTACAGCTGAGCATCCTTGCTAGGGCACTCAGAACAAGGAAAGAACAGCAAAGCAAAGACCCCAGCAGAAACCCACTGAGACACATGTGATCATCTGTCAAAGTTGCCTGAAGTTAGAGACCCACAGCAGCTGCAGATAATAACGCCATGGCAAGAGAAACCCTCCAAAAGAAAGACCATGCTTTAATTCTGGACTGGATGCTGAGTTTTCCAAACACTGGGCAGAAGATGCAATCTCTCAGGAATAACACAGAGCCTCTCCTGTGTTACGCAAAAATTAACACTTGCAAACCTGCCACCCTCAAAGAGTCATTTCAGCAGCAAACTTCATTGATGCCTGAAGCTGTCATTTGTGGCCACCCTTTCTCCATTCGCAGATCACCTGTTCAGCAGTCAACTTTTCAGCACCAACAGTGACTTTCCTACCAAGACACAGGGAAGGCTGATGCCCTAGTCCCACACAAACCAAAAAGAAGTCAGCACAAATGCAAAGACTGACAAAGGAGGAGAACTCGGCACGGTACATCTGCTAAGGAGACACTGCAACACACCAGTTGGGCTGCAGGCACACAAACAAATTCGCAGAAGGACAAGACAGGGTGGGAATTCATACTGGATGCTAAATAAATGTCTGGGTATGAACATCAGCAGTGAACACAAGGCAATGTCATTACCTCTCATGGGCTGGATCCAAGAGCAAAGTCACTAAGGGGATCTCACAATTACAAATGGGGGAGTGGGGCCACTGTTCGGCCTAAGTACAGGAAAGTACTAAGTGGGGTTTTTTTATGGAGGTATTAAGTGGTTTTATGTATTCTTAACACACAGCTGTACGCACAAGCTCCACATAAGAAAAGTGAACACAACAAAACCCGCCTGAACCTTCCAATAAACCTGTTCCTTGCATTTATGAATTTACAGATGTTGCTTGGCCAGACACAGGTCAGACCATAATTGTATAGCTTTAAAGAAGCAACAAAACTTGAGTTTTGCTTTGAAGCCCAAAAATAACAAAGTCTGAGGAGAACCTGTCTCAGGTATACCAAACCACCTTATGTATTGCTATTTACAAGCTGAGGTAGAAGTTACCAGCACCTTCTTAAGAGCATGCAAATTCAGCAGTGGGATGGGGGCTTTACTAACCACCTCTAACACCACAGGAATTTCCACGATGCTCCATTACCTTCCTAAATCCTGCCTAATATTTAGGCTCTCACTTTTGCTGTTGAAAACTACTGCAAACCAATGGACTCCCCAGTCACAGGCTTTTTGTGTGCATGTGTGTGTGTGTGCGTGTGCTCCTCTTGCCCCACCCCAGGCATCAGGGATATATTTTTGGATCATCTGTACCGGATCTGTGATCTGGCCACCTCTCCATGCTCTCCCTACCTTCACAGAAAACACATAATGCGAGGCACAACAAAGGAAATTAGTCAGTTATTCAAACAAGTTTACAACAACAGTATCTTGTCCTGAGTAAGCCAAAGGTAAATTTTGATGCAATCATATTGTCAAGAAAGTGCTTAAACCTTCTTTGGTTTTAAACCTCTTCAGGGAAAGGATTTTCTCTTCATTGAATGTGCTCCTTGAAGCAGAGTAAGACAGAAATATCACAGAAACCCCATTTGGATGGACTTGGGAGACACAAAACCTCCTGAAGGATGCTGTTCCATTCACCTCGTAACACCCAGCGCTTCCTGTCCTGGGGCCATCCACACCTGACCAGTGAGCAGGGACCAGACCGTCCTCATCACCAGGGAGCAATGGGACCAAACAGGCTGGCAGTACCACCTGGGAACCTCAGCCTCCTGGGAATGGCTGTAATTTCAGGAATGTTAACAATTACCCTCACATTGACACAGGTCACAAGCAAAGTCTCCCCATACACCCCCCCCAGACATTTTCGTCAGGAGCCCATTCCTTCCTGCAACATGTTCTACACTGCACAGGCAACGCAACCCAAAACAGAAACAGGATTTGGATCTAAGATGGGATAAAACAAAGATAACATTCACCACAGCTTTCTGCTCCGTGTGACATCCCTGATTTCAAGGTGCTCCACCCTGTGCTCCAAGGACAAGCAGGAACGTTACTCACCAGTTTTTTCCAGAGCATGGATCTGCTGCAGACACATGCAGAGGACACATCAACTTGCACATTCTCCAGCAGAACTCTTAAACCCAGAACCGATTCAGCAAATGGATGAAAACCCAGGGCAAAACTCACCAAACCTGAGGAAGCATCTGAATCCAGACCTATGCATTTGGACTTGGGCTCTTGCCATTATCTCATTTACAAAAGTTACAGGGGTGCTGAATAATTACCAGTGCCTTGCTCAAAGGTGGTGTGCCTCAAAGCAGGAGCAACGGTGCTGAAGAGGGAACCTGCTCCTACGGGCCTCACTCCACAGCCAGGCAATCGCATGGAGCTCCCGCTGCCTTCGGGGAAGACAGAAACATCAGCTTCATACTCCTGGCCCAAGAACACCAACCTTAACTTATGAGCGAATCTTAATTTACAAGCAACATGGCACACCACTGACAGTCAGTCTCACTGGCAAACCAAACAACTCCCTCTGCTTCTCAGAGCGGATCCATCTGATACAGCTTTTAAAGAAACTGTGTTAAATCTTATTGTCAAAACTCCCCTGGGACAGGTACTAAGATGAACTAGGGAGTACTCTGGCTCGTATTTCTTATTGATGTGAAGAAGTTAAGAGGCTAAAATGCTTGCTGCATTTGGAACCGAGAGTTTAAGCAGATGTCAGTTTTTCTGGTTTCTGGGCTGCCTCTTGAGCTGATCCGCCGTGCCGCTCCACTGAGCACACCGGTTTTCCTGAAACCCGTGCTTGTGTTTTTCATTATAATTGAAAGTCACTTCTGTCCTTCACAAAGTTAAATCCTCAATCTGTGGCTGCTACCTTTAATAGAAGCAATAAATCCAGAGTTGGCACGCTGAAACATCTTCCTCTCAGATATTCGATCATGTAAGCATGGAGAATATTCTCACTCTGTGACCCATTTTTGCTGTTTACTTTTTCGGAACGCGGAGACGCTCATATTGCTCAACCGTGCTGCCATTGCAATACATACCAGAGCTTACACATTGCACTGCTGGTAGTATCTGCGCTTGGGCCGAAATAAGAAGAGCCAGCAGCCTCTGAAGGCTCAGACACAGCCAAGCCCAAGCTCTAAACACTTAATCTGTGTTTTTGCACAAGATCAGCAGCACTGCACTTGCATGAGAGAGCACACGCATTGTTATACCAATGTGAAGCGCTTAACACCGTAGCTTACTTTTCCCCCCACAGAAATAACCACAAGTATAAAGCACCTTTTTACTATTACAGCTGTACCTCAGCCAAGGTGCAAGCTAACACAGCTACTTCAGTTTTTAGAAGTCACAGACCTAAAAGAAACAGTCCTAGAAAAAATAATTACAGGATGTAAGAACCCCTGGCCTTAAATCAAAACACGTTTGTTAGTTCAAGATAAAACTCCCAACTGAAGTCCCACAGTGCTTGTGGCTGAAGTGTCCTCCTAAAGCCTGAAAAGCTTAAACCGGTGCCTAACTCTCCTCGAAACCTCCACAAAAGATATGCCAGTTCCAGCACGTAAATAAGTTACAGAAGGTCAGGAGCTAATTACCGACCCTCCCTCTGAAACCGCTCTCCTTCCCCCTTTCAGCTAGGATGCAGCAAAGGCAGTGCGGGAACACCCAAACGCAGCCTGAGGACAGAGGGCCGATGGTTTTTGGCAGGGGGTAGAGGCGGCTGCATGGGGAGCCATCCTCGCCGCACCCGGGCCGCCACCCCCGAAAGCTGCCCGCTCCCCTCGGAGGACGCGCGGTGGGTGCCCGGCCCACGGCGCTGGGCTTATGGCGGGCTCCCAGCCCACGCGTGGGGACAGTGGCGGGAAGCGCGGCCCGCCGTGGGGGACACCCGCTGCCCCCAGGCGGGGCAGGCGGGGCGGGCAGCCCGGGCCCATGGCGGCGGGGAGGCGCCCACCCCGCTGCGGCCCGCACGGCGCGGCGGGGGCCGTCGGGGCGCGCTGCCGCCCGCGCACGGCAGCCGCGGGGAAGGGCACGGCGCGGCGCGGGGCTCAGCCCGCCGGGACACAAAGTTGCCGCAGTCGGGCTCGGTTCGGTTTCGGGCAGCGGGGCCGACCCCCGGGGAGCTCACCGGCGCGCCCCTTACCTGCGCCCAAACCCCGGCGGGCCCTCCCAGGGCGGCCGCGCCTCTTGCCGGCTCCGGGCGCCCCCGCCGCCGTCCGGTCCGCGCCGCTCGGCTGCCCGCCCCGTCCCGGCCGGCCCCGCCTAGCGCTCCGCCCCGGACCGCCCTGCGCCCCCGCCTCGAACACAGCGGCCGGGACGCAGCGGGGCCGCGCCGGGCCGGGCCGCGCCGGGCGCTCTCCTCTTCCCCCGCCCCGGGGCTGGGACTCCCCGACGGGGCGGGCGGCAGTGCCTGGCCGGGGCCGCACCCTGATTGGACCCGACTCCAGTCACTCGGCGCGGGCGGAGGGCGGGGCGGGCTCGGCGCCGCGGCCCGGGCCGGCGCGCCCCCGTCCCCGGCAGCCCTCAGCCCCGGCCCTGCCCTCCGCGGAGCGCCCGGCCCACCCCGCCCCGCCCGGCGGGAGCCTCCCGACGCTCCGCCCGCCGCCGGCCCCAGCGCCCGGTGAAGGGCAGGGCAGAGCCGGTCCGCGGGGCTCGCCGGCGTGGAGCGGGCGGCCGTGGGCCCCCGAGTTCCCTGGGCTCCCTACGGGGAACAGCCTGGGGTGCCCCCGCGGGCTTCCTGCCTTCACGCCTCAGGATCCGGCCCTGGGCCACTAGGTGCACCCTCTGATGCTGGGCGAAAACAGCTTCTGTGATTCCCTCCGAAACCGCTCCTTGGAAAGGGAAGGAGGGCGGCCCACCGCTCCCCGAGTATCAAGCCCGGTCCCGCAGCTGGAAGGAGACATCACACCCACCGCCGGGCCAACGTGGGCGGTGGGGACGGATGAACTCCATCCGCTGCCTCACATCTCACCCCGAAAACCAGCTGTGCCCCTCACGCTGCCCTCGCACACAGCAAAACGGTTGGCAAGGCCCGTGGATATCGCTCCTTCGTGCAACTGCCGGGCTGGAGACCTTGGCTTGGTGGCCGAGTGCGGGCAACTAACTCCTGATTTTGTTCTGAGCTGACCCAAAAGGTTTTTGCATTCTCAGAGCCCTTTCTTGCCGTCCTCACCTCCAGAGGCTGGTTTAGGCAAAACGCTTAATGTTTTCATATGTGGAAGAAATTATTTGGTCGTACTTAGTTTTTGACCATAATTTCCAAATAAAAAGTGGAACTTTCCATTCAAAAGCACGTTGAAAGTAAACATTTGAAATTCTGAACGAAAATGAAAAGGTACCATTTGCTGCTTAAGCTCAATTTGCAAAGAGGGAAAGCCAATTCAAAACACTTCTTTTTCTGGCAAGTTACCGGCCTGTTGAGCTGGCCACACTGCTGTAGCACATCTCTGGTTAAACAGAGGCACCGAGCATTAGGCTACAAGAAAATAAAGAAATACAGCTAGTGAAATTAAAAGTACCTGGTGTTATTTAGTATCTTCTAGTTCTGGTTCAAAACTTTGGTGGCTAACTACAGGTTTTGATGCTGTTGCATCAGTTTCTACAATTGGTCTTTTGCCAGTTTTCCTCGGATCTTCAAATGTTCCCAGTTTGCTGTCAGACAGTGGGTAAGTGCTCACATGGGGCTGGATCACAGCTCCTGTGTCCAGTGCTCCATCCCTCCCAAAATGGCTGGAGTTGGACTTGCTCAGTAACAAGCGCTTGGAACAAATATTGATCCCCACAGAAACCCAATACTCATCAGCCTTTGTTTTCTGAATCACTTGTTCTGTTGATTCTATGGTGTTGGGTTTTTTTAAAGCTTTGATAGATTTTTAATTCAAGAAATGACAATTCTTATTACAGATATGGGCTTCTAATGCGGAATGGCTTGGTTAGTCCAGGACTATGTATGACTGAAATCTCTCTGAAAACAAATCTGAGCTGACAGAACATTTTAAACAACTCTTTGAATTCTTTCATCAAAGAAAATACCTTTGCAAGTTAAGACAAATCTCTGATAAGGCTTTCTGGCTTGCTTATCTCTCATCTCCCAAAATAGCTTAGCCCTTTTTTGCTCCAGGCTGTTTTGCAAGGAAAGGTTGATTTTCTCCACCTTTGGGAAAATGCAGAAGCCTCTGAGAATGCAAACACCCACCTCATCCCTCCTGTGAAGGCCGCAGGAGGTTACAACGTGTGAGAGTGTTTTCCAACATTTTTCACTGCTGGAGGAAGTGAAGGGAAAGAGCTTTTCCCTCACTTTGCAATGGGAACACGTACTGTCTCCCTGGTTACAAATCAATAAATGGCATTAAGCCTAGTATTTCAAGAGCTGTGAGGCATTTTGAAGGCAGAGCATACGCTCTTCTTACACGATCTTAACTCGGGTGTTACTTAGAGTTTTCTGCACTTTCACGGCATGGTACAACTGGGCGTGTGGTGTTGCAGTGCGGTTATTCTTCAGCTGGATCCGTGGGGTGGGTAGATGGACCCCAAGCCCCCCAGATCACTGGCATGAAGCGGGTATTGGGGTGTCTGGGGTGGAGGCAGGAGCAGGTCCATGCCTCCCACTGGCAGCAACTCTGAGATCAGACCAAGCCCCTTGCAAAACAGCAATGAACAGCACTCATTAAATCTGCAGTGCATCTATTCCATGTTTTTTGCCTGAGCCTCATTACCAAGTGTTAAACACAGTGCAGTTTTTAATGCAGTTATCCTTGCTGCATTCTCACAAGTGTTACTGTCTCATTTTATACAGCTTAAGTGACTCGCCTTAGTTAATTGGGAGTATTAATGATTTGTGATACAGATTTGAATTCTGCTCTCCTCTGGAAGTCATCTGGTTTTAGCAGCCCAATGGTCATTAACTGCACACCTCAGTATCAGTGCTAGCTCACAGGCAGGGCCCTGAAATTCAGTAACAAACTGCGTACATTACAGCCTTTTTTTTTCTAATTACATTTTAATATTTTTAAATTTAATTTTAATTAATTTAGCACCTTGTTGGGCTCAGAAGTTTTCCTTTAAACCGGGTATAGCTAGTTGTACATTTATACAGCCCTGAAATTACATTTGGCCCTTTAAAGGCAACCGTGAGGCTGATGTGGACCCTGGTGAATATGAGTTTGACACCCGTGCTTTAGACCAAACCCACTGCCTAAAATACAGCAGCTGAAAGAGCCAAGGGATCTCCTTCCCAAGGGGCAGTGATTTCACACCCAGGCTGTGCATGGCTTTCACTTCAGGACAGCTCAGAAAGTGGATTCTGTGTGTCACTCTCTTTATTCCAAACCGAGTGTTAACCCCGAAGCTGAGCCAGGGTGTTTTCAGGTCAGGTCTCTGCTGCTGAGTCTCCTGGCACAGTTGTGTCAGCCAGAGCTGTGATGAGATAAGATCATCTGAAGGCAGAGCTGTGCCAGCAAAAGCATCTTGTGCAGATGTAGGTATAAGCAGAGAAAACAGTGCTTTTTGTCTGGGTAGCTCACTTCTCTTGAGAAAGCTGGAATTCACTCTCTCAGGAAAAGCACGGTTTTACTGTTTTTAGAAGCTGCATCTACCTTTGAAATGTTTGCTCTTCTGGCCAGCTGCTGTAGCTATGTAGCTACGTAGCTTTCAGCTGCCTGAAGTATCCTGACAGTTTAATACTCAGCAGAGCTAATGGTTTTAGCCAAAACCTCAAGCTTTGGTATGACACTATGTTCAGTCCTGGGACAAAGCACTGAACAAACAGTTTCTAGCTGTCAAATCAATAATTTAACCTTCCTCCTCATGTTTAAATTCCCCTCCAGTTCCTTCCTAAGAAGGAGAGGAGGAAATGAGAGATTCGGTGCCCAAAGGACTGACTTAATCCACAGCAGCTGAAGTACAAAATGCCCGCAAACTGTACCATCCAGAACAGTCAGACTTCTGACCTCAGCTGTCCCATCTCTGCACCTTCTCACAGCCAAACTTTTGCAAACGCTGTAAGAAAAGCCCTGCACGCTGAGCCGACCTCAGGGTTCACGGAAAGGATGCTCCCCTGGCTCTGCCGCACCAGCCAGGCAGATCTGCTTAGGGCTGACGTGCTTCACATGAGCAGCTTCTCTCCAGAGCTTCTAGTTCAAACCTTTCAGAAGGAAGAAGGCCATTTAGGAAATTATCAGTCAGCTCCTGCGCATGGGATGGCTTCAGGTGCCCTGAGAGCCTACAGCTGCAGTATGGGATGAGACTGCAGCAGCGGGAGGCAAAACACATCACCTTTCCAATTTGAGAGTCTAGTAGTGGAATCTGTCTGTGGAGAGTGTTCCTGAAAGCTTGATAAAACTGAGTCTCCCATAAAGTGCTGGAGAAAAGATGCTATTCCACACTTGTGTTATTCACAGAATCACAGAATGGTTGGGGTTGGAAGGGACATCTGGAGATCATCTAGTCCAACCCACCTGCTAAAGCAGGTTCACCCAGAGCAGACTGGACAGGAATGTGTGCAGGTGGGTTTTTGAATGTCTCCAGAGAAGGAGACTCCACAACCTCTCTGGGCAGCCTGTTCCAGTGCTCTGGCACCCTCAAATTAAAGAAGCTTCTCCTTATATTCAGATGGAACCTTCTATGCTTCAAGGTACTTGGTGCAGTCATCGTCAGTCTATTGAGACAACCAGTCTTGCATACTTTATCTGGAACCTGGTACAATTAGACCTTGAAAAGCAGGAAAAAGCAAACTCAAGTTCTTTCTCAAGTGGGCAAGAAAACTTCCCATAAAACTTTACACACCCATGAGGGTGAAAAAGGAATTAGCTGCAGGGACTTCTCCAGCTGGAACGCTGAGATGAACGTCAGAGATACGGCAGTGCATATCTGGAAATCACAAAAAGTAAGATGCAGTACCTTTCATGTAAAGTGTGAGCAAGAGAAAACCTCTTGGCATAAGGAAAGCAAACACATTCAATGGCAGTAGCGTAGCTTTTGAAAAGGTTGGTTGTTTCAGATGGGCTTTGTCTTTCTGTTATTTTGAATGATTGCTGTCATTAAAAGCAGAAAAGGAGAGATTACAGTTAGAAAGTTTTACATTCCTAAATTTCTGCAGGCCTACAAAACATTATTTTTCCCTCCCCAGATGTCTCCCACTCACTAATTCAGCTGTAAGTGTACCTTAAGTGGGCTGAAATACTCATTAGGTTTATGCACATGCAGTTTTCACAGCATTCTCTCAATTTCTATATCAGCAGGTAGTGCTTAGACTTACAGTCAGGAGCTCCTTTCTGCTATACTCAGTAAAGATGACCAGTTGATAAGAGCTAGAGAGAAGCCCTTTGGGTACTCAAAGTGTTCAGCTTCAGACACAGGAGAAAATGTTTAACAACTGAGTGGTGTAAGTATAGTCAGAAACCAGCGTATAGGTAGAGGCACTAAGTTTTACGGATAGACCTTGCTGTGGAATGTACCCAATGAGCATATCTCCACTGAAATACACACACGTGGCTTGCACAGCGATCCACCAGCAAGGCGAGTACACGAGCCTATGAAGCACTGAAAGATGTTATCAGGGGAAAGCAGGTGTGGTGGATGCAGCAGGACATAGCAAACAGTGAACATTTCTCTCAGTGCCTACTGAAAACCCTGCCAGAAACTCAGTTTGTAGCATCTGCCTCATCTGAAGGAGACTTTTCTTCTAGATGCAGCCAAATTCATTCCTTGTTCAACTCACGCTGTTAATCATGTCTGACCTCACCGCTACCCTTTGCCTATGCCTGGCCAGTGATTATACCCTCCACCTGAGCTTCTGTGCCCCAAACACTAGGATAACTCCCACTTTTCATTTCCCGCTAATTCTGAGTTCATATTGTTCCGGTCTGCCTGGCACTGTTTACCTGCAGACATAACATTACCACCCATTCATTCCTTTCATAATGACTTTCACATTGCTGTTCCCTGAGGAAATGCATAATTTTTTTCCTCAGGCACTCACCCAAGCACATCTCTTGGTTCAATTTGTTCTCAGCATCAACTCCTAGATTGCACCGTAATGAAAAACTGTCAGCGCTACTGAACGCAGTCTTTTTGCAGTTGTGCTAAAAACAGGCTTACAGGCACACCCAAAAGCTTTTTAGCAGGGATGTCGAGCAAGTAAAGCACTGGTTTAGTGATAAGTGCTTTTCGTAAGAGAATCTCAAGTACTTCATACAACCTGCACAGAAGTTACTCTCTCCACAGTGCCAATGAAGAAGGGACGAAGAGGTGAAGGACATATCTCAGTTCACAGTGTGACACCATACAGAGTCACCTGAGGAAGCATCTGAGCAAGGTGGTGCATTTGGTTGATGAGAGATTGGACATGAGCCAGCACTGTGCGCTTGCAGCCCAGAAGGTCAATTGTATCTTGGGCTGCACCAAAAGGAGCGTGGCCAGCAGGTCAAGGGAGGTGATTCTGCCCCTCTGCTCTGCTCTGGTGAGACCCACCTGGAGTCCTGTGTCCAGCTCTGGAGCCCTCAGCACAGGAAAGACATGGACTGGTTGGAGAGGGGCCAGAGGAGGCCACAAAAATGATCAGAGAGCTGGAACAGCTCTGCTGTGAGGACAGGCTGAGGGAGTTGGGGTTGTTCAGCCTAGAGAAGAGAAGGCTCTGAGGAGACCTTATTTCAGCCTTTCAGTGCTTAAAAGGGGTCTGTAAGAAAGTTGGGAATGGACTTTTTAGTAGGGCCTGTTACGATAAGACAAGGATTAAGGGGTTTAAATGAAAGGAGGAGAGATTCAGGCTAGACATGAGGAAGACTTTTTTACGAGGGTGGTGAAACACTGGCCCAGGTTGCCCAGAGGGGTGGTCGATGGATCCCTGGAGACACTCCAGGCCAGGCTGGATGGGGCTCTGAGCAACCTGATCTAGTTGAAGATGTCCCTGCTCATTGCAGGGGATTGGACTAGATGATCTTTGAATGTCCCTTCCAACCCAAACTATTCTATCATTTGCACAATACAGAGTAGCTGAACAGCTGCATTAGCACTGGCCACTCCCTCTGCAGCACAGCTGGCAGAAGCAGCTGTGGTGCGGTGCCAGCCCCACTTCCACAGCTCTGCACCGATATCTCTGCCCGGCACACTGTAGACATAACTGTAGTGACTTACTTCCAGACCCCACAATGAGTCAGTGTCACAGTGAGCTTGCTCAGCTGGCCTCTAGGCTCAGGCTTTAGCTGGCCTTCAGGAGAGGAAAACAATGCCAGTGCAGACATTCCTTAAATACTGGGGCCGGAGAGCGGTGGGGGAAGGCGACAGCATCCTGCCTAGAGGAGAACAGGAACTGCCTTTGCTTCCCATTTCCAAGAGCCCGAGAGAGGTGCACTTTGTTTGCTCCTGGACTGAACTTCTCTGGAAATGCGTTTTGCTGGTGACTCACGGAGGTGGGGAGCAGCGCCAGGCTCCCAGGCTGAGTCACCCCGGGCACACGCAGGGTTGGAAGGGCCGCTCTCAGGTGGCAAGCACCACACAAGTTCATCACTCAAAAGTACTAAAATTATCTGCTCTAGAGGAAGAAGAGGCGGTGAGCAAGATCTTAGGGGCTGACAAGGCGAGCGACCAAGCTGTCTTAGCGTATCAGTCAACGTGGTATTTGCCATGCTGTAAGCAAAGTGGCAGACAAGCATGAAAGAGGGATTATTTTATTCTGAAAGAGAGAAGAGAGAAACATGGAAAATACAGCTCGGGGGGTTCACAAGGAGATCATCAGTTAAGCTGCTATCAGTTTTGGTCTCCCTCTCTGTCTCTCCAGAGAGTTTACACCTCAGGAATTAGGAGAATAAAGCTTTCATTTGTGGAAGATACCTATTTTTAGGTTAGAAAAAGCATCAAAATTATCTTTATTCTCCATATCACTTGTGAACCCTGTCTTTTCGTTTTAAGGACAAGTAGAAGAAGACACAAAGGGATTTGAAGTGGGGAGTAAGTCTTATGTGAGTTAATATGGCTGATGTGAACAGTTTATAAATAGAACTTCACTAAATCTGCAGAACTAAAACTTTTTACATTATTTACCTAAAGCAAACTAGTCAATGACCATTAATGTCACAAACAATGGGAAAATAATTAAATCACACTTCGACACTCTTATCAAAAGGTATGCAGGATGAACTGGAGAACAGGAAAAGCAGTTGCCTCTTTCCCTTACAAAAGTATCTGAATATCTTACTGAAGTTATTACACAGACAATTTAAATCTAGATGTCAAAATGCATTTTTCAGACTGGATTTATTCAACAATGTCTTTATTAAGGCTGGTTAAATGCTTTAACTTCCATCCCAGGCACAGCGCTGATTTTGACATTTTGAGAGAAACAGAGTAACACATTTGGGATGAAGAGATGAATATTTAGGATTTTCATGAGACGAAATATTCCAAGAACAGCAACTAAACAAATTAATATGAAAATCGGAATATAAATATTAAGCTATTTCACAGGAATGCACTAATGGGGTTTTCCACCATTTAGCCTGGTCAAAGCGGTGCTGACAAGGGAGGTGAAGGCTGGGGTGGATGCACAGCAACAAGAAAATGGCACAGAAATACTGCCAGGCTGCAGGGTCACTTTGTCTTGCTGAGCTGCACCTCCTACATTCATTTTAGGTATCCTGCTGCCACCACAGCTCCTTCACAAGGACAAGACGGACAGGCTGGATGCAACACAGGTTGGAGAAGAGAGTGGGCTTGTGAATGGTGGAAGGTTAAACACGTGCAGAAGGAAAAGGAAAGCATAGAAAACAGGTGAGCGGAACAAAACAACGTAAGGGTGGATAAGCCAACGTGCATCTGAGACAAGATTAATTATACTCTGAGTCTAATCTTGCTGGAGATGGGAGGCACACCTCCTCTGGCAGCTTGGCTTCATGGAAACACCTGCGGCTGTCATGTCTGGTTGGCTAAATACCGTTGCACAAAATGGTTTTACTAGCCCTATCAGCTCATTAATGCACAGTTTGCTAATGCACAGGCATGAGGGCTGGGATCCTGCATCAGCGGTCCTGCTGTGGCGGTTTTGTCTTCGTGCCAAAAACTTCTGAGAACATCTTTAAAGAGACAGCTTTCCATTAATTCAGGTAACAGAGCGACGTGCACCGCAGGTTTCATCAAGAGCTCCAAGAGCTGGAGATCTGCTGCAGGGAGAACAGCTGTGTCCATCTTCTATAAAAATGTCTTTGGTTCCTCAAATAAATATTTTATCTTAAAAGGGTTCTTAAATAAAGTTTCAAATTCAAGCAAAGTTATTGTAATTGCTTCTCAACATCTGTGGCTATTTTTTCTAATCCTGGGTTCAGTAAAGAACTATTTAAGCACTTCCAAATAACTACTCTCCAGATCCCCTTACTCAGATGGCTTCTTGTATAACCGCACACAGCAATGCTATATTTGTGCATCAACTGCCTTAAAGTTCAAACAAACATGTCAGGAAGTTCAGAGATGAGGCCTTTAATTCATATACAAAACACATGCAAGGAACATTCAAAAGAAGTTTCAGTCCATCTTAGGCATCCAGAGAATGGTGTTTTCACATTTAAGATAAAACAAGAGTCAGAAGTAAACATTCTCTTTTAGCAAGTGTTTAGCAAACATAAATGTCCCCATTAGTCTTTGGAAATAATGACTTCAGACTAGATGGTATTTAAAAATCTCATTTTCTTTTAGAGTATATGCATGTACTTTTAGACATACATAAATAACATTTAAGCTGGATTCATTAATAATTTAACAGCCTAATTAAGATGTAAGCCTATTTAAAATAAAGCTTGAAATTCTTACACTGGGTGTTAAAACATAAGTTTAACATGTATTTTTTCAAATTAATGAAATAAAATTCCAGGTAAAAACCATAAACATTTGCTGTTACGTTTTTAAAGAACATAAAATCACTGAACTGATGGAATTACCATCTGAACATCTGGAACAAGAATTGGCCGAACTGAATGAGCTTTTGATAAAAGTGATTTTTCTACATGTGCAGAAAGAATATTGGAGTTGAACAAGTTCAATAATCTGAAACAGAAATAGCAGTAAGTTTAAAACCGAGAAACTAACTGAGAACTGAACACCAAAAAGCTTGAGTTCCGTGCTAAGCTGTGAATAAAAGTGAGGAATGAAAGCGGCACCTCTCTTTGTGCTTGTATTTTGTGGGACCCCGTGACCAGCAGTGAACACTTCCATTCACCAGCTACAAATGATCCTTCTAAATCAGTTATGTGATATATGTGACATATGATGATGAGCTTTGCGTGGTTTCTTCTGTGGACAGCATGTCTGTGTGGCTAGTTAAAAATACTGAAGGAGAGAGCATTTTTTAATAGTGTGTGTGCACTGAGAACCAAGCTATGAACCGAGCCAGAGGCCGAGCGTGCAGGACAGCCACAGCTGCTTGTGAGCCGTGGGCTTCCTCCTCTGCTCACAAGCGCTGCAGGGGTAAAACACCACACCACCATGTAAATTCTCTGTTTTCTCATTCCTGCATGAGATGGGTATGTACTTTTCCTTGCCTCCTTTGGCCCAGGCTTAGCTTGACCAGCCATGCACTGGTGTGGGCAGGCTGGCTCCTCCTCACCTACCTCCTACAGTACCTGTGTTAGGGGAGAACTAGAAAGAGAGAATAATGTGGCCAGCAGGACCAGGGGAGTGATCATCCTGCTGTACATAACACAGGTGAGGCCACACCTTGAATCCTGTGTTCAGTTTTGGGCCCCTCATCATAAGAAGGACACTGAGGTACCAGAGAGAGTGCAGAGGAGGGTGAGGAAGCTGGTGAGGGGCCTGGAGCACAAGTCTGATGAGGAGCAGCTGAGGGAACTGGGGCTGTTCAGCCTGGAGAAAAGGAGGCTGAGGGGAGACCTTATCACTGTCTGCAACTACCTGAAAGGAGGTTGTACCATGGAGGGTGTTGGTCTCTTCTCCCAAGTAGCAAGTGATAGGACAAGAGGAATTGGCCTCAAGTTGTGCCAGGGGACATTCAGATTGGATATTAGGAAAAAATTCTTCATGGAAAGGGTTGTCAGGCACTGGAACAGGCTGCCCAGGGCACTGGTGGAGTCACCATCCCTGGAGGTGTTTAAAAGACATATAGATGAGATTCTTAGGGACGTAGCTTAGTACTAGAGTTAGGTTAAGGTTGGACTTGATGATGTTAAGGCTCTTCCAACCAAAATGATTCTATGATTCTATATGAAACAAATATGTGACACACACACTCTTAAAAGATGTTTCCAAACGATGTGCTGCGTTCACAGCAAAGACATTTTCTGCAGCAGCAGGTGGCTGCTCAGAGAGACAAGGATCAGTTAGTCATATCCCTTAGAGCCAGGACGACAGAGAGTAAATTACTGAAACACCCCATAGCAATGCATGGCTGTGGCTCAGGAGCAAAAATGAATTTAAAGAATAGCTTAAAGCTCCTGAGACCCACCCTGGCCCTGAGCGAGGAGTCCATGAGCCAGGACAGTGCAGACAGGGCTGGACAGAAGCATAGCCAAGGACCAGAATGGTGCCAAAATTGTGCCCTGGGGAAAGGCATTGGGGTGGATGAAGCCTGCTGGTGCACCCAGGGCACAGCATGGCCCCCAGGCAGGAAATTTGACCAAGTGTGGCTAGGACAGGGGTTCCTCCAGCCCACCAGAGCAAGCTCATGGTGAAAGCATGTCTTGGGGGCACCTCTCAGCCACCACAGTTCAGCAGATGATGGCAGCTTAACAAGCTCTTCCTCGCAACCTCCCCTGCAGATGCCCAGGCCCGTGTCCCACCATGGTGGCCAGCCTCCTTTCTTAAGCTGTGGGCTGGCATGTCCGCCGTCCCTGTAGGAGATTGCTGGGGACCTGCTGCTGTCTGGGGACACGCCGCACACAGCCAGCCTGCTCCTCTGTGTCCCATCTCAGGGATGCTGAGGTGGCACCATCAGCCTGACACAATGAAGCTGCTGGCTTTGAACAGGGCTGGGTGAGGTTTCGGTACACAGCTGTTTCAGGGCTCATGGTCTACCTAAGCTCTGCTGTAGGCACCTACCCAGAGAGGGTTGTACCATCTGGCCCACAATGCCTTTTCCTGAGGGCAATCTTGCTGCCGTGATACTCGTAAGGCCAAGCAAAAGTTAACAATTTCACCTAACCTTTTGCCAAAGTAAGAAATGGCCAGCAAAAGCCACCAGCTCTGGTCTCCAGTCATCCAGCCCAACACCACCTCTCACCTGCCTGGCCCATGCACTGGAAGAATGTTGTTTAGTATTTCATCATCAACTCCTGTTAATAAACTCATTGCAATTAAGTTGCTGAAAAAAAACAGAACCCTCCCACCTGCCATGAACACAGGAGATCATGGGGACATGTTCAGTAACACAGGACAGAAACTGTGCTGCATTTCTTATGATAAAGCACAATGGGAAAACAAGTTAAAATCACAGGACTTTTATGTCCTCTATTGTCATTCAGACCACAGGATCTCTATTGGCTACGGTAATCAGTTTGAGCTGGCAGCTACCAAAGCTGCATTCTATATGTGGTGGTGGTTTTAAATTGAACGTGTCTTATTTTACGTATAGAAGGACATTGTGGCAAGCTGCACTCCTGCGTTTCATAAAAATTAGGCAGCTGATTGCTACTGCACTAACTTGGAGACACACATCAAAGGAGAACAGACAGACACACACGGCCCCTCAGTGATTTCAACAAAATAAGTTTAAGGCAGTTTCAAAAAAATTCATCTCATCTAACCTGAACATAGCCAAGGCATTTCCAAAAAATGGGAGGGCAGAAGCGAATTCTTGCTGTGCTCAGAACTCACATCACCTCCCCTGTGTCAGGTCTCAAGATTGGTTTAACCTGGAATTTGCTTTTGAGGGGGAAGCCGCTATCCTGAGCATTGTGCAGGCCTGCCAACAGCTTTTGGAGTATCTCAGAGGGAAATTATCTCTGTAAATAATGATTTGAACTTCCAGTATCAAGAAGGTATTCTGATGAAAAGGGCCACAGCTATGGGGAGGACGAGAATGAGAAGGGGGAGGATGAGAATGAGAGGAGGTAGTCTGGGAAATGTTTTCTTTTGCAAGCCACTGTCCCTCACCGTGCCTGGGCCGGAGGCAGCAGCCACTCCAGCAGGGAGGTGTAAGGAGGAGGACTGCAGAGGCAAGGACGGTGTCACTTTGAACACAAACCAGAAATGAATCCTTACCTAGAAGAGACACCAAGAGATACAACAGCAACCTCCAGTCATCTTACCCTTGTCTTTCTCCTCCATTCCGTGCCATAACCCGTTGCCTTCTGTTTGCCTTCTTCTGCCATAACTTGCCTTCTGTTTGAAACTACATAATCAGCTTCTGGAGGCAAGAACCTGTAATACAACCACAAGACACCACAGAGCTGTGCCCTCATCTTCATGAGGTATATATCCTGGTGGTGCAGGAGAAGCAAGTGCATCTCTTTAACAGCTGAAATTTGCATCTGCACTATGTTCAGTGAGGGCTGGTATCGTTTATCTGTTGCTGCCCCGCAGCAGATCTGCCTGTCTGCTTGAATGCTCCCACTTCACAAAAAGAGCCCCTCCAGCTTTTTAGACAAGCACTGTAGCTTGCAGGAGGAGGAAATGTCAAAACAGCACAGAATGATATTTAAAGCAAAGCATTACCCACCAGAGCACGCAGAACTGGAGGGGACATTTCTGAACTTAAGTTAGCACAAACTTTGTCTGGAATAACTTGTTCTGCAGCACGTGCACCAGTGCACTCACCGGGGACTTACCTGGCTCTGTGGCAATCTGTATCTATCAATAAATCAAATCACCCCACGGTGACATAATAGGCCACATGCTGAGAAAGACAGTGCTGCTGCCACGATTTTGTGTAGCTGTGCCAGTGCATGCAAGCTGGAGAGCAGGCACAGCGACTGAGGGAGTTCCCTGCACATTCCGGGCCGCTGCTACGCACACAAGACGTTGAATCAAAGTCAGTGAGTTTTCCATTAGCATTTCCTAGTAATCGGGATCAACATCTTGCAGAATTTCAGAGAAACCTGAATGGTCTTTCTGGCCGAACCTGAGTGCTGTTCTCTGTGATGCGAATGTGCTGGGTGACTCCTTAAGCGACGGCACTGCTCAGCTCAACAACTGGCAGTAAACAAGGCACTGCGAGTCCTGAATTTGGCAATCCCACTTAAATAAAGGTGGTGTGTTGGCGTTTGTTGTTTTTTTTTGTTGTTGTTTTGTTTTGTTTTTAGAATCCTTTAATCCTAGATGATCTTTAAGTAGTTGACTTGGCAGTAATATCCGATGATGATATTACTGGTGATCTTCAAGCTCAGGTGCAAAAGAGAGGTTAGCCACATCCGATGGTGGGAAGTGTGTAGATTCAGGTACTTCTACACACAGCCTTCTCTTAGAGATTTCAAACCTTATGCAGCCTTAAGGAATAACACCAGTTTACGCTCTGTACACAGCAGGGAACATGTGCTAAAATCACCTAAGGGAAGAATTGTGAGTACAAACCCAACCATGCCCGGGTAAATCTGCAATTCCCAAGCAGGGTGTTTTGGCCACAGAACTCAGTGAGGCACTAAAGCCTCTGTAGTCTGCATTAATGTGTGGGGATAGCAAATCTACAGCTGCCATTGGCACTGTGCTGCAATGCAGAATTACATCTTCTGTGCATCATTACTTGAGGTTGAATATTCATCTACAGAGAAGACAGCTGGGTGGGCTATTGTGAGACAGGAAATACTATAGATAGCAGCAGAGCACTGGCTTCACTTTAAGCACAAAGCTCATATTTACATGCCATTTTCTCCAAAACCTCAAAAAACTCAAGTAACAGTAAGAACTCAGACTTACTGTCAATCTGGAGAGATCTAAATATAAGCAGCAACTGCTATAACAGAAGCATAGGGCTAATGCACGCACAAGTTCTTATTTTCTTCAGACAATCACAGCTCAGCTCCATATGCTAGTTTTCTAGTCGACAGCTGTGTCCCAGCTATTGATTAAACTTTAATTAATCAAGCTGAGAAATGGTGTCACTGCTTGCAAGTACAGATTTTTATATGCATCTTAAGTTTGGTTCCTCATGCTTAATCTGCTTTTCAAGAAGAGCCACCATCAGACAAGTAGAGCCCACAGCAGGAGACAATGGAGTTCTCAAGCTCTTGAAGTCCAGCCACTCCAGCGTTCTCTGATATTCCTCTTCTTGGTTTTAACCTAATGGTACACTGATTCACTAACAAATCGGCAAGAACTTTCTATCTAACTTTCTCTTTGAGGAGAAACTTCTTTACTCTGAGGGTGCCCAGAGAGGCTGTGGAGTCTCCTTCTCTGGAGACATTCCAAACCCACCTGGACACATTCCTGTGCAACCTGCTCCAGGTGAACCTGCTTTGGCGGATGGGTTGGACTAGACGATCTCCAGAGGTCCCTTGCAACCCCAACCATTCTGTGATTCTGTGATCCCATCCCTGAGCTACAGTACAAGCTACAACCTTGATTTCCTTATATTGGTATTGCATTAGCTATCTGCTCTGTATGTTGTTCACAAACACAGCCCTAGCTTGGCAATAATTACATTTGGCAATTATTAACTCTCCATATGTGTTGCTTTCCCAGGAAAACTAGGACTGTATCACTAATGCGTGGTGTCTTTCTGCTTTGTGCACTTTACGAGTGTTTTTACTGTAACAGTAAAGCAATTATTCTTAAAAAAAGGCCTTTGAAGTGCGGAGTACTTTGAGCCTTGTTTTCACAGGTGGGAAACAGAGACAATGGTATTAAGTGAGGTCCGAAGGTCACACAGGTTGCCTGTAGCAAAGCAGCAAAACTAGACACAGATATCCCAAGCACCAAGCTAGTTGTTTAAAATGCATGATTGTTGAACTCAGTACAATTGTATATGTGATGTCAGGTAGAATAAAAACAGCTGTGGACGAGCTCCCTCAATTTCCTTCTCTTTTACGGGTTTACAAAAGTGCCTGCACCAACACATGTCTTTGAATGCAATCTTTATGCATCTAAAGAGCCTGCCCTAGATCCTGCGAGGCTGAGGAAAAACTCTCGGTAGCCATCGCGAGGGCGAATGAAGTTGCAGACACTGACATTAAAGCACCAGAGTCCAGACATTGCCAAGAAGTAAAACTACTTCAAATCAGGATGGTTGACCTGTGTCCTTTTCTGAGCATAGTAGTTTCAGATGGCTGATGGTCTCAGCCTTATCACACTAATAAAAATAGCAAGTAGAGTTTTGACTTTGGCTCTAGATCTTGACTGGTTTTGAAATAAAGGCCTGAGGAATCATGGTCTCAAAAATTGTGCCAGCTTGTTGTGCCTCACCTCAGCATTTTCTGTTTCCTGCCTGCTGTCATAGCCCCTGTTCTGGGGGGCTTTACCTGGTGGCTGTCAGAACTGAGAATTACAACCATCTCTCATCTACGTAGTACCTTTTGACTACAAACTGCAAACCTACTAAACTCACAAGAATCCAAACCTGTGAGTAGGGCTGCCCCAGTATCTGAGGCATAAGCATTTACATACTACAAAACAAATACAACCACCACCGGTGCTATGTTATTACCCAGGTTTGCAGACTTGGCAAAGCAGCCAAGAAAGCCAAAGATGAATCTGATGCATCCTCTCAGGCTGAGGAAATATCTCTGCATGCAAGCTGAGGTGTGTGGGGAGATGGCACAGCATCGTTGGGACAAAATAACTTGATGTCTATATCCAAGTTTCTGCTTCTGTGAAAAGACCAATATGTCAGTTCAGGAGGTAAAGGTGGAAGTTGTGCAGTGTCTAAAGGTACACAAACCTATGCCTACAAACTCCTGTGCTAAGCATTATTTTTGTTCTATGTTGTGTCAGTCATTGGAGCAGATAAATTTCATTGGAAGAGGCTGCCCAGGGAAGTGGTGGAGTCACCATCCCTGAAGGTGTTTAGGTTCTTAGGGACATGGTTTAGCGCTAGAGTTAGGTTGTGGTTGGACTCTATAATCCTAAGGTCTCTTCCAACCAAAATGATTCTATGATTATTAATCTCGATTATTTTAGCATTAGTGAAAGATTAAGAAAAAACTACATGTAAAAACCCCCAGCAATAGATGTTGTTGAGCTCCAAACAGCAGTAATGCCTGTGCTCTCCTAGCAGGGTTTCAGATTCAATGATCCAGTTCCTCTTCTCAGCATTCAACTAACTTATGTGAGGTAATTCTGCCACAGTAGTGATGAATAACCCCAAATGAAACCCCCAATAATTAGATTTTGTAGATTAAGTCAGTCTCACTGCAGGTTTCTCATTATGAAGACTAGGTAAAAACTTATTTGCATCATCCTTATTTCGGAAGGCAGATGAGGTGAGACACAGCTCTGACACACCACACAGTGAGATTGAGGGTAGCACATAACACTCAAGCATGCAAGTGTCAGTCTCGTTGAGTACAGCTCTGGTTTAATTTGCACTTGTCTTTACACCAAGACTTATTATAAATGGGAAAATGTGCAAGTGACTGAAGAGCATAAGAGGGTTAGGCCTTCACTTCTTACAGATGTGCAGCCAGAGAGGGCACCTCCCTCCATCACACACTTTGAACACACAAGCCAAGTGAGAGTACTAAACTCACTCTTTTTCCACAGAAACGCTTAAGGACAGAAACATTATGTAGTGAGGCCAGCTGGGCAACTCAAACCCTGACCAATAATTAGTCTTCATTACGATTCGGGTGTACCTAAGGATCTCACCTATTTGCAGAAAAAAGCCCCAGTTTCAGCAATGAAGATCAGTTTTCATCTTGAGCCAGATTACAAGTAATGTGCTCATTTCAGGAGAGACGCATTCATTCCCATAAACAGACGTGTGCTCCCTTCCTCCGCCTCCTTCTGGCCCCATGAATCTTTCCCTTGTTCCTGCACAGTGGAGCAAGTTTTAACACGCAGGACCAGAAAATGTTTTCATTTCACTTTATAGTATTCAGGGAAGTAACTTAATGGCTAAAAATACACACCAATAATAAGAACGGCCAGAAAATTGAGAACTAATAGGCAAAGCTAAAAATCTGGAAGTGGTATCCTGAGTTTACAAAAGGGAAGCCACATCTGCTTTGTAAAGTTTGTAGCTATTTCTGTGTGGCTTTGCTTAAGCTAAACCACGCCTGAATTCACAGGTTTATCCTGGCTTTGCTCTTCAGCCAAGTTTCCTATTACCACAGTAGTAGCTCTGCTCAGCCCGTCATTAACATTTACATTTGTCCTGAAGTTTCATCAAATGCCTCTTGAAATCTCAAATGTTGTCTCTGATGCAGAAAGAACTTGGTGATTTTTTTTAATTGAAAGTTTTTTATTGAAAGTTTGTTTTTTTTTGTTTGGTTGGGTTTTTTTGTTGGTTTTTTTAATTATTATTTTTTAGTAGAAATACAGTCTCAAGAAACTGCTATTAATACTTTTTCTAAAGTTAATGATCATGTGCATTTCTCTGAGAAATGTTTTGACTAAAACTGTTGCGCTAAAAATCAAATCAGGTTTAAAATTGAGGTGCAGATCACTTCTATTTAGTTTTTAATTACAATTTTACAAATATCTCAATATAATTTTGATGCTGTCAACATTTGCTAAAAAGTGATGTTTTTATTACCCCTGTGGCTCCCACTGTTTTTTCTCATTTTCTCTCTTATTTTACTTCCAGCGCAGAATTACCACGCTGCCACAAGCTTTCATATACCCATCAACTAAAAAAAAAGGCGACTTAATTTCTGGAGTTTACTTCTAACTTGTACGCTCCAAGCGCACATACATACTTAAACGTGTGGCTAATTCTAAGCAGAGCTAGTCAAGTGAATAAAGCTACTTACATTAAAACATCTGCAAGGTTAAGCTTTTAGGCCATGTTCACACCAATCTGAGTAGCACTGTGTAGAAATGCACAAGCTGGATTTGGAGCTAATGATGGAAGAAAAGCCAATTGGGTTAGCCCTACAGGATTTGCTATCATGACTAGGTTATTTCTAGGAGTCACTGGTGTGCTGATGGTGCTGTACTGTGCCATATATAAAACAGCCCGTTCGGAACTAGCCCTGGCATCTCTCAAGACAGGAGTGCAGAGCGTTATCACATCATAAGTAGTATCAGTAAAGCAGGGATCCTTCTGCAGGAAAATGCTACATCGCTAAGACACCAAACTAAAACAAAAACCCAACCAACAAACAACACCCCAGTATATTTTCATACAACTCAGATATTTTTAAAGCATTCTTTAAAAGCAGTTATGGGTTATGCTATTTCCAGCTGAAAATCAAACATCTATAATCAATTTTGGGCCACTATTTCAAAATTAAAACTCGTAAAATGAACATCTTCTGATGCAGAACTCCTCCTGAACAGCTACCGAGGACTGCAGTGCTCTAACTAATTATTAAATTTAGCCATCGTGAAAGGAAGTAATGGTCATAAACATCACTAAGACTCTACAACAAATTACTCCTGTTTCTAAACCTTTTATATTAAAGTGTAAAGTGGACATTTGTATATCCGAGCTAGAATACAACTTGTATTTCCATAAAGATGCTGAAATGAAATGCAATTCAAAAACTGTTCAAAGACACACTGCCCCGAGATGGCAGAAACGCACTAAATCCTCAGTAGAAATGCTGAAGAACCTTTTTGCTGTTATTTTTATCTACGAAATAAATTATGTGGAATGTGAACTGATTTCATCATTTTGACACAAACACCTTGCCAAAATGCTGGTCTTGAATATATCTTGTTTTCCATGTGATTAACTGTGGCACTAACCTTGAGTTCAAGATGTGAAAATTGCTGCAGTTTTTCTTCTTCTTAGCCATGAGCAGCTGTACATGACTTACATTTATCAGTTCCTGAAAAGTGTGGTCTTTTTTAAAAAGATGAATTACTGTATCTGCAAGCAACTAAGCAAGTTCTGCTACGATGATCTCATCTGCACCCTATGGGAATTAAATAAATATCGGTTTATGCATATATATGTCCATCTATTTACCTATCCAATGTTAACTGCAGAGAAAGAACATGGAAAAAACCCCACAGCCTGGCTGTAAGAGGATTTATATCCAGCCCATTTATGTACTTGAGCTTCTGTTTTAACAGTTGTACTGCAATTATTCTTGATATTGATTTTGGCCAAGCTGAAGCCAGAGGCAAAGAATCTTACCAATTTTTGTGAGGTAAAGTTTGCACTCAATTTTTGCTAGTATAAATCAATTACAATGTTAAAGTCCACTTGGGATGTATTAAACATCCTGTGAATTCTGGTCCGCATTCTCAGTGAAACTCAACTTTCAGAAGAAACAAAATTGCAAAGAGCTGAGAGCTCATTCTCCATTACAACTGTTTAAATGGTTGGAAAATGTTTCACAGGTTGTTTAATGTCAAGGAACAGCAAAATAATCCATTGGCATTCGCAAGATTACACTGAATTACACGTAGAAGTGCACATAAATTTCCTTGCACATCAGTGACCCAATTAAAATACTTAATGAAAGTCTCGTTGCTTCAGAGGAAGAGACAATCTAGTTATCCCACACAGCATGTGCCTAATTCCCACATCAGTAACTGAAGTTATTTCTTGACATACAATGGTCTGAATTACAACTACTGGAACGAGTTAGAAGTTCTGTCCTATGTAAAGCTTCCTGCCACAAAAATGTAAATGACTGGACTCTAAGTTACATCTTCCAAATTTCTTGTTCCAAAAATACCTGAACAACTTTATATTTGAGTGGGACAGCCATCAAAACTGCAAATGTCTCAAATCCAAATTTTAAAAGCCTTGTTCCCTATTACCCTGCCTTAGCTTGATAAAAGCAGGACAGCAAAATCAGGCTGAAAGCAGCAAGATGAGGACTCAGAAATGGTAACTGCGAAGTCCTTATAAAAAGGATCATGTTTATTAACACAAACAAGCTGTTCCAGTGGTGCAAGTTCCACTCAGCACTGTGCCCAACTCATTCCAGATTGATAAAGTGAAGTTTCAAATTCTGTTTAGATAATCTGTAGAAACCCCAAGTCAACAACTTTCAAAGGGGTTTAATTCTTCAGGGACTGCTTGAGAAGGCAGCAGCTGCACAGTAGCCTAAGCAGGAAAATAATCCACTTGAAAATATTTTCCCCTCAGACTTCCTGCTACCAGTAATCCTCTTCACCATTTTTAAATGGTATCGGTAATCCTCTTCACCATTTTTAAAGTTACTGACCCTTATGCTTATCAACAAACCTGAAACACCATTAAAGTGATCATGATAAGAACCCTTACCGCAATCAGTAAATAGTCCTTTTAAATACAGCAAGGATGGAGACAGAGAAGAACAACCAACAACCCAGCCCCCCTTGCTTTATCACAAAGGAACTGATGGAGCACCACGCCACAGCCACACTCACGCAGGCCTCTTGCTTGTAGCACTGTATAGAATTGCATTTTAGATTACTTATATAAGCAGTTGTCCTGACACTGTCCTTTTTCCCCCCCACCCCCCCTCTGTGAAAAATGTGTATTTTTCCTGCAACTGTATCTGGAGTTTCACTCTATTTGATCTTTCTGTTTATCTGCAAGCTTCCACAGCGCTGGAGTGTTTCCCATGGCTTTCTACCAAGGCAACTGCAAGAACTCCTCTGCAATAATGACCTCTGATTTCTCAGATACACAACACATGTTTTTATACTGGAAACTTTACGTTCCTTACAGAACTTGGATACAAAATGCCCCAGGAGTTAAAACTAAATACACAGGAAACTAAATACAGGGTTGTTGTGTTTTTGTGTTTTTTAAATTACTATCTAGGAGCATGCTGTAAATTACTGTAGTAAACCACAAGAAAGACACCTCTGAAAAACTGCATGATTTAAAAAGTTTTGAAGCTGAAGGGTTCATAAAGGGGGGCTGTCATAAGAACCTGAGAAGTCATGAGTAGCATAGAGGCAGAAGATAAAAACCAACTGTTTGCTGTCTCTTCCAGCCCCCGAAGCAGGGATCCACAAATGAAGTAGCAGTCTGCAGATGGAGCTAGCAGGAGCCAGAACAAAGTGGATCTTCCTGCAACAGGGAGGAGGTGCTCAAATAGACACAGTTGGACTGGACATCCCTCAGGCTTTACCAAATGGACAAACTCAATCAAGCTCAGGAAATCACAGAATCACAGAATGTCAGGGATTGGAAGGGACCTTGAAAGATCACCTAGCCCAATCCCCCTGCCGGAGCAGGAACAGTTAGATGAGGTTACACAGGAATGTGTCCATGCGGGTTTTGAATGTCTCCAGAGGAGACTCCAGAACCCCCCTGGGCAGCCTGTTCCAGTGCTCTGGCACCCTCACTGAGAAGAAGTTTCTTCTCAAATCCCCCAAGCTGAAAGTTGTTGAAGCAGCTGCTGCGCTTATCCTATTCTGAACTGTCTCTAGCAGTCCGCGCATGTCTGTTGCTGCTGCAGCAGAAGGGGCATTCATGAACACCGTAGCTGCTTTTAATGTTCCACACCGAATGAAATGGAAGCAGCCTGGAGCTCTTCAGAAAAAGTGCTTAGCCGCTGAGTGTATCTTGCTGAAGCATCACTTAAGTTCACCTGGCAAATCAAAGGTATATAAAGCATGAAGCATTAAGAAACCAATTTGCTTATCATCCTATTTTGACAAGATGAAGTTGAAAGTTGGAACCCCTTCTGTCAAAGAATTACTATGAACTCAAATTAGTTTGGCTAAATAGTAAAGCCCCTGTATTGTCTTCTATATGACATAGCCCTGTCTGTAAGACTTACGAAAGAAGCAATCTTTGAAGTCAGATTTGTTGTTTAAAAACACTGCATATTACTTCAGATACAGTATTGTTCAGAGTTCTGCTGCTCACTCTACAGTCCTAGAAACACACTGATATGCTTTACTGTTACAAAAGAATCCATTAATTATGTTACTTTCTCTCAGTTGTGCCAAAGTTCCCTAAATTTTGTAGGACAGATTACTGATGTCAGGTCACGTACACTCAGGATCTGCAAATGCCCAGGACGAAAACTTACCACCCAGACAGGGCCAGCATTCTGACAGCAGCAACCAAGCAAGATCTTTCCTACAAAACTTTTTGTGATTTCCAAAGATGACATGTGTATTTCTAGAGGTTTGGACATGAAAACAAACAACAAAAAGTGATGTGTAGTAACTGCCCATATATGAGAAATTACCATTTAATAAATCAGGCACGTTGAGGTACTTCATTCCCTTTTCTCTCCCATTTAACCTAAGGTAAGAGCATTTTACAGAAGCTGACACATAATACACAATGCTCAGGGCCAGGCGTTGTGGTTTTTTGTTTTATTTTGTTTGGTTTGGGGTTTTTTGTTTTAAAATTCCCAGTGTAGTAGTCTGGCATAGCTTGGCAGCAGTTCCACAGGCCCTGCACCAGTAAAGTGGCTACTTGCAAAGGACCTGAGAATTTTTGACGTGTCTCAGAAAGTCTGCCTTTCCCTCACTGGGAAGATGTGAAGTTTCTGAAAGCAATTAAGCCAGGAACAACCCAGAAAATTTAGTCATGACAGCCATCTGTCACAGTAAAGGGGAGCTGTCTCGATCAATCTTCTAGAAATGACGTACACACAGAATGTGCTACAGCGGCAGCTGTATTTCACCAGTGCACTCACCACACCACTTGCCTTTTTTCCTGGATCCTCAAATTCTGCTGCTCTGAAACATGATTTTACATCTTTTAACCTGCAAGAACCTATAACCTCAAGTATCTTCTTGACCTCCATATTCACCCAGAACAAAATAATTCTTATCAGGGATGGAGAATAAAATTAACGTATCCAGGGAAGTCCTAAGTGGCACAAAGCCTTCCAGCTGATTATTACTTCCTGGAATTCCATGACATTTTATGAATTTACATTACAGATGTCAAGCCACAAAAAGGAAGCAAAAGGCTAAGTGAAAAAGGCCAGAAGTCAGGGTCTGGGGAGAAGCAGCATCAGTTATGCAAGAATAAATTCTTCATTTCAGTTTGTATCATGAAAAGGAACACACTGCTGTGAGCAACCACTAAAAACTTCAGCCTTTTGTGCTTATGAGTAAAACAATTTTTCCAATACTCTAAAAAGCAAAAGATCCACAGAAAAATCAAGAACTTCAGTGCACCACAGGTAAGAAACACAGACTGAAGCTCTGCTTTAGACCCACGCAATAGCACCATACTTGACTAATTACTCCAAGAGAATCCCAAGAAGCAATTACACCTGAAAGAGCACAGAAAAGATTCCACCCCTCCCCAACACAAACTGTTACAGGAAATGCAAAAGTCAAGGTTTAATATATCGACATCTTCATGATTCATCACTGTAAGACACAATAGCGTTCTGAAGCACTGTTTCAATCCACATGGCAGCCCAGGCCTTCCTGCAGTCCACCTCTGCTCTAACGCAGGCTGGCCATGGCCAGCTGTCCCCTTCACCCAGCCAGACCAAGTCCTCACTCCAACAGCACCCAGGTGGTATCTGTCTCTACCACATTCTCATTCCCTGCTCCTAACTCTGAATTCTCTCTTGTTTTCCTGTCAACACAGGAAACTGGTTTCCCAAAGAAGCTGCTGCTATAGCAGAACTCCTCTCCTGTAGAGATTTTCTTATCTTTAATTCCACGTGTGCCCTCAGTAACAAATGAGTTGACCCATCTCCAGGTACAACCCTGATAACTAATCAGGCTTTTAAAAGCCTGTTGACACCTGCTTTATCACTTACCATGCCCACCTGCAACATGACTCTGTAAGAATCATATCCACGTACTCTTAATGTTTAAACAGCCTCTTTCAGTACAGCCTACAGTCACTCTTCTTTCCGAGACCACTCAATTAAGCTGCAACACCAGTTTTTTTAGAACCTAGAAAATGCACGTTAGTGCATTACAAAGTTACCCTGGCTAGGGAATATCATCTTATGCTACCAAAATCCGCATCCGTTCAACCTTCCCATTTATACTTCTAGGGAATGAGACTGGGATTTGAAAGCATGAGAACTTCGTATTTAAATTCAGTATTAGGTAGAACTGTCAGACTAACAGCAGCGCATCAAAATATCAATTTATTGACTTGATTTAACCACATCTTCTGACAACCCCCACCATGCTTAGAAAAAACCTGTCCATGTCTTACTAGAATTGTATTGTTATACAAACAGAAATAAACACATATTACCTCAACTGTATTCAAAAATATTTATTCATTTCATCATAAATGATGATAGTGACACTTTTTCTTGTAAGAGTGCTTTAAGCCAAGGAAATTCACAAAGAGTAATGGGAGAATCTAATAAATTAATTGAGAGCCACAATATTGATCATTGACTGCAAAAGACTCAAAGTTACATTTTTGGGTTTATTTTTTAGGGAAATCCAAGAAGAATCAAAAAATAGTGGTTTGACTCTAGACAGTTATATAAATATTTTGAAATAATTAATATGCTTCTTCAATAACAACATCTGCACCATTTTCAAACTAATCCAGTTCAAAAAGAAACTATGTTGAGGAACGTCTGTCTAATTTTAAGCTATTTATTTACTCCTCTATCTGTGTTAGGTACAGTATTTCTTGTTTTATTTAGATTTTCTTTCTAGAATAAAATAGAAAAAAATTTCATTTTGCAAGGGCAAAAATGGAAATTCTCAAATTTCATTTACACAAATAGAATTCTATCAATTCTTAGAAAGTACCTGTTTATTTTTTTCACTTTGCTCCATGATATTGTCCAAAATTCATTTTCTGTGAAGAAACAGGAAAGTTTATTCTACTAAACTTAGAGACAGTTAATTTTGGCCACAAGTCTGTAAAGAAAAGTTGAATGCAGGAAATCACATGCAAGTTCAATTGAAAAAAAAAAAAAATCAATCCAACAAGCCATTCTAGAAAATCTGGATGTCACCAAAAAATTCATCATTTGCAAAATGATTCATATCTACAAGATATAAAGCTGCTCTGTCAAAGCATAGGACATCAGTGCATGACAAAACTCTGCCTTCATTCAGGAAAGGGGAATTATCCAACAGTAGAAGCGTGACCTCTAGTGGGTGCCACATCTATTTGTTCGTAACAAGTTCTGAAACAGGCTGCCTATTGCTCACCTTTAGTATTAAAATAAATGCCATAGTGCTTATGGTAGTACCTACGTTTAAATTTCTGTATTAAAAATATGCACATGTATCAAATAGCTTCAAATGCTTTCATCACCTGAATTAAAAAACAAACAAGCAAACAAAAAACCCCAACAACAGAAAAACTACGCTTTTATGATATATAACGAATGCAAAAATTTGTCTAAACCTTTAATAGCAGAGATAAAAAGATCCACTCTATATACTAATGCTATATAGTTCTAAAGTTCCAATACAACCTATTAAGTGCCATGTTCTTGAGTAATTTGTTGTAACTGGGATACAATTCTTGCAAAAGCTGTCCCCCAAAGGATCATCCTATATTTTGCATTCACTTACAGACAGCACTATATTACACAACCATTTGTAAAAGTCACAGATTCAAGCAATAGAAAATCACCCTAATCCCTCCAAAAACATAAAGACTATAAAGGATACTATAGAATTTTAACATTTTTTCACTAACAGATAGTGCTGGCCTCGCTCTGAAACCAAGACAATCTAGCCAAACTTCTCTAGTTAGTAAGCAACCTGCGACAAGACCGAAGTGCCTTATTACAGCTGAAGCATTACTTAGGTTCTATGCACTGCCTCTCTAATAATACAGTACAAATAATACAAAATAGTAATTAAGATTTTGTTGCGCTTTGCATATATCCTTATCATATTTGCATAATGGGGAAGTGACTATTTTTCTCAGAATATTCTATTCTGATTGTTATGGTGATCTAATTCAAATCTTTGCTCCCAGAACTGTAGGCTTTGTATTCACTTTTGACTATAAAAATGGCACTTCTGAAACTGGCAAGGAATCACAAACTGCATCATTTGAGAATTAAAATACCTTATTCTACAACCGTGGTGTACACAAATCAGTATTTCAATTGAACTTAATAGTTACAAATATTCTTAAACCGTGTAAGTACAGTAGGTTCTACAGAAAGTAAATAATCAATATTTTACCATCTGAAACAAAATAATAAAATAATAAATAAAAGTTTAAGTATTAAAACTAAGAAAAAATATTCCTGTACATTGTATGGTACCTTTTGTTTAAAGCTTCTTAGCAAAAATATAGTAATGTGTTTTAAGCATTCCAGTTACAGATGGTTCAATATTAAAATGTCAAGGTTTCCCCATCATGAAAAAAATATTGCATTTTTCCATAGGTGCAGCAGAAACTGTCTCTCTGAACAAGGCTTCAGTCTTTAAAAATATATAGACAGTAAGTATCAATTCAAATGAAACATCAAAAATTATAATACAGTACTGAGGATGTACGGTTGTTGTGCATTATGGATTTTACATTCCTTCTTATTCTGAAAAAGCAGAACTAGAGAGCCCACTGTATGTCACTGAGTTCGGCTGGATCCCCCAGCCCTCCATCAGCCTCCAAGTAATTCATAAGAGCCGTCATAGCAGTGTCATCATTTTCACATATTGCATCGAAGTCCAGCTGAGAATTGCCACCTATAAAATGATTAAAACATTAGCATATGCAGCACAAAGCACGAAGAATATGGTAACTTTCAAAACATATTTGTTTTTAAACAGCACCTTGCTTTTAAGAAGAGGCAAACATTTACATGTAATTTTCATTGTTGTTGTTGTTTGTTTGTGGGTTTTTGGATGTTTTTTGTTGTTGTTAATTATTTTTAAAAAATAAATCAAATAACAGAAATAATGGCCGTCTGCAGACAGTTACATGGACATATATAATTTAAGGAGATGTAAGTCTTCCCAATCCATTGGACTACATCCCACTGCCAGCTAATAGAACTTGTATCCAGGTAGTGCAGTTCATATCACTGGAGTAGAACACTGCATTCTACTTTATGTCACTTCAGTGGGAAATGCAATCATGTACCTGGATTCTCATCTGAGGTACTATGCCAGATAAACTCCTGAAACTTTTCGGGTTACTACACATCAGCTCTAGAAATCAATGGTAAAATGCTTTAGCTCAAGTATCAATGCAAAATGTTTCCCTGCCTATCTTGGATAAAAGTTGAGTTTTTAATGTATTTTTTTCAAGCCCCTATTTGAGGATTAGCTTTTTTTCTTTCTTTTTTCTCTTTTTAATATAAAGTCCTCACAGCTAAACTGGGAGACAGCTCTAGATTATGAATAAATAAATAAAACTCTATTAACTCAAATAAAAGAGGAAGATGGAAGAGTTTCTACGAGCTGAGGTACTGGATAAACACAAACATTGCTTTTATAGCACTTTGCCTTTTATGTTAATAATGATACAACTGCGTTCTCTTTTTACAGGGCCACCAAATCCAATATCCAGACAAACTGCTGGGTTAGCCTATTCTTGAAGGAGAAGAAAGAAAAAAGACATTCTTTGTGAAACATTCTGACTAGCCCTTTGAACTGACTATTTGTAGCTCACAGTTAAGAAAGAGATGAAGTGCTAAAAGGACAACAGTTCACAAATTACAAGCAGTGCCCTTACACTGCATTGAAATACTTCTTACCCATCTCTCTTTTCTGGAGAGAGAACTAATAAGAACCTACTTAAAACTTGGCATGCAAGAATGTAATGTAAACTTCTGTTGCAGGATGTAATTTTTGTCATGAGATTCAATCAGTGATCAAATTTTGCTGTTTGCCTTCCAGTGATAACACATCTGTTCTAAGAGTCCTCTCATCTTAAGACAGACAAAACACTTGACAATTTATACATGGCTGTAAAGTGGTATACTAAAAAACCACACCATTTATCAGAGATGTCTTCCCCTGCAACCCCCAAAGTATCCACAAGAGAAGTAAATCTTACCGAGGAGAGGTTCATTATTGGGAAATTGAATAGCACCCTGGTTTTGTTCTGAAGTCTCTAAAACTTCTGTTTCTGAAGGACATAACTGAATCAACTCTTTATTTGGCACCTGAAAGAACAGGAGTAGTAAAAGGGACAGAATTAAATCCTAAATTTAGTCACAATTACTACATTACAAAACTATTATAAATTGCTGTCAAAGTATTTAGAACTAAATAGAGTAGATGAAAAACATGCATCAAGAGACAGATCTATTGCATTTTGAAAATAATTCTGTTTAGAGGTTCACATTGCACTAGATTTGGCGTAAATAACAGGTGTTACTTACACATCTGTCAAAGATACTTCGCAGTGATGGCATCTGCTTCATTCAATATTCAGCAAATAAATCCATGACAACAAATTGTACTGGTGTATACTTTCTATGTCTAGTACCAAACCTACAAATTCCCAGTGACATCATGTTTGTCAGTGTTTACACATTCTAGCTAAAAGATAAAAAACACCTCATACCTCCCATATGTACTAAACTATGTGAATTATAAATTTGTATCTTGTCTACTATTTTGCATCTTGTTACCATAATGACAAATATCTATGTAGTTTTAAATTACTTTTTGCACTTTGGAAAAATCTGGCTGGCAACAATAGAGATAGAAGTCATCCTAGTCCAAACATATCAGGAAAATAAAAATCTTTTTGGCTTTTTCCCCACTTTTGTTTCATGTAACACATACGGGCAACTTAGCAGGATAGATTTCTTGGGTTGCCTGACTTGCATAGGTTCTACTAGAAAATTAATAAAGTTGAAATGCTTTACAAAAGCTTTTTACGAAAAAATGGGATGCTAAAGCACAGAAAGAAACACCTTGAAAGAATACAATTAAGTTATCCTTATGATGAGATGCTGCATGATTTAGAGAGTTCAGCATATATAAGTCAACCAACTCTTACGGAGAAAGACCTGCAGTAAGGCAGGGAAGACCTGACCATAAAAAAGGGAGGATGCCAAAACAATTCCTAGTCCAGATTAGTATTGTTAGGTAATAAAAATTGCAGTGGAAATAAACTGCCTTTAAATGGAAAGAAATTTACATTCAAAGTAGTCCTGATGGAAAAGTAAATGTTTGTTCATACAGTGCACAATATACAACATACAATATAGTTAAGCAAAAAATATGGTAATTATTCCATAGCTATGGTCAAGAGCTGTGATAGTCACACTTCCTGGTGTTACCAGCACTACTAGGTTAGCAAAACAGCATATTCTATCCATTTTTAGAAGACTACTAGAATATTTTCAAAGTAAAAATGTTAAACATTTCGAAACTGAGAACATACAGCATAGATTTTTAAAAGGGTCTTCAAGAACATTAAAAGTCCAAGTGGGAGAAAACAAGAACTGACATTTTATTTAGGTTCTCAAACTGAACAGGTGACACTTTTACTCTCTGACAGTTATTTAGCAAAAGTTTTCCTGCAATTCCAAATCCAGAAAAGTCCTAATCACATGAATCACACTCATATTTAGTGTATTTGTAGAGCTTCAGCAGTGACACTAATAACTGTGTGGAGACTGCAGTCCTCTCAGCTTTGGAAGGAGCCCCTTCAGGAGTGAACTGATGTGCCTGTAAATGAGGTTGGAACTTCTGCTGCTGTCACATCTCTCAAAAGACTTTCTTGGCTGCCAGGCGGTTGGCAATACCTTACACATTCTCTCACAAAAACACAAGTCAGGGTAATTTGGTTCAAACATAGACTTTGAGCTATCTGACATTAACCATTTACTTTCAGATTTTTACAGGCAGTGACATACTCACATTGCTGCAGTTTACAGTTAAAGCTGGAGAAGGTGACTTTCTCAAGAGTTGTGATGGACTTAACTCCCCAGATGGTGAAGAATGCAACCTAAAATTGTATATGTTTAGTTGATTTACCAAGTCACACTGATCATAAACTGAAAATCAGCTTATATGTTGCAGAACCCACCAGACCTCCCCAGTGATGAAGCATGAGCCAGCTAATCTGAGACAATGTTGTCTTAAATTCTCCTGCTCCAGGTTTCAATAATGGAAAAAGCAGAAGAGATCAATAAAGGCCATGGGTCATAAATACTTGAGCACACTTTAATTTTTCTGTTGAATCACTGGCACTGACAGACCAAAGAGTAACAGAACTACACACACTGGGACAAAGATACATTTCAAGCACAAACAGAATACAGACAGCATCAGGAAGTTCTGCTAAATGGTGAAGGGAAAAATTACATCCTTCTAATGCTCCCTCTACTACTATTTTGTTATACTTGTACTTTCATATTTCCATAAAATTCCAACTAAAGACTGCTGCTTTGTTACCAGAATTCTTTGAGATTCTATTCATTTTTCCTCACGAAACATGCCGGATATGAAACTAACAGTGAAAATGTTGTGCCAGGGCCCTTTGGAGAGTTCACTTCTGTTTCCCCCTGTTCTTCCTGACTCCCAAAGGACAAGGCTACAGAAGAACCGGGGCAATCTGGATGCTTCTGTTTCCATCACTTCCTCAGATTCGGAATTTGATAAGGGATTGGAGGAAAGATAGAAAATGAGTGAATAAACAACCTATTTTAAATAAAAAGAGTTATTTGTATGGAACATTTGTTAGTTCCCTACATTCCAGTATCCAATGCACTACTTGATAAGCAGTACTGCCATCTCTAAGAGCTGGGACAGAAACTCCAGATTGAATAGATTTATAGCATTGCTTTAACTGAAATGATCATTCATCAGATGGTAATTAAATTCAGATATGCTTTTAAAAAGAGCTGTAGGCATAGTCCTGAAGTTTTAAAAAAATCTTGGTGATGTCTGATGCACAGCTTGAGAACCATCTGTGTCTTACTGATATTAAAAAAATGCAGAGAACAGATTAAGGTAGTAAATGAGCTCATCCTATTTGATTGTCTTTGTAGTCACAAAGCTATGTGATGAAAAACAGCTGGTGTTAGTCTCTGTTAACCACTTTTGTTTAATTTTGATTACCTCAGTGTGTGCAAGATGGTAACTTGATTTCATACAAAGAAAAATTAAGAAATAGCATGAAGCTCTATTCTTTAGCTGGAAAAAAATCCAGCATTTTTCTCAGCAATGACTCTGGAAAATTGAACTGCATCTGCATGCAACCCTGACATCTCATGAAACAGTCAGTTCTTACAACGAGGCCTTCAGTGCCCAATTGTATTTGTAAGCGCCTCTAGTTCATTTTCCCCCAAGATACAGGACTGTAGGATGAGTATGATGCCAGAGATCCCAGTTACACAGTGCAACCGCTCCCTTCCATAGCTGGCTTCTTTCCAGAACTGCCCTTCCTTTGGACAGTTTACTTTGTCCTGCATGATTTTGCTCTTAACCTTTTCTTTCACCTGCACAGCTACTTCTTGGGCTATTAGTCTCAGCACAAGCTTATTTCTCAATTTCCAGTGTCCATGGACAACCAAGATCTCTGAAACAAACACACCTGTGCTAAGACTAGAACGGCTCAGATCACTCTGGCTAACAAAGCTGGCAAAACATTGTTCCTTTCAAAATTTTCTGACATTCAGTCTATCAGTTGAGAAATAAGATGATTGTTCCCAAAGAAAGCAACATAATGTTGCTTCATTTACTAACCAGTGTTCAAGATGTGAACATATCATTGAAAAACACTAAATTCAATCAACGACTTGAAGAATAAAGCTACCTGATGCAGCTCTTTGGTGCGTGTGCTCATCACTGCCAGCACTTTCACAAATATTTGCCCTGGAAAAGTAGTTCTTTGAATTCAGAACTTGCAGTTTATTTCTCCTAGCAGTCTCACTCTTTAAATCAGAAGCAAGTCTGAACTGTTACTGTGATCTTCCTGAAAAGATGTTTTGGTAAATCAAACACACTGGCACAAATATCCTGCTGCCTTGAACTGCTGCTCCATAAAGCAGTAAAGACATGCTTTACTTATATGATGAACTCAAGACATCTACAAAATGAATCTCTGACAGACAGGGAGGTATGCATCATGAGTTTCAAGCTTATGACAGGTGGAGAGACAGTAAGAAAATTATGAAATTATGACAGTATTAACACTATGGAAGCTGAACTTTTTGATAAATAAGCTCAATATCTGCAAGGTCTGTAGTGGATTCACTTGGGATCAGGAAGGATATGAAATAATAAATATTCTTCTGAAATATCCCTAACGAGGCCTCAGTCACACCTGCCTCAGCTCTATAGCTGAATTCCATTTAAACAGACTGAAAAAAAAAACCAACCAACAACCCACTGTTACAAAAATCCTCCTCCAACATGGGGACATTGATTCACTACCATTATCTCTTCTCCAAATTCCACAATTCCGTCTGTTGTAATGGATTCTTCTGTTTCCTAAGATTTAAACAGACAGACTTTGCTCTCTTGTGACCTGCTGAACTGTCACAGAACAGTAATGGTTTGGTTTGATCTTCATATAAAGGTCACAAAACTTCCCTCTGTTGCTTAAAAAGATACTGCTCCTGAAACTGTTTGCCTCTGTAGCAATATGAAGAGAAAGAGCATTGTTTGTGGTTCCTAAAAACAAAAGCAGTAGAACTTTCAAGGGGTAGCTTTGAAGAAAACTTTCCCAGGAATGCAGTCATTCTTTCATCATCCAGCAAATTTATTATTCGTTCACTTAATAAACTGGTTTCCTTAAGCTGATGACACGTAGGCTCACGTGGACAAGCATCTTCAGCAAAGGTCAGGTGACTTCAAGCAAGAATATCACACTGAGCTGACTAAAGCATCTAAAATGAGTGTCAAATCAAGCTCTTGGGTTGTGCCTGGATATTAACCATCAGAAATAAGAACTTCTGCCAACTTACTTCAGTCTTCAGAAAGATATAATACAAAGTGACTCTCCTTCCATCTATAGGTGGTACTGATGAAAAGACTTTAACAATGGTATTACCAAAATATAACATCCCATCTTCACTCTGTCTTCACTGTTATCAATCCTTTTGTTTGTTTGTTTTGTTTATTTGTTGTTGCCAGTCCTCTTCCTCCTCCTTGCTGGATAATCCCAGCAACCTGCCAACCGGCTGTGGGACGGATTTTATGTTTTTGGAAGCAGCAATCTTTCATCTCATCACAATCAAAGAGTTTATTCTTTTATTCTTTTCATTGAAAATGAATGACTACCCATGCAATTTTACTATTCTAATAAAGGGATGTGACTTCATCGTTGGAAGGCGATTCCAAAATACTGGAAACAGAATAAGAAACATCTGCTACTGTCACTCATCACACTCTTAGGCTCTGATCATGGCTTTTACTGTTTCAGAAAATCAAATACTGTTTTCTGATGAAGAGACAGCTGAGAAGACAACCACATTGCAAAAAGATAATGTGTAATCTTAGACCTCAGTGTGGATTTATGAAGCGGAAATAACACTTAACCAACCTCATAGCCTTCTGCAAGGAGGAGACAGGCTCAGTGGATGAAGAGATAGCACTAGGTGTTATGTACACTGACTTCAGTAAAGCTTTTCGCACTGTTTCCCATAACACCCTCACAGACAAGCTGATGCGTCAGACTGTTACTGATACAGCAAAAGCTGGTTGTGCTATGGCATATCAACGTATGTATAGATTTGAGGACAAAAGGCTGGAGTACAGCCCTTCAGAAAGAGCTCTGGGGTGTCCAGTTGATGGTAAACTCCATGGGAGTCAACAGTGTGCCCTGGTTGCCTAGAGGGACAACAGTATCTTAGAGTGCATTCAGTGCAGTATAGCTAACCAGTCAAAAGGAGTGATTGTCCCACTAGACTCAGCATTGGTGTGGCCTCACCTCAAGTGCTATGTGTGGTTTTGGGCTCCCCAATATAAGAAGGATAGAAAAATAAAAGAAGACGTCCAAAGGAGGGAGATAAAGATGGTGAAAGGGCTAGAGGTCATGACTTATGAGGAACAGCTCAGGATACCAGGTTTGTTCAGCTTAGAGGAGAATGAGAGGTGACATTCATTGTTGTCTACAACTTCCTTATGAAGGAGAGCAGACAGGAAGGTGCTGATGTCTTCTCTCTGGTGTCCAGTGACAGAATGTGGGGAATGGCTTAAAGCTGTATCAGGGGACGGTACTAAGAAAAAGATCTTCACTGAGAGGATGGTCAAGCACTGGAACAAGCTCCCCAGAAGAGGTCATGACCTCAAGCCTGTCAGTGTTCAAGAAACGTTTGGACAACACTCTTAAATGTATGGGTTAACATTTAGGCTGCCGTGTGTTGAGTCAGGAGTTGGACTTGATGATCCTTACGGGTCCCTTCCAACTCAGGATATTCTACAATATGAAACCATTCCTTATATCTCTACCATTTTGCCAAAACTGGTGTCCTTTTTCCTGCAAGATTTAATACTATTACTTTTTTGGGTCCAGTTGCAAGTGCCAGTGGAAAGAACAACATGCGACTTAAGAACACACTGCTCTGCAGACATGAAAACTTTCTTGGCATTCCTCTACCTGGAACTGGAAACATAAGATCTAAAGTCTGAGAGATAGCTTCATTTATCCTAAGCTAACACTTAGATAACTTGTCCTGTGCTGATGAGATGATAGTCCCATTATCCTAAATTTGACCTTAACAAAAGCAGTTGGACCTTCTGATGAAGCCTTAATTCCTGAGAGAGTTGTGACTGAAAACTTTTTTGGTGCACGTGCATCCCACAGTCCTGGAAACAGGCAGCTCAGAGACTATTTAAAAAAATGTTCCTAGACAACAAATGCTGATACAGTGCAAACTGGCACAGAGTAATAACCTTACCCTCTATAAGCAAGTCAGGCACCACTGTGGGTGCACAACACAAAAAATACATAAGGGCATCTTCACATTAAAATTATATCTCTTCCTTTCAAATTTCTTGGTTATGCTGTGTACCTGCTAAAATTAGTTTTAAAATGGTCAATCCTTAATTAATGATTTGAATCATGTATGGATTCCCATTTGGAATGACGCAGTGTGTTGTTTTTTTTTAATCTGTGTTTGGGTATTGGGAAGGAAAAGCGCTATCACTGTAGCCTACATTCAGGATAATCCTGAAAGGGACAGGGCAGCCTACGAAAGTGCTCCACTGGGGACTGTTTCAATGGAAGTTTTCCTCCTCAAGACAACTGATTTTCCATTCCTGAATTGTTTATCTACCCATTTCAACATCATGTGAAGAAGCTGCATCACAGAAACACTTTTGAAGTCATAGTTAAATAATACTTTCATTACAAAGGAAACTGCACGCTCAGAACAGAACTACTTGTCAACACCGATGGTGTGTTCTGCCATGCATGGGACAAACATTAAATTGGTATCTCATAATGCCACTACTCAAACTAAGAATATTTTATACATGTAACACAATAAAAATGAAAGTTGAACAACCCCCACATAACCACATATGCCTCTTCTCTATCTTTACTTAAAAGCCTACTTCATGATGTTAAGCATTTATTACCTTTGCAACTCTAGTATTTCATTTGCAATTTCAGTTCCAATACTTCCAGCACCAAGGACTGTTCCAGAGGACATTCCGGGTACATTTACTAAAGGTTGTTTTACAGCGTCTACAGTTAAAAACCAAAACAAAACACAAATTTGCAGCAGTTTCATTATGCAGCAAGGAATAATCACCTCAAAGATTCATTTTAAAGCTGTTTTTGTTCTATATTTCTTTATATTCAGAAATGAGGTTCCTAAAAACACTAACTCATGGGGGAGGGCGTTGTTAAGTCTCATTTGAAATATAAAGATAAGTGAAAAATATATTTGTGAAAATTACTGATCTCCAGGAATGAAATTAGATTTAATCATTACCACCTCCAGTCTCTTTCACAGGCAATGCAAAACACATGAGAAAAAAACCCTTGGATTTTGCACAAACTGAAATCAATTATTAAAGAGAACAATTTCAAAAGCAAAAATTAAAAATCTTATAGTAAAATCATAAAACAGAATGCAGAAACCAGAATCTATGCATAGCAGAAAAATATTAACAAAACGTATCAAAATCACCATCACTCTATATTCTAGAGGCAAACTGAGAGAGTACAATTGCATTTCTTCAGAAAACAGGCAAGATATGAAGAGGATCTGTGACAGAAGCATAACATCTTATCAACAAAATCCCAGCTATAGTAGAAGCTGCTAGAAGGAAAAGATATGCCATAAGCCTTTCTGGTGACAGTGATGTGAATGATCTGAATCAGGATGCTGTCACTAGAAATTGTCACCAGAATTAGCTTTAAAAAAATTATTCCTTCCTTGCACAACAACCTGGAATAAAAAATAAATTCCTGGATTGAAGATTGAATAAATCTAAAATTGGAATGATTGATCAGGAGATGCCCCTATGATAACCGTAAGAAGCGACACTTGCCTTCTGCAGGCTGGGAGCCGTAAGGGACCTGTTCTTCAGCTGACTCGTTATGACCTCTGAGATTTAAATAAATTTTTAAAAATAAAAACAAAACAACAAACAAAGAAAATCAACAAGATTTTCAAGGGCAAAACTCAGCGTATTTAATTTCAATAATACTTTACACAGAGTAAAATCTTAACATCCTCAAACTAGTAAAAACATGAGATATTCCTCACTTTTCAATGTTCAATACTTAGTACTGTTGCTTCTAAAGCACTGTGTGAAATATTCATTTCCACTTATTCCCTAAATAAAGAAGAAAAGCCAATATAATTGTCTGTGTTCCATGACAAGAGAACAAGGCTGCAATTTTTACTCCTAGAAGGGAGACCAGTTAACCAGAAACAACTGCTACAAGGACAGGTCAGTGGTTACCTTCTGACAGCAGCTGCTACCTGCCTTCCCTCCTCTCGATGGCTGCCCATGCCCAGATCTCCAGGGCAAGAAAAAGCAGCCTTTGGCTGTTAGGCAGCATATACTGTCTTAACTGCTCTTCTCTCTCTTCTTCAGGAAGGACATGGGCAAAATAGGTGGATGATGTTGACTTAAGACATGAACCAGCTACAGAATGGGTAAAAGGCCCCTTTCACAACTTGGTTTAATGGAAATAAAACCCCCTCTCTATTCTGCTCTCAAAACCCCAGTCAATGGCAAAGATCTTCACTGTCATTGGAATAATCCAAATTACAGCTCCAGAGAATGAAAAAGAATTAAACATACACATTTACTGTCTCACAGACTCCTCCCTTTCAATTGATTAGAAGAGCATCTTTTTGCCTTGCCTTCCATTTCTATGATCTATCAATTATGCTTCTCCACATTCTGACACATGGTAGGTAGGGTAGCACTTAAAATTAGGTCAACTGACACATTCAGTCTAGTAAAGCTCAGAAGGAAAGGCAGAATTAACTTGACATTCCCATTTATTCATACAGACTTTTCTTAAAAGATCCTTCCTTTCTTCCTTTAATAAGAAACCCTTTCATACAATTTTTTCCACTAGGAAATAAGACAGTTTTCAGAGTTAAATTCACCAGTTAGGCCTGAAATAAAAATAACCGGTAAATGCAAAAAACCCCACATTCTTCCAGGTTACTCAACCACTTTTTGTGCTGTGTTGATTTTTTCTAGTCTTGTTCTGCTTCTTAAACAGGTTGCTTTCTGTTAAACCTAACTGTAATTAAGACAAAAAATAACATGGGGATTAATATCATTAATTACTTACAATACCACAGTGTTGTTTGATACAATGTACTCCAGCTCTTTGGTCCATGGATTCACGAAACTAAACCACTGACTCTTTAAAGTAACAAAAGTCCCATCTTTTGCTCTAAATTTGTAGGAATTTGTAAATACTTTTTCTTTATTCTGCAACACTAGATAAGAAAGGAAAGTTGTAATACCAACATTTATACCTAGAAAGATAAAGTTAAAAAAAAAGAATCTGTTTCATAGCATCGTAAAAACAAAATAGTTTTGATGGCCAGAAATTAAATTAAATTAAATTAAATGCTAGAACAACTGACAGGATAGGACCCCTACTAAAATCAAAATACAGTTTCAGCAATGTTATTAATCTTAAAGCCCAAGTACTAAGTTTCTGCAAACCGCTATTAGGGATACTCCCAACTTGGTGAACTTTCATAATCAGTGTCTTTAATTACATGATTAGGCATCTCTGCTCTTCAGGACTCCTTCATTGTTCTTAGAAAGAATTGATGCAGGGAGTTGAAAGAAGCATTAACATTCTTTCCTGGTAATTAAAGCACTGGGCTAAGATCCAAGACAAGAGAAGTTTCTCCCTGGTTTTGTTACAAGCATTATGCAGGCATATCTTAATGCAGATATAGAAAAGGACAATGCTAAGATTGTTTAGTTTCATTAATTTTCAGCTCAGATTTTTTAATTTGTACTGTTTTCACAAAGCAGTTACATGTAGTAGTACGTAGTCTGGGAAGACAAATATTTTGTACCTTCTTTATGTTTTTCAGCTAGATGATTGTGATCATCTTGATGGCAGTACTCGTAACAAGAAGTTCCTAGAAGTTCTTGTGGCAGATACCCTAAAATTGCTGTTGCACTGTTAGAAATAAAAACATGAACTACCGTGGGTGTAAATAATTGCGAAGCTCGTTTTCTTCAGTATCAGATAAAGTAGAAAATCAATATTTAAAGAAATAGATGCTTATTTTCATGTCTGGGAAAAAGATATAGCATTAGTATTGCTCCAAACAACAAAAAATATTCACCGCAAATTATCCATTTGCAGTGAATGGTAATTCAAAGACAAAATAACAGCGTTTAAACATGCAAACCACATGTACACACAACATACTGATGATCATCAGGTTTTCCCATTAGCCCGTCAGGGCCCTGGTCACATATAATGAGTCATCCAAAAAATTTAGTAGTTGAATTTTGCTCTGTCACTTTAATGAACAGGTTTAAACTTACACTTTTAGATGGAAGACAAGATGACTGAAAGCGATAAAAAAGGTTCCAGTGATAATAATAAAATTCAATATGTAAAGTGGTAACTCAGTCTACACAACAAATAAAAGTCTGTTTTAGAAAGTTCAGGAAAAAAGATCTTAGTTTTCACTTCTAATGAAATAATTTAGTACTTCATTCAGATATATGTATTTGTTTGAAATAGTAAGATCTTAAGCACTAATAATTTATGAACTGCTTCCTGTGTATAGCACCTAGAAATTCTACCCTGCTTGAGAAAGCACAGTTCTGGCAGAAGGAATTAGAAAACATAACTAGTGGTGTCATTTTCTCTTCATTAAAGAACAAAATGCTTACCGCTGATCTACATAAACAAATTTTCCATCCATGGTAAATCGTGTCACAAATTCTGTTGCTTTGACTTTTATCTCTCCACTCTTTTGTGGAACAATGTAAGGGTGTAACCTCCCAATTGCAACAAGACAGTTAAAGTTACTACTGTTCTTTTCTATGTCAGTTTCCTCTTCTACTCCCACCTCATTAGGAGGCCAGTTCTTCATATAACCCGTACAGTGAATGGTACAGTATTTTCTGTGATCTAATAAAAATAAATGAAATAAAAAGCAGTTATGGTTCAAAAAGTAAACTGAATTGTTTTTATTCTGTTCACCATGAGACTGGCAACTATATCTTATGCTCACCTACAACAACTTTACAATGCTATAGATAATTTTACAGAATATTTTTTAGTTAATTTTGTACTAAAGTTTGGCTTGCCTGGAGAGAGTGCTTCTAATGCTATGTAAGATTTAGGAAGATAAGTTATAGGTGTTGGCAGTTCAAACTCAGAAAAAAAAAAGTAAACCAACAACCTGGTAACCCACAAATCACTTTATATGGTTTCACATGGATGGTAAACTAAAATAAACCAGAGAGGCACTCTGTAGCTTCCAAATGAATTTACCTTCTGTGAACATGATGATCTTAACATATGCTTACAGCAATTACTAAAAGAATCAGTTGAGATGATCAAATCAAAACAACTCAGCTTATTTTCTATTTATCTTAGCCTTCTGAATTTCTCAACTTTCTGGGAACACAAATATTTTTAAAGTCTTACACTACAACATACACTGTCATTCATTTCTATGGCTGGTAGACTCTCTGCTGCCCATATAACATGCAAACACCCTGACAGATAGCATTGACGTTATGTGCCTTACAGTAACTATCTATTAAAAAATCACCAAAGTATTTGGGACTATGCTTTACATAGATTCGACTGCATTAACCCTCTAAACTATGGAAAACGTGTATCAACTTTGTAAAATGAAAAATGGAGTTATCCTACTGTAACTTTGTCGCAGTTTCTCAGATTGTCAAGGTGCCTTCCCTCAACGCTGCTCTCCTGAGAAACATTTATACAACTTAAATTCTTATCTCACCAAGTTAGTTGGCACATCAAGGGAGACTGCATTCTAGTTATTTACAATGACAGACCTATTTTAAAATTGACTATTGTATGGCATATCTCAACAATAACAGGTTACACTGAAAAACAAAAGTAGGAGGACTTTTTCAGGGTCAAACAATTTCAGCACATCTTTGCAAAAATCAATACTAAGGTACTAAACAAAAGCTGGAAACTACATTTAAAAAAGATCCATTCACTGAAAACTTGACAAGAGTGTACTGCTGTACAGGCACACAAAATACGAACTAAATTATAAGTACTGGAAAAAATGAATGGAATTACACTAATAACTTTACTATGAAAAGCAAGAAAAAAAATCCTACTTTTTAAGTACACACAACACAAAGTAAATCAGAAAAAATTAGGTTTACTTGCGCTTTTTTTCGCCTTCGAAACAGTAGATTTTGCAGGCCTTATTCACACAGTTATCTTCAAGAGATACATTATTTGGTTTAATTCTTCTTATCTGCTCCAGCGCTTTCAAAAATTTCCCTGAAACTGCTAAAATTTGACTACGAGGGACCACACCCTCCTAAACAGTCACTGTAACTCAGGTTCCTCCCTCCCTCTTGTCCAGGAGTGAACCAGGAGGAGAAAGAGTACAGTTAGATTGCTTTTCAAAATGTGTCTCCAGTACATAGTTACACTTCTCTACAGCTACTTCGTCAAGTCAGTGATAACTACAAGGGTCACACTAGTGACTTGGAACTTAAATACACCAAGTTTCAGTACATGCAGCCCCCACTTAATCTACACTGCTTGAATACCTTTCTTCTTTGGGTTAGGCAAGCATTCCTTTTCTTCTTTGACTGCAGTTCTACAACATTTTATGCGACAGAAGAAGGAACGTCGAGCACCAGAATTCAGTCGAGCTGGTCCAGCTTGAAAATCTGTGTGTACTTGCAAGCCGGCTTACAAAAATTTAGTAAAGTAGTTAAAGCAAACAAAATCCATCAATACCAAACTTCAGAATACAAGGCCTTTTCTTAATTTTAGCTTCCAGTACATTCTCCTTCCTATTTAGTTGCCTAAATTGTGTCCTTACAATTAAAAACTAAGAGTCTAATTACTTATGTGGGGCAAAGAAAACATGACTGTCACACAGATTCCAAAATTAGAAAGAACTACCAAACTATTTTAAACTCTTCTTGTTATTTGAATGGTATTTTAATAAATACGTTTTACAAACTTTCAACTTCTACTTGTCACAAAGAACTGCAAAGATGTTTACAGAAGCCAGCTATAAACTAGTGATTAGCTGCACAGTACATATCACTTTCCATATTAGAAATAACTGCAAACAGTTGGTTAAATTAGGATTGACACTTAGCATTTTCAGAGAAGACAGTGATTCTTGATATTGAAGTATTTTATCCAATGTTCGACTACATCAGGTCTTTTGTATTGACAAGACCTATCAAATACAAGAAAAAAAAGTAGTATGCCTGGTAGGAAGAACATCAGACTACATCTTGGTAAACGTCTAAGAGTGCAAACTTCAGTCATTCTTATTATCTAAAATAAAGTCTTTTCTAGGCTAGATTTTAAATCTTAAGTGCATTCTAAACAGCAGATTAGCATTCAAATGTGTTTGGTTCATATAAATCATATCTCTAGTTTGTACACCCATGCACATACAAAGACATAAATATGTCCTTCATAATAACTAAATTTCCTAGCTTATCTTTAAAAAAATCTGAGGACATTCAAATATTACTTACTTTTCCCATCTACGAGCTTCTCCTTAGGAGAGACATCTGAAGAAGAAAGTTGCTCCTTAACTTTTGCAACATCTTTGGGATGCAAATAATCAAACAAACTTTGTCCAATTAAACTGGCCTATTTAAAAGCAAACAAACAAAAAGCCAAAACCAAAAAGAAACAAGAACCACATCATTTTAGAACAGGACCCCACACATATGACTTATTTCAGAAAAACAACTTTCTACACCATTTAAGAAATTAATACTACAGTTAATCTAAACATATTTTGATCCACATTTAATTTGCCATTGTTTAGCATTATTTTTATAAAAACAGGGTAGTGGTAGGGAATAGAGAACCTCTCTAACAGTAGTAAAAAACATAATTTGTTACTTTCCCTTTGAAAAATAGCAGTTTAGTTGGATATTAGAAAAACAGTTCCATAAAAGCTAATGTTTTATTTATGTATATAATATGTTTCCTAATCCTAGTCAACTATTGTTACACACGAAATAACTCCACTCACAGTTTACTGGGGAGGGGAAGGTGAGGAAATGGGAAGAAACATTCAGGCTACCTAATGATTGTGAGCTCTAATTTGGCTGCACACAACAGCACCACTGAGCCAGGAGCTGCCTGGAAGCAGAGCCCAGCTCACCCCAGCACTCCTTAGTGGGGGATATTGGCAGGAACCTCTCCAGCTGGGATCCATTCAGCTGCTGACTCTGCTAATCCAAAGTAACTGGTCTGCCACACTCCTCCAAGGCAGCACTACTTTTGAAATCAGAAGGAATTCTCACAGGATTGGGCTAGTTTTGTTTCTTTCATTGCTTACCTTCACCACAGGAGGTCAAATCAATGGGCAGAAAGGAGCTGTGTTGACAAGCAGTATTCTAGATTCAAATTGCAACTCATTTTGGACCCACGCCACTTGCTATGTGATCACTGCATACATAAAGGGGAGCACTTTTCCAATAAGCCAGAGTCCAAAATGGGTTTAATGAAAATCTGCTAAGACAGTAGGATAAACATACAGCCTCTCTCATTTGCCCAGTCCCCATCTAACCCTAATGCAGAGGGAAAATGCTGAGTGCCACTGAGAAAGGTTAACAGCAGCCTTGTCAAAACACACAGGTGTAACAAACAGATCAGGCTGCAGGATGGGATTCATAACCTAGAATAATTCCCAAATAAGCCAATAAATTCATAGGCTAAGTCAGTTGTGTTTACTGAACCTCTTTGGCTGAAAGTAGGTATGTCTAATGTGAAAGACTCCAAAAGATACTTTTTAGTCCTTGAGTAAATTCAGTGTAGACGTTTAAAAATAAATCTGCTTTATGCTTGTTCCCATGTTTCCTTTCACTTTTAAAAAATGATGTTGTTTTATAAAAGAAAAAAAACCCAACAACCTATAAACCAGTCCAGATTAGTTACCCTTCCCTTTTAAAGAAAATGAATGTAGCACAAATGTTTTCAAAGTTACAGAAGTAGACAAATGAAAGCACTAACTGGTTTAGCCTCTGTTTTTGGAACAGAAGTCATAGATACACAAACAAATTGTCACGCCTTGATTATTTGTGGTAATTGTCCCTGATGTTAAATGTCAACTAATAGAGGTACTTTATTTTTCTTATTTCTCTTATTCTACAGGCTAAGCTAACTCACGCTATCTCAGTCTCCTTCTACTTGACTATACAAATGGCTAGTAATTGTGCCTGAGGTGTGATGTAATGCATCTGAGCAGAAAGGCATTACTGAGGAAAGCTTTAACTAACTTCCACTGCTGAACTACCTGTTTTCCTTGGCCTAAAAAAAAAACAAAACCAAATCACCTCACCATTTAAAAGAAAATCTCATGCAGATAGAAATTAGGATATCTTCAAATTATCCCTTCCCTTCAGACTAGCAGTTTCCTTAAGGATGATGAATTGAAATTTGGTGCTATTACTCAGGGCAGAAACACTGACTGTACTTGCAAATATTTTGTTCCAGGATATTCAGCTTTACTCTGAAGGAAGTTATATCAAAGAAATTCCAAGAAATGATACACAAGGATTCTTTTTTGGTAATGAAAAAATAAAATGTAAAAGTCAAAAAATTTCTAAGAAAATGCAAGATAAAAGCAAACCAAGAAACTCAATTATAATCACCTGATCATAATTAAGTATTTTGCAAACTGATTCTGAGACAAACAGAATTTTTCCTCTGTTGCATCCGACCACAAATAGGAATCCATCTGCAGCCTGAAAATATAAAGATACTGTCTTTAAAAACATACAGTTAAAATATACAATGAATACTGATGACTACAAGGAAGCACACTTTTAAACCTGATTTTTAAAATTAAGTAAGTTATAAATCACACCAAAAAGCAATTTGGATTGCAAGGACCAAATCAGACCTTTAGCAACAGACTGCTAACTTTTCTTAAATACAGCTTTGGGAAAAGAGGCAGCCAGCTGCAAACTTCAATATCAAGATAAAAAAATTTATGTATTAAATACACAGATTGTATACAGACTTCTTATCCCTTCATGGGCTGCTGTCTGCAATGCTCACAAATCATCTTCTGTACCTCTTTATGAAAAACCCTGCATAGTAGTAAAAGCCTGCATAGCACACAGAGTTTATAAACCAGTACTCATCAAGTATATCAAAGAGTATGCTTGAAGAACAACATGGGGAAAAAAGCACCTTCTAACTGAAAACTCAAGTTAGTGGCAAGCTTTAATAAGAACATCATTTAACTGAGAGTTTCCTTCCACCTACCCTAAGGATTAACTGCCGGAGCTCATCATCCTTGAGAAACGAAGGTTTATATCGGACTTCTGTATAGGAGCTAGTGGAACCTGGAAAACAGATTATTTGCAGACAAAGTCAAAAGCTACACTTTGAATTTACTTTTAAGAGAGTTCTACAGACTTTGTATTTTATATATTTTCTTTGCAACCACAACAGGAGATTTTATTTTTTCTTAATTCTAAAAATATTTAAAATAAAAAACCTCAGAAACATATGCTGGTAAAGAATATGGGCACACAACCATATTTTTCTTGCCCCTTATTTAGCATAAAACAAGAAAATGTCTGCTCACATGTCTTTAATGTACTGCTAGAGAAATGGTAATGTAAGAACTGAATTTTCTAGAAACATTTTATAGGCCTACTTAAAAATCCTTAACATTTGCTGAATCTGAGTAATTCCAATGTCATCAATAGTTTTCTGGCATGAATAATGCTTCATTAGTACTATATATCCAACAATCAAAAAACACCACTCTACTGTAGCTAAATTGGATGTCTCATTAAATGTAGTAAGTCTGACTCACTACATTTACTGGTCTAGCACCCATGGCAGGTACTCTAACATAATTCTGAGCCATTACAAGCATTTCCACCACTTTGTCAAGATATTTTTTTGAGGTAAATAGCAGTTGAATTTTCCAGCAAATTTCAGCATTCACTATCATTCCATATAGTATCTTGAATTTTCTTAAAGCATTTGCTTTAAAGATAATATTATAACTGTGCTGGATGGACTCGAGTTTTCATATCCTATCACTGAAATATAAATGTTTGAGCTGAAGATTTCTTGTAAATTCTTGTTTAAACTGCAAGTACAATTACTGCCCTGCTAATTTGTCATATTATTTCTTTATGCAAAATTCTCAGCCTGCTTGGGGCAATGGGCCTCTAGAAATCCCTTCCAACCTAGATTATTCTATGATTCCCTTACTCTCAAATTAGTAGCACAATTTGTTTCCTATGCCACTTTGACTTAAGCCTAATGGGGTTCTTATTAAGATATGTTTATTCATTATCCATTTTTTTTGCAATGCGGATAGTCTTTGACCTTTGCTTACCATTGACCACATTATCATTCTGAAACAGTGCTGCCAAAAAACCTAAAATCTTCAGTGCTGCTGATAGACCACGCGATATGCAACTTGAATATCATTTTTTCAGGGAGAAAATAAAATCCCCAAACCTAGCAACAGCAAAATGCGAGGAAAGAAATTATCCTGGTTTGATTACAACACTAAAACATTCACTGAGATCCAGGACTTCGTTAACTTTGCTAGCTGAGGATATAAACTTTTGATAGCTCTTTTCTTGGTACTCTCTAACATTTCATAGTGTTTAAGACTTTAATGTAGTCTAAGTCATCAATTACTCTGTCCAAGTATTTTTTGTCTTGCAGCTTCCATTTTGTCTACTGTTCTTGTAGGCAAAAAAATAAGTTTGAAAGATTATTAGATCCAAACGTAATTTTTTGTTTAGTTTTACGCAATTGATTTTAGTTTTATGAAGTTACACTGTAAAAGACTTAACTGATCACTGAAGTAAGTTGTCTGTGCTGCCTAGCAGTGCAACTACTTATATCAGTTTCTTTAAGTAAGCATTAACATAGTTTCCCATTTTTGAGAAGACTTCTATAGTAATCTCACACTGGATAAACAACTCATCGGGACTACCTGATATTTATAAATGACTTTGCCTTCAACTTAAAGCCTTCTCAAAACTTAGTTTTGGTTGTTCTTTGTTTGTGTTCTGAGGTTTTTGTTTTGCTGGGGTTTGTTTAGTTTTTCCATGATATTTTAAGTTTCAAAGTCAATAGATAAACACAAAATTCCAGTACAGAGAGGAAGGGTTGATGGCAGTTACAAACACAGGAATAACAAACAGGCGTATAAAGACCATTCACTTTTCTACTAACAATTGTAGCTGTTGGCATCGTACAACACCACAGGTATTACTGTTACAGAAAGTATGATGGAAAGTGGAGAGATCAGAGAACACATGTTTAACTCGGGCGTTGGAAAATAATCAAAGACCGACTTGCTTGATCATTGTAGTTTTTAAAAAGAATCAAGGAGTGACTTGTTTGCAAGGCATACCCTTAGCAGGCAAAAAACATCAGACACTGAAGGGTGGCTTTTTTCTGTTATATTAAGCAAAATGAAGAAATGAAGCCTGGAAGCTACAGAACCACATAATTTTAAATTAAGAACAGACTCAGAACTGAATTCAGCAAGGATACATAGAATGACCTTTGATTTATTTAACATCAAAAAAAGACACACAGTATAACTCCTGATAGAACAAGGACTTTCAGGATTAGTTGCCTATAACCCACCTTTTAAGGATTTTAAGTGTTGCACAGCCATCCGTAACACTGTAAGCTTGTCTAGCTTTCTTGCCATGGGATTGCACTGAGGTATCATAGCAGACAATTCCTCTATCAAATTATTCATTTTGTCTCTTCTTCGTTTCTCTGTTTGACTGTGAGCCTCTCTAAAAAGAAAAAAATATTTTAAGAACAATATTTTCCCCATAATATTAATCAATTCAATTTTGGGAAGAGAACATATCACAAGAGATACTACTGCAATGAAGCAGTTTTTCATACACTACTTGTATTTGACAATTGCATTGGATTCATTTGAACAAAGCAGAAATGACGATACTAATGATGTGAAATATTAAGGGGAAAAAAAAAAACCAAGCAATGACTTGATTATGTACCAGGAACAAGAGGCTATGAAGACTTATAGAAGTTAAATTCTTCTTGTGACCCTTGAAGTCCAAGTGAACACCTTGACATCCTACTGTATACCAGACAACTGCTGATGTCATTAGTAATCACTGGAAAACATTTCTGCTCCCTGACCGAATGTCCACCTGGCCTGTGTAACTAAAATGGAGTATTCATTCTGCTACTTTAAAAACCAAACAAACAAAAAACCCACCACAAAACAAAGCCAAAGAATGCTCTAAGAACTTGCTAAAGTGCCTCTGAAGTCTGTTTTATGCAAACTCAGAACAATCTGAGATAAGCAATGTCTTCTTGTTATCTCATTACCTTAAAAACTACTCAGATTAATGACAGACACAAACACAACGATTTATTCATAGCACAGCACAAGCAACAGACAGCACATTTATATGTGATTATAAGCAAACTAGAGGAAACTGAAAGAAAAAGCTATGTCTCATCTCATTTCACCAGAGGTATTTTAGAAAGCTTTCCCCTTCATTCACCTGATAAGGTGGTAGAAAGGGTTTCAGCCTCTGTGTATACCTTGTGCCTCAGGTTTCATCTCTTGGTAAGCCTCTACCCAATAAATCAGCCACGGAAAGAGAGCTTCTCTTCTTGGACAGTTTTCATCAGAAAACCTCTTCTAAGGCACATGACAGTGCACAAAAGAAATATATTTATATCTTAGGTCACTTTCTCTTTAATTCTTTCTAGTGGAGTATGTTAGCTTTTCTAGCTGATCTGCTCCCCTCTAACACCCTCTAGCAGATCAAAACAACTTTAATTCATTCTATTCCCTTCTTACCCAGCAGACAAGCTAGTCAATTAAAATGAAGATTATTTTCCTTCCTGATTGAGACCAAAGTGGTAGTTAACCAAACTGAGGGACCACATGTTTTGGTTAACTGATCTCCAAAACTCTTCCTCTTAGGTATACTGTAACAGAAAGCATTAAAGGTAACGAACTTAACTATGCCTGACCTGCTGAGAAGGAACAAAGTACAGTTGTAAAGACCTAGACTTTTATTCTTCTTGTTATTTTTCCCAAAATAAATCCCCCTCCACACAAACAATTCTGGGTCATTATCCAATCAATTAGCTTTTCCCTCTATGAAACCTTTTAAATTTAATTTTACCAGTTATTCGCAGCTCTAGAAGTTCACCTAACTTCTCCTTTGTGTCAGGTAGTAACAGACAAGTCATATATTGTATATGCTCCCTGAACTGTGAACCTCAGGAAGACAAATACAAACATTGGGGGAAAAAAACCAATATTCCACATCTCTAAGAGTCAATAAGAAGTTACAGAAACCTGACCAAGAGGATGTAGAAATTCAGGTGATGACTAGATGAATCAAAAAGTCTGCTGTTACATTCCCTGGTTACAAAGGGAAAGGGAGAAAAGCAAGTTCTCCAATAAACTTGTGAAAAATATTGGAGGGAGACAACTGTTAAGCAAAGCTTCAGATGTCTTCTAATTATTTTTTCCTTCAACTAATGAACCAAAACTGAAGGAAAAAAAATTAACAATACAAAATGAAAGTTATTAGAGCAACATACAAAACAGAATCTTGTATAACAACCGGGGATACTCAGTAACTAAAAATTAATTTTGGAGTTAAACAAAAAAACTTGTAAATATATTTTAGAACACTTCCATTTCTTCCATTTAATTCAAATTACAAAAACACTTCATAAGTATTAGTTAGCATACTGTCTAAACAATGCTTTTGACAGCACAGTAGATGACAGTATTTCTGCTTTGACACCTCTGCTCAGATTACAAATGAAAACCACTTATTTTTAAAAACAACTTTATAAAACAACTCTAATTTTGCTAAGTGGCCTGTCTATAGTTTAAAATATTTGTTTGGATAAATCATGACTGCATTCAGTCAACAACATTTCAAATCTTACAAGTGATTTACGTGGATTTCTATTTGGATTAAGGTAAGACGTGAATTCAAAGTGCAATGGCAAATTCAGAATAATTCTCTATAGAAAAACTTGTTCCAGAACAAAAAAACCCCAACTTTGTCATGCTTTAGCTGAACCTATTTTAATGCAGGATAAATTTTAAATACCTCTAAGTGTAGAGAAATCTAGAAAAAAAAAAATTCTCAAATTCACACAGATTGAGGATCAGCTCCTCCCTTTATACTGCATTTAATTCTCACCTTGAAAATTTTAACCTCGGGTTTTTGCTAAACCATCTGAGATATTCTGCAACACAGCTTCCATTAAAATTAGTAGAAAATAAAATCCTCAAGGAGACTCTAAAAATTACTATACGTTTAAGGGGAAAAAGGAAAAGTTCACTATTTAATATCTGACAGTTTTAACGAACATTCACCTGTTAATACTGTGAATCCTAGTATTTACGAGCAAAATGTACTTTTATTGTAAATTAATACCTGAAATCTTTTATTTTAACATGTTCTTCATCTTCATTCCTAGAGAAAAAAAGATACCAAGTTTAACATTGCATATTTAATACTAGGCACTTCTTTCCTTCATTAATTCAAGAAAATATAGAAAATGCTACAAATTTAATATGGCTCCAACAAAAGCAAACCCACAAAAATTCCTAAAACAAAAATGATCTAGCAAGTGATTTATAATGGAAAGAGACCAAAGCATAACTTTCCTTATCCATAGTTACGTGAACATATTATTGGGATATTTCATAAATATAGGGCTATTTCTATCCTGGAAAAAACAAATCAATAAAACATTCAAGTAAATTAATTCCAGGCTTGATTTTGTTTTTTTATATGAAATTTTAAAAGCCTAGACTGGACCAAAAATACACTTGAATTGGCTTGTGGTCATAAAAAGCAAAAATTAATATCTTCCCATACCATACAGCAATGACTGGAAAGTCTTTGTAATCAAATTGTAAATGCAGGACAATCATAGTGTCTGTATTGTGATAAACACCTGGCAGCAGGAAAATGTAAAGGACAATTCAAACAAGGGCAATGATCTTTTTGCTTCCCCAAGATGACTGTATTCTTCACTACCATCTGTTAAGAATTTCAGAATGTGGCCTAATAAGTATCTTGCCAACTCAGTATGTGCAATTTGGTACTTGCAGAGAGGCAGTTCCCATACAAATACCAGCTACTATTTTCTTTAAAAGAAAAACTGATACAAATATTTTCAATCTTTCTACAGTGGTTCTTTGGCTGTTTTATAAATTCAACAGTGGAAACATCTCATGCAGTACTCTAATCTCCATTACAGAGAAGAGACCTGGTAGCCTATGACTATTTTAGAAGAGGCATTTGTTATACCAGAAGGATAAGGAGACAGGTCAATCAGTCAGCAACTGCTTGCTATGAGGAAACAGAAGTAGGAAGACAGTTGGAGATCACAGCTTTAGGAAAGACCTCAAAAGCTGGCCTCTACCTGTAACTAAGCACTGACTTTGGCAAGGATCCAGCAGCCAGAGGCAAATTAACATGATTCAGAGATCCAGCTTTTCAACCTGGGATTTCACTGGAACTCAGGAATCTTCTAGACAGGCTGGTAAACCCAAACACAGGAGGAGGCTGAGCTCACAAGACCGTAGGACTTTTCTTTAGTGAAACAGCTTCATATTTAGATGAGCTAGCAATAACTAGTATTTTTCTTTCACTTTAAAAGGAACTTTTACCAGAAATGCACATGTATTACAAACTCTAACAGAAGACTGTAAGAGGAGAAGAGGCAAGAGGGAGCTAGATCAACTGCAATGCAGCATCATGCGGCCTAATAACTAACTCTCCTTCTCCCTCAGGAGTTCCACCTGGGGAAGAAACTAGAACAAATTTGCTGCTCACCAATCAGTCACAGCCTTCAATGGATTTATATAGCCTCTGTCCTAACAGCTTTGTTGGTACTGATATAATTGGGTAGATTGAAACTACCTTGACTCTGTAAACACCAGGTGAAATTCTACCTCATGCTTATAATGTAGGTATACTTAGTTGGTACTAGAAAAAAAACACCTGTATTATTCAGGAAAAGAAAACAAATAATACCACCTTTCCGTCTTTCTCAGCTGATTCATTAAAGAAACTTCCCCGTTCCTTTTAAAATGGAAGCAGAGGGTTTTAAAGACAGGAGTATTTTTATTCACACTTTTCTATCACGAGGACCATGGACAAATCCACAAAGAAACAATTTCTCCCCAAAGAAAGATTTTTCTGCTACCAGATAAGCCACACACCAAACACTAACTACAAGGATAGAAAATAATACTGCACAGCTACATATAAACAAATATATTTTTTAAGCAGGGTATTCAGGTGCAGAAAAGGAAATCACAACAAAGTAATCATGTAATTAATAACTATCTCATTACGTATATACAGAAAGGGTTTATTTATGCTGCACAGCCAATCTTAACTCTGGTTTGTCACTTTGTAATAGCATTATTTTAACAGAGCTGTGGTAGTTCTATTTTTAATAGCACTTGATAAAACAAATGAACACAAAATGTTTATATGCATCAGTCCTAGAAGAGTATGAGACCCTTCTTTCACCTCCCTAGTTGTCTTATTTAACTGTTACCTTTCATTCGTTCCTATTTTATCCTAAAGAGTCTGGTAAAGTTACAGGCAAGTCAGAGCGTCTTCTTAGAAAGAAATAATAGAAAACGTTAACATTGGATGGGCCTATCCCTCCTGTTAATTACCTATTCGTGTATCACCTTGTGCTGTACAAAGACCTGCCTGTAGAGAAAGCATTCCTTAAGGCAAACCACACAGCTCATCTAGCCAAACAGATCTATATGACATATTTATAACACTGAAAACAGAAACTGATTAGTTTATCAAATGTACCTTTTCTGAGGATCACCATCACCTTCAACCGTATCCCTGCAGAAACAGGTAATAAAGTAAGCCAAATGTTTGAAGCACAAAAAGATGACTTGATAAACCCAAATTAAGTCACAGAAAAATATTAGTGGAAACCCCACTTAATCAGTTATTTTCAGCAAGAACATTAGCTTTTAGAAACTAATTACTGATTCTTATAAAACAATGCTTTCTTCAATTAGTATTTCAACCCAGATGTGAAATTTTTTATGACACAAGTTTCATGACATCAGAGAGAGATCCAAACTTCAGGGAAACACTATTGACAAACCATCACTTTTACTGAAGAGGTAAAAATCAACAAGTGCTACTGAAAAAGAACAGAGACTCTTTTTCAGAAACTAATGTATTTCTGGAGTATTCAGTGAACTAGAAGATACACTTCAATCTCTAAGATGACAACTATATCAAATTCCACAGTATAGCTACATTCTGAAGATCAAAGGACGATGTATGGAAGAAGCAAGGATTACAGATAATTGCTTTAATAACCCCAAATACATGTAAATTTCCTACCTTTCACCATTTTTTAAAGGTGGATTTGTCATACTAGTTTGGAGAGATTTGTAATGCACTAGATCTGCAGGCTGACTCATGTCCCTTACTTCTGGCTAAGTAAAAAAGCTTTGAAGATGTTACTTAAAAAATATTTTTCTATGTAAAAGATTATTTGATTAACTGGCATCTGTTTGGCAGGTATAAAACAGGAGAAAAGAGTCAACAGTATCATGTCAGTAGTCAAGTGTGACCCACTTAAAAAGACTGAGTACTACTGCAGGACAGTCCTAATTTTTTGGGCGCATTTAATTAAATGGCTGCCCTGGTCACTGAAGAAGCAGTTCTGATTCTGCAGTTCTAGATTCAAGAATTTAACTATTAATCTTGTTTTCTCATTTTAAGGTGATGTCTCAAATTTATGTTGACACATATACAGAATAAATTTACTTACTGGTTATCAGAATCACTTCCTTTGCGCTTCCTTGGAATCTCAGCCACAGAACTGTTGAAAGAAGTGGTTGTAGCAGGCTTAGTTACTGGATTCATGAGGCTGGGGACTCCAGAACCAATGCATGGGTTTCCATCTATTGAGAAATTATCTGTGAATGAGAAAAAAAGCTCAGTGTCCAGTACAAGCTGTATCATCATGCATCCATTCTAATTTTCATTTGGAAAATAAAAAATTAGCCATGGGTGGCTTCTATGTGTCTGACACAAAAAATTCAGGTTGCACTGCTACAACCTAAATACAGAAAAAAAGCACATCGCCTTCCTACCATCCTGTAATGATCTTGTCAACCCACTCAACACACCAATGCAATATAAAATATACCTATTCTCTTCCTCACACAATTTTAAGCAGACTACACTTAAATCCTCCAGCACCTCAAATATCCTACTGCAAAATTGCAAAATGTAGTATTAGCTAGCAGATCAAAATACTGTGACTAACACTAAATTCAGTTCCAAAAATGTTTGCTTTCTTAGCTAAAAAAAAAAAAAAAAAGAAGTTATTTTAGAAAGCTGGATATTCAAAAAAAAGAAAGTTTGCCACAACTAAGTTTCTGACACAAATGTACAATTGCACATAACATCAGCCATGTAAACTGGAAGGGTCTTGAAAGCTTGACAAGCTCTACCTCAAACTTGACTTCACAATTCTCTCAATAAAACCTGCTTTGTTTCTGGGAGGGATAGAAGCAAATTCACAAGCCAAATTAATCCTAGAGATCTACTGGGAAAGGAAAACTGCCTTCAGGAATCACTTTGTTCCTACCTCAGTGCAAATCTATCACAAAGAATCATACAGTGGATGTTTTGGTAAACAATCAGGATTAACTCTGTTTCAGCAAAACTAGGCACTCCTTTAGGCTTCCTGTGCTACTGAGGAAAGTATCCTATGTGATACACCTAGAAACAATGAAGAGTTAACTCTATGAATGGACAGATGAAGGACTGAGAGAGGTTATTTAAGGACGTGAGCATCTCCTACTTTTAGCAGGAGGTAAAACCCATATGGGTATTTTCAAAACCCAGCTGTGAGAAAACCTGAATATTTTTTTTTGTTAGCTGTGTTGTCTGTAAATTATAGGTAAAAGTCTGCAAAGAGAACTATATAGAGTGAAAATTTTTTTCTTCTTAGGTGTAAGCACACCCTACACCAGAAAAATTACCTATGTTCTCATTTTCTGCTGGACTATTACTCTGGAGAATTAAATGAAAATAGGCTAATACTTGAACAACAGCTTGCCTGGTCTTCCGCTAATCCTCTCTCTACCAAGTCAGACTACACAGAGTCAGCCCCTGTTTTATTTTAGAAAGCTCTTTAAGTCACACAGGAAGTTCCAAAAAGAGAGTTGGAAACTCAAAGAATCAATAAATACTTAAATAAGTAACAGCCTTGGGCATCTGTAATAGAAAGAAAATTTGGTTACTTCAAATACACAACATATTCAAGTTATGGAAATTAAAAATATGTAAAAATAAATTGCATAATAAACGCTACAAGGGCACAAATGGTAATGTCTGAAATATTTTTATCATTAATCATCACCTAATAATAGTGTCATTTTTATATTTCAGCTATAAATTCGTGCAATTATAAAACAAACAGAAAACTTCAACACTTCCAAAGGAACTCTTTATAAATAAAGAGTAGTTTTAATTCACTTAGGTAATAGCAGTCTATAATTACTAGATTAAGTTACTGAAGTATAATAATGCTTCATGCATATTCAAAGAGTACTTACTAAACAGAAACCTACATGTATCAAAGACAAGAACGCCTTCAGCACAACAGATCCTTTTGTCCTGTGACAAAGCAGGACAGAAAAGACCCACTGACCTAAATACTCCTTTGCACACAGATGCTTAGCCTGCTTTCTAAACCACTTCTCTTTAAAGAAACAAAATGAAATGCACCAATTATAGCTTCTCCCATTTATCCTTCACATTATCAAAATCACTGTGTTTTCCTCATACTCAAGCAACAAATTCTGAAGACTGTACTTCTCTACATTGCCTAACACCACCCTTTTCCTCTTTTTCTTCGCTAAGAATACCAAAAATGTTTAGATTATCAGCAACAAAGACGTACTAAGAACTTCCATGCTACAATGTTTAGGTGATAAATTGAATCCTAAATACTGTCACTATGACAAGCCAAATGCCAGTTCAATTCCATGTAACTATAACTTCAATAAGATAGCTGGTTGATCTTAGACAAAAATATAAGGTTAAGAATCTGTATTGACCTCTGACATGTATAGCATATAGCATATACATATCTTTATATATATCTCCTTCAAAGTTCTCAATATAAACCAAAACCAAACAACACAAAACCATCAGGGAAATAAAATTGAAGCTTCAGAACTACCCAACTTAGTAGAAAAGTAATTATTTGGAATTTCACAGACAAGAGCAAATCTTTTTAATACATACTACTCACTGAAGAAGCAGAAGACAGAAACAGTTCATAAAGCTAAGTCAGCTTTGAGAAATCAGTAAGAGCACTTTAAAATAATCTCTTAGAGCTTTATAATAGCTATCATTATGATACTAGGTGATTCCAAGGTGCTTACTCTCTCCCTGAAGAGTGTCTCAACCTCACGTGGGCTGTGATGAAAGACTTCTTTACTCCTCCGGCTATACCACTTGAGGAGAGATGGATGAAGGATTTAGAAATCATTGGGTTCACAGAAAGAATGAGCTAGAACACATGCCAATAACCAGGGTGTTCTCCTATGACAGGAAAAAGCTGGATTCTTACCTTTCGTGTATGCACCTGGCTGCATTTAACATTTTCATACCATTAACACTAAAAACAAGCACCCCTAAGATCATAGGAAGCAAAACTGTTTCCCAGTTTCATAGCAGTTTCGCTTCATGAAAAGTAATATCCAGATATATATATATATATATATAAGTTTGGAAAAAAACAATATCATCAGTCAATTTTTAACTTACTAGAAACATTTTTATTGAAATAGAGATATTTTACCACCCCAAAGGCTATTACATACAATAGTCTGGGTTTGAAAGTCAAATAAAATTCCAAATGAGAAATGATACTTTTAAAAAGTACCGTTCATTTCAAAGTTTTGCTAATGCCCTCGCATAATGATAACTGAATTTTAACAGTAAGTGAATAGTTCCTCAAGTACAAACATCTTTTTATGATCTATGTTTGGCTCTCACTGTTAAGCATATATGCTTATCTATATTAAAAATTAAAAATATTTTATATGCACATCAGGGCATGCAAAAAAGCGAAGACCATCCAAAGATCACAAACACACCATATGAAAAATAACTAATACCCAGTAAGTGTATAAAAAATAAAACACTATTATTTTGACACTAACTTCAGTATATTTCATCATCAGGCAAACACAGTAGTTAAGGAATGGTTATCAATATATCCAGTTCTCATTCCATCAACATCAAGACCATGCCCTACTGAAGTATAACCTGTCTTATGTTTTTCTACAAGAAAAAAAAATACAGTCCCCAATGGGCCTGGCAGGGAAGTGAACTACAAATGAGCCATATGAATTTTCTGTTCATGCATGGGACACAAAGTAAAGACATAGGAAATGAACTGTATTCAGCAAAGGTTCTGTGTAAATCACATGCAACACATTAAGAAACTAGGCTCAGGAAACTTTCTACATTTTTCCAACTACTGACAATAATACTTATAAACACATGCCATATTCCTGAGCTGTTTTCTCCAATAACAGTTTTTAGGTTCTCAGTTCCTAAACAAATACAACCTATTAGAAGAGGCTTATGGCCAAACTTCACAAGCCAGAAAAGGTGAGATTCATCTGAACAAACAAAGATGTCCACATCTGAACTAGCCATTCTAGTCCTTCTTGGGGGAAAGATGCCACTTCTAGGCTGATTCATCTCAACCTAAAATAGATTCCTACAGTTGGCTAGATGAAATACAACATTTCTAGGGTGATTCATCTCAATTTAAAATAGATTCCTACAGCTGGTTAGATGAAATACAGACCAAGAGTGCCTACGTCTATTCAGTAATTACACAAAAACCAAAGTAACTAGCTCAGACTTGGCTATCTTCTCTGTCGACATCTACAGATAAGTGAAATGAATCCCACTCAAGGTGGTCATAGAACTAACATGCAATTCTTAAACATAACAGCCACAGACAGCACGTTTTGTGTCAAATACAAGTTTAAGTCCAACACAGTTTTTCAAAATTATTGTCTTAATTATGCACTGCCACCTCACGACCCACTCACCCCCCTATAAAACGTTACCTTTCTGACTAGGTTTACTCCTCATAGGCTTTCCTAAAATAATACTTTACTATTAAAACATTATTTTGACTGTTTAGAATCATCAAAAAGAAATCATACAAGATACACATAAGCACTCCAAAAATCAGCAGAAAAATACAAGTCATGTAAGTATTCCTAAATTAATAAAAAAGCTGTCAGTCAGCCCTCATTTAATCAGTTTAAAAAAGAACACTGAAATCTATCTATCAGGACATTACAGTAAAATACACTTGAAATAAAATGTCAATGAATAAGTACATTTATGAAACCTTTGGGAGGCACTCTTCATAGTCTGTGAATAAATGTACACAGCAGACCTGGAGAACTACTCAAGCTCTGCAGCTGCTCGAGTTAACAATGTGGCAACACTGGCACAACCTTCCTAAGAATAAGAAGGTACATTCAATCCAGCTTCTTATTTTGAAACATTTTCTGGCAGAATGAAAGGAGAAGAAAAAAAGCTGCTTTGAACTGAAATTTCTAAGACCACAGACACATATTTCCTAAGGTTTGAAAGAAAAAAAAAAAAAATCTGTTAGAAGTTTTGAATAATCAGACTATTAAAATGTGTATTTTCCAAATATCTATTCCTGGCATACACAAAAAACTTTAGCTAGAAGTTAAAGCTTTGACAAGTTTAAAGAAGTGAAAATTATGTTAGAAGTGACTATAGTTAAAGTAGCACATAAGAGTTCTTTATTCTAACTAGATGAGTTATTAAAATAGAAATCTACTCGCACAAGCTACAATGCTATGTCTACAGTAGTAATTACAATGGCACAACAGCAACAGGTCAGTAGAGAGAAGCAGCTGGCGCAGAAGCCCCTGTTTCTAATTTGTAAGTAGTTCAGGGAGCTTACACTAAATCACATTTAGTCTGGTTCACTGGGCCAAAAATCCTTACAATGCATGTTTTAATATTGTCTGAGAACAAACCACTAGCTCAGTCCGTTATGGTTGGAGTTGGAGTACGTCTGGTATGTGCCTGGAGTAGCACTAACCTCGCTACAATAAGATTCTGGTTGAGTTTCTTCTGAAAGGAGTCTAGTTCATTTATACCAAAACGGTTCTGCAAACCAAATCAATGAGCAGTAAGTGGGGATGAGTGGGGATTCAGTTCAAACCAACACTATTGCTCTGAACCAAAACGTTAATGTGCACACAGCCTCTGAGCACTTCCTTGGTTTCAGGGTCTCAGTCTAAAGTCCTTAGCACTGCAGTCATGCAAAGAAGCAGAGATGATACACACAAATCTAGGCACACAAGCCACCTAATTTTTCTAAATAGAGATACTACCCAAGACAACAAATTAGATTCTTAAATTTTGTCTCAGCCGACATGCTGGTTTTTAAGATATCTCTCTGATTACCTAAGCAATTACAGATATATCTGTGTACACATGCATGCACACACAGAGAACAGCTAGTCAAATAAATTCAAAAAACTCAATGTCATGTAAATTTCTTTATTTTACTATGGAGTTATTTTTCTAAAATGGTTTTAATGAATTCTTACTGCAGTTTTTCATAAGAAAACAATAAAATTATACCTATATCCTATATACACACAGTAAGATGTGAGGAAAAAAGTTACAGGTGCTGTGATACGCATCCCTTTACAGATCCTGCAGATCTGAACACCTATAAAACAAAGAACCATATTTTCTAAACGGGGTGAGAACTGTATTAAATATTATCTCCTCTAGGTGAACCTGCTTTAGCAGATGGGTTGGACTAGATTATCTCCAGAGGTCCCTTCCAACCTCAGCCATTCTGTGATTCTTTTTATTTATTTATTTTAGAGCTTTAAAATAGGCCACAGCATATTCTCATTGAAAGGTGGGGCAACAATTTTCATCGGGGTTAAGCTGTGGAAACAGTAGAAATGTACTGTCTAAAACAGGGGTTTTTTTCCCCAAATTTTATAAGCATGTGTAAAGCAGGAGCAAGATACAGAGACCTTAGTAACACAACCATCTTATGAACAATACCATACAGAGAATAAACTCTTCTAGATTAACTTAACATTGGATTTGGTTTTAATATCACAAAACAATGAAAGCAAAAAATTATAACATCCTGAATTAGAGAAATATAAATCAAACATTAACATAGACAACTGATTACTTCCTGCATCTATATTTACATACTTTCACTGTTCAGAAGAAAGTAGTCAAGAATCACAACTTACCAATTAAATAACACATTTACTTAAGAGATTTCAGACACCAAATATTCGGCCCAACTTATCAGTGTATTAAAAAGTACGACTGTAACCAGCTAATGAAAAGATACTACACAAGGCCTTGAAAGGCTACCCTGCCTTCCCAGTCACTTTCAAGCTGAAACCAGGTCGCTAATAGAAATCGAGTCTTGTGTATTGTAGCGCATTATTGGAGAAAAATAAAACAAAACCAAAACAACTCTCAAATCATACAATGCTAAAGGAACAGACGGTAGGTATTTTCTTGTAAGTTTTTGATTCATACTATTGTATAATGCTGATCCGCATCAAGTCAGCTGCAGAACTTCCATGGTTTCATCCGGCCCTGGAAACCAAACAGGGAATTTTCAAGGTATGCACAACGATTCACTTCTCAATCACCCACCAAATTTTTTTGTCTCACAATGAATTTGATTCTTAGTTGGTGTGAACTGTCCAGTTTAGAGGTTTTCTTTTTTCATAAGGTGCAAGTACACCAACAATAATGTGTACACTCAAGTAAAAAAAAAAAAATACTAAGTAGCTAACCTTAGTGTGGACTTATTCCACAAAAATAAGATACATTTATTTTTAAAAAGAATTATTAATAGAAAAAGACTGTTGGTTCAAAATCTGTTAAAAGAATAGGTATAGACATGAGCAGCAAAAGAAACAAGAGAGGGGAGGTTCTTTTACAACAAAACATGAAAGCCCAAACATTGATTTCCCAAATCTATTTGTAATGTCTGCACATTTGGCATTTTATTTTGATTATTTCCTTCCCTTACAGCATGTGCATGATAAAGAAACAGTAAATCATTGCTTTAAACAATTAAACAGATTTCAAAAACTCTACAAAAAAAAAAAAAAACAAAAACAAAAAACGTTTTATTTTCAAACACTGGATTACTTGCCACAAAATTATGCCAGTATTTAAACAATCAAGCAGCAGAAACAGAAAAATGTCAAGTATTTCTAGACAGCCAGGATCCCCATATACACTAAAACACACATAACCCAACACAAGCACAAGTTTAGAAAACACCTAATAAACCTAGAAGAACTGGTGCTAACTAAACAGAACTGCAGTGATGACTGAAGAGACATTTGCTCACTTCTTGTTTTTCAAAGCTCTTGCAAAGCACTCCTTTCTCCTCAGAGAGGGGAAGCAACACACTCATTTCAAAGCAGGAGGAGCACGAACAGCTGGTGGTTTACAATTAGCCTTGTTTTAATAGCAGAAACATGATTAAGAACAAGGAAGGAACATCAAACCTTGGTCACCATACAAGCGTGGGCATCCATACACACACATGTAAAAATCACTATACCTAAAATGCTAAATTATGATTACCTACAAGAAGTCGTACTAGCGTTTTAGGAACACATAAAACGGCTGTGTATCAGAATCAGCATGCTACAGACTAAGCTAAAGAAACAAAAACATTTTTAATCCATAACAATCATGACACATCTATAACTAATAAACAGAAGCACAGAGTGAACACTGTACTTGGTATTTCTCTGTAAGTGCAGAATATAACGCCGGTGCATCCACCCCCGTGCACCTCTACTGAACTCCAGTGGGAGAGACGAGTCAGCGAGCTGCAGGTCTTACTTTGGGCCAGAGTTCGTGCAGTTATAAAAACCCACCACCACAGAGCGACACGGGGAACGTGACCGGCCCGAAGAGCCCTCACAGAAGGGGTACGGTGCACCCCACGGACGGCCGTGCCCAGCCCGGGGACACGCAGCCCTGTCCCTGCACCACGGCCACCGACCTCACAACAGCCGCCGCTCAGGGCTCGTCCGTGCCACATCGCGGACGGACAGACGGACACACACACCGCACCCCGCAGGTACCCACGATCGCCCCCCGCCCGCGCTGCAACGCGCCGCACACAACAGTCGCGGCGGGGCGCGGGACACCCGCCCAACGGCCGCTCCCCAGCGGCCCCCGCCCCCACCTTCAGCGGCCCGCCGCTCTTCCTCGGCCCCCTTGGCGCTCTCCGCTCCTGCCTCGGCCATGGCGGGCGGCCCCTGCCCCGCTGCACAGCGCCCCTGGCACTGGCGGCATGCAGGAGGTGAACTAAGGTGAGGAGAAGCAGCCCGGCCGGCCGGCCAGCCCGGGGGAGGGCTCGCAGGCGCCCCGCCAGCCTCCCCCTCTCACTGGCGCCGCCTCAGCACCGGCAGCAACTCCTCCATCCCCCGCCCGGCCCGCGGGACACTTCTCGCGAGATTTCGAGCAGGGAGCGGCCGGTGACCGAGGGCGGCAGGTCAGGGGTGGCGGGGGAACATGGGGCGGTTACCGGTGTGGCCGCGCCTCGGGCCGGCGTCCTTCCCTCATCCCCACACGGGGGAGGGCTGGAAGTGAAAAGTGGGTAAGTGCTGGCGCCACCCGCGCAGCCCCCATGTAGAGCTCTGAGACCCGCCAGGGAAGTTGTGGTGGTGGGGCAGGCGGCTTTGGTGAGACCCCACCTGGAATCCTGCGTCCAGCTCTGGAGCCCTCAGTACGGGAAAGACATGGACCTGTTGGAGAGGGGCCAGAGGAGGGACACAAAAATGATCAGAGGGCTGGAACAGCTCTGCTGTGAGGACAGGCTGGGAGAGTTGGGTTTGTTCAGCCTGGAGAAGAGGAGGCTCCGGGGAGACCTTGTTGCAGCCTTTCAGTACTTAAAGGGGGCCTGTGAGAGAGATGGAAACAGACTTTTGAGCAGGGCCTGTTCCAACAGGACAAGGGGTGATGGTTTTAAACTAAAGGAGAGGACATTCAGGCCAGACATGAGTAAATTTTTTACGTGTGGTGAAACGCTGACCCAGGTTGCCCAGGAGGTGGTAGATGTCCCATCCCTGGAGACACTCCAGGCCAGGCTGGATGGGGCTCTGAGCAACCTGATCTAGCTGAAGATGCCCCTGCTCATTGCAGGGGGTTGGCCTACATGAGCTTTGAAGGTCCCTTCCAACCCAAACTGCTCTATGATTCTATGCACCAGCCACTGTAAGGAACGTTTGACAAAGGAATGTTGTTTTTACAAAACTAAGAAGCTGGTGCCTGACCCCAGCCCAGGGGGGAAGGACTGAGAGACATCAGACTATGAATCATTAATGTACAACAAAGTCTCTTCAGACTAAAACCAGAATGCATACTGATATATGTATCTACAAGTTAATCTAGGGGGAAGGGTATCCAAAGGGCCAGGAACCTATATTTTAAATAGGTTGATGAGGGGAAGGGTATTGTTCAAATTAGATGAATGAAATATGTAAACTGAGGCAGGCGTTGGATAGTCTATAAGCCCTGAATTACCCAACCAATGGGGAACAGGGGAGGGAAATTGCGGCTGGGATTTGGGGGGATATAAGCAGGGGCTTTTTGCCCTATTACATGTGCCTACCTTTAGGTAGAACACTTGATCTTGCAGAATCGTTATTAAAATATGCTTTGCTGAGAGATCCTGCCTGGGCCTATTATATTTGCAAGGTAATAGTTTCCGACAGCCATGTTGAATACATGATGGTGGTGTCACCACTCCCTTCTGGCACACTGGAGAGCCAGCAGAGGTGCAGGCTGCTTCTGGCCTTTGCATTGTGAGGCAAGTCCAAAAACTGCTGTGTCTTGGTCTGAGTACCTGTTGCATTTTCAGGGCATGGTGCAGAGGAGACCTCTGAGGAGGAATCAGGATCTTGGAATAATTTTGGTGGGAGAGGCCTTTTCAGGTCATCTGGTCCAGCAGGGCAGAGAACAGTCACACGTAGAATAAAAATAACATAAAAATAGGCTTAAATTTTACCAGTACACTAAGTTGTGTTAATAGACCTGGATTGCACTAGATGCTGAGGCTGCAGGTGTGTTTTTTGCTAATATCAGACATGTGCTTTTGAAGTCAATCTACCCTCTGGCCTCACTGTGCTTAGGTTCACATCCTGGAGTACTCTTGATGTGTGCAAAGTATATTCCTTTTTCATGAAGACCTCAAGATGCACTTCTGAGAGATTAATGTGCTCCAGCTGTTAACAGGCATTCGCTCCACAAGTCCCCACTGGAGCTAGTCTGAAATGAAACCTCTGGAATGTATAACAGTATGTGCACCAGGACCTCAGAAATGCCAGTTCCACTTGGCAGAACCGCTCTAACCGTCCTACCCTGCTTGTTAATGCTGATGTAACTTGTGCTTGCTCAGTTCCAGCTGTAGGTGTGGCAGAATAGGCTGTCGCCTGACACTCGCACATTCTTCCCTGCGCCATCTTCACAGGCTGCACGTGTGCCTGCCAAACTCAGGTATGAGGGAAGTTGCATGTACAGTGTGGCTGGTATCACCTACCAGCAAGGCTGGATCCAGATGACCAGTGACCTGAGTGAAGGAAGGAAGCTACTTCTGCAGTTGTACTGCACAATGGGCTTTCAGAGCTTCTTTCTGTTAGCCACGGGGGTTCCTTTGGAACTAACAAAAGTAGGTGTAATACTTTGCAAAGTATATTATGTTATTTTGTCATCTGTTCTAATGGTTAATACCTAGCTTGTTAAAATGTGTATCTTTAAGCTGCAGTCAAGTTATTTTTGGAGGGGGTCCTGGAGACATAATAAAATTACTCTTAAGATAAAAAGAAAAGCACCTTTTCTTAAAGGTGAAAAAGGAGGTGTGACTAAAGACACAAAAAAGGTGCACTTGTTTTTAATAAAAGCAAGAATATTTTACACAATTACTTCATCTTTTGACTACATTATGCTGAGGGGAAATACGTATGTGAATGCCAGTTATCTGTCCAGGTCAAAGGAGGTTGTAAGTATGCAAAGGGTTAAAACAACCATATGGGTTATGAAATTGCTCTTGCAGACATAAATTGCTCAAAATATAGTTTTCTGAAAGGCTCTTTTCTTCAAGAGGATAGTTACATGCAATGGAACAATGAATCTGGAGCTGTAGAAACAGTGTAGATAGACTCTTGTAGTAATGTTTATAAGCACCTCACCACTGGTGGTAAGGCTACAGGCGATTATGGTTATTTATAAAATTACAAGAAACTGTTTACTGTTGACTCTCTTAAAAAAAAAGAGGGGCTTCCCCCCCCCGCTTAAAAATTAATGACATTCTGAAGTTCTACTAAAGATTCTTACTATAGCTTGATATACCGGGAAAGAAACCTCATATGTGTAAAACAGCTGTTTCTAGGTCTGTTCTCTCTGTATAGAAAAGTAAATATTTTATCTTGGGAAAGGTAATGCCTTGTAACAGAAGTCTCATCATATCTTTGCTTTTCTGTTTCAATCATCCCCTCTAAGACAGCAGTTCAGTATTGTCTTTATGTTAGTTATGTATAAACATGTATATCTACCAAAACACTGTAAAGAACTTGAGAAAGTAAATTTTCACAAAATGACATGGGCAAAATCCATTTGAACACTCATGAATTTAATGTAATGTGATGGAAGATTGGTAGCTGGGACTGTTGCTGAACAATTGCAGTTGCTCTGCTGTGACATTCTCAAGGCACACTTTTTCATAAGATACTTTTTTGCTGATTGCAAATCCACATTTTCATCTCAGAATTTTAAGTTACACGTAATCCCACAGTTACTATTGCAATGATATATAAATTCCACCATGCTGAGTTCAGTTGATCTTACAGAATTTGTATTGGAGAAAAACAATTACAAGCTACTTCTGTCCTACTGAAATAAAAAGCAGTAGAAGAGCTAAAAAGCAGGAGTTAGTGTTGCTACCTTTTAGAAAATCTTTGTTAATACACATTTGTTTTATTCATATACTACAACTGATATTGAAAAAAAATTCTAAGAATTTGTTCATAGAAAGCTTTAAGCTTTCATGTCATGTTTGGCCCTGCTAAAATGCTCTTTTGTCCTGGTTTTGAAGCTGGGAGCTTCCTCTTCCCGGTTTGCATCATCAGTGGACACGCAAATGATGAGATTTCAGAAAAGTGTGTCAGCCACACTGACCGAAAATGGTTCGGAGACTCGGTAGCCACAAGAAGGTGAAAATGACCATTGTCGTAAAGCTCAGTGAGTTAAAGATTGAAGTATTTCCAGAAAATGGCTTTAACAAACTTCATAGCTTAACAGCTATGAAATACAAACTCCATATGGAAACATTCAACGAGGATACTCAAAATGCAGTAGCTTGTTTTTGGTCTTTTTTTGTTTTGTTGGGGGTTTTTTTGTTTGGTTGGTTGTATTTTGGGGTTTTTTATACTGACTCACTAGAAAGAGAGCTAATGGACCTTCACATTTTATTTTAATATTTTTATTGCAACACTAGAAGTGATTAAATGAATGCAGAAATTTTTGGCACTTTATGATATGTCTATGTCAGAAAATCAGATCAATAATGCCAATTCATTAACACAAATTTTAAGCATCATTTATTATACTTGTTTCTTATTCAAAGGTGATGATTGGTCTTTTCATTGAACATTTCATACATTTCATATGTAGCATATAGTTAGCCTTGAGCCTTGGCAGAGCAGGATCCCAGTTTATGTAAGGCACTGATTTTGAGTAGGCCACACTTGGTACTTTTGCCCTGTTTTGGGGTGAGCACTTTCTCTCGAGGAGCTTTTAGCTATAAAATAGAAAACAGAATGCTTTATGTAAGCAATAGATAGCCTCTTTTTTCCAAACAACTTACATAAATATTTGCTAAAGGGGTAAAAGTAACAATCAAACCGCGGAGTAGTTAAATAATAGCCTGAGACTGAGCAGCTCTTGAAAGGTGTTGGTGTTATTAGTCCTTTTTCTTTTCTGTAAATGATCGATGACATCCAACGCATGGTGCATCTTCACTGTTACACGGGGCATGAAGAGCACCCAGCCAGCGTTTCTCTGAGATACTATCCTGAAGAGGGGGTGAATTTCTTTGTCTATTTGCTGAGGCCAAGCAGCCTTCATGCAGGCTGCACTTAAGACACCCATTTCAGAATGACTGGAAAAAGCACTCGCCTCCTCTGAGGGAACACTGAGAGCTTGACCGTGTTATTGAGTGACTTGTATTGCTCCACATAAAAACATACTTACATGAGTGCTTAGGGTGAGCTAGCTTTTTTTTTTTTCCTACTGAAATGTAATAGCAGTAAACTGAAGTTACTCAGCATACCTCTAAATACAAATACAGATTTTTCACAGACTGCTTTTCCAGAACACAAGTGTTTATGGTTTCTCCTCAGACCAAGGTAATACATGGCTCAAGGGAATGTAAAGAACAAGAGCTATCTTGGGAATCAAGTACGTTTTTATAGAATACAGGTGAACAGCCAAGCGGGATGAATACAATTATTTTTTAAATCTTTTTTTAGTGTGTGGTTTGTGCTTGAAGGTCATTGGGTTACTTTTAAGGGCACCACAAGCAATTTGTTAATTTTGCTATAAATCATGTGCCTTTGTAGTAGTAGAATCTACTATCACTTGAAAGCAATAGTTCTTCCCCAAATCAGGAAAGCCTTTTGCTTCAAAAATTATATAAATAGCATAATCATACTGTAATCAGCCAGTGACAAAAATAAGCTGTTTAAAGTTGTTTCCACTCAATAATCGGTACAGAAGTGGTTCAAAGAAGGTAAAAAAAGGGCACAAAAGAATTCAGGCTTTGACAGCAACATGCTGTGCTGTGCTGGCACAATAGAGTGAGTGAAGCTATATGCATTATGGTATGCAGTATGTCAGACTGGATTGTGATAGTGATGGAGTCTGGCCTTAAAAACCTATGAATCATGGACAGATTCCTTGCATGATGAAACAAGTTTACCTTGAGACAAACTTCCAAATCCTAAATGCTCTCCCTCTCTAATTTCAGTATTGGAGCCAGTAGGATGATCAATTTACTTTGTGGTTTTCTAACAAAACTAAAACAAGTAAAAAAGATTAGCATTTTCCAAAGTGCCTACTTTATTTTGGAGTCCTGGCTGGTGAGGTTCGCGCCCACAAAGTAATTCACTTGCATGTAACTCTCTTACCTAAAAGTGTCTCAATTTGATGGTGCCACTTTTGATTAAAAACAAAATAATCTTTGGTTTTTCAATAGCCTTTTCATTCCTAGCAGAATCTGGTATTTTCTGGATGCCTAACAGGAGCTTAATACCTGATGTCTTTGAAAAACAGTATTGCTGTTACAAATCTATACAAGGATTTAAAAAAAAAATGCTTTGGGGGCCTGTTGAAACGAAAAGCAAATGAAATGTGCCCACGGTGGACAAGTGGCGGTCCCCAAGCAGAGTCCTGACTCTCTAGGATCAGTGAGATCCCACCCAGTGCCTTTTCTGCTGTGGCTAAAAGAAAACAACCAGCTGTGAGGGCAGCGCATCTCCAAGGACAAAACACCTTTTCTTGGGTTTGCACACAACCAGTTATTGAACCTCCAAGCTGCGATTGTCTCATCCATCTTGGCCACAAAGGTCCCGATAACAATGCATTACGTCGATGTCTGAAAATCTTCTCCTTGGCTGAAGTAGTCTTGTCACCCGCAGTACAGATTCCTGGTCTTTTCAAGTGTTAACAGCCTCATATTAAACACCTGGTACAGGAACAATGCAAAGATACAGGAACGTGAACCACCTTCCGTCCTGTGCCTCTTGGTCGAGACACAGCTGAAAAGCGAAACCTGACGACTGCTGCACAGAGTGACCCCTGAGTCTGTTTAGCAGAACTGTGCCAGTTGAATGCATCAAGCACATTGTTCACTGCCCGTGAACTTCACAAATTGAGAAGTCACGCCGATCTGTCTGCTTCCTGGAACATGTAAAATCCATACTGGGGCTCAAGTATGTACTATGCTGTTTCAGAAAAAGGCATTTAAATAAATCTTATGTTTTGCAAAGTTTCCTTGAGGCATTGGTTGGATTTTGTTTATTAAAAAATAGGTAATGTTTTCTTCTTTAATAGCAGTACCGTGCAAATTTCTCAGCATTGTATTTGAAGCCCAAAGGCATCCTCTTCATGGATTGCTTTTCAACCCGTTGAATTGTACAGATTGTAAAATCTTTTTGTCTCATTTGTAAAGACCATAAAAGCACGAGCAAACAGCTTGTTTTTGAGACCATACTTGTTCACTGGTTTCTTTGGGCTTCAAATCCTTTAGATAGGGATCTTTTGCTGACGTCAGTGGGAGCTGGATGAGACCTCAAAGGCAGCCTGCTGGATTGAAAATCTTGAGATGAGTGTCTAGTTTACAAGTGATTCATTCTGTCATGATCAAAGTCACTGAAGTTCTTATCTGATAATTCATTATTATTAAATAGATATATTGAAGTCAGAAGTAGGCTTTGTTGGGAAATCAAGTGTCCGAGACTAGCAGAGGTATTGCAGTTAAGTCCTAACGCTAAGGATGTGTGTGTTCAAATCAGTGCTCCCATTTCGAGTCTCAAAGTTTTGCGGATGGCTGCATGAGCACAGACATGGCCTGGGGGAACATTTTGGCACCTGCTTCCCGTTGGAGCTCCATTACCTTCATATTGTGGCCCATACATCTGCACTGAGGGGCAGATTCTGCTTACAGCCCTGGAAAGAAACAAGATGTTATGCAGAATGGGTGTGTATGTAACACTTGCTATCTGTATCTGCCATCTCTTTCTCAAAATGTGGAGCAGGGGCTGTGGTTACGCTTTTGCACAACAGCTTCAAGGTCACAGCGCTTACTCTACTGATGAGCTGACCTCTCAACATCATTTAGTTTTGTGGGCAGGAAATATAGAGGCAAGAGCAAAGATTTTTGGTCTTTGGAAGAGGGAGGGTGGGCAGAGACACCCAGAGGGGCAGGAACAGCAACCACAGGAAGGTGGAATGCCCAGCGACAGCACATGCAGAGAGCCACGTATTCCTGGAGGAGAGAGAAGCAGCAGCAGATGGTGCCTCACTAGAAACAGATTAAAGCAGTTGGTACAGAAACGAGATGTGGCACCAAGGGTCGCTTCAAATCAGAAACAAACTGTTCCTAGCAGAGCTCTGACTCGATTGGGAAATGAAAAGCCTGGGTTAATTTCCCTCCTCAACACGAGAAGGTTCAAGCCTACATACCCCATTTCCCTGCAGAAACCTCCATGCTATCAAATAAACCTGGAGAGAGGTAGTGGGAGAAGTAGGAGGTGGTGAGACAAACTCTCTCTGCATGAGTAAAGATTCACTGACTCTGGAAGTGTTCTTGTGCCATGAAGTGTACAAATCCCAGTGTCATTACTATTGAAAAAATAATTTGCTCATTGTGTTATATATACGTTAACGTGCCCTTCTCTGGCATTGAACTGCCCCAATAGTTAAAGCACCTGTTATCTTTTAGATGGCGACGACTTTTAAGCAGAGTAGCATTCTGTGCATGGCTGACACATTATTGTCTACTGGCACTCACATTTAAAACATGCTTTCATCTTTGAAATTCAGGTGTAGGATAGACATTTTAGAACACCTCTGTGATGTTCAACATTTACATGCATGATGGAGAAAACTACCTTAAGGAAGTAGATTAAGCAGTGCCTGAAGGGCAGAATTCACCATTGTCTAGTCCACACTAAAACCACTATTGTCATCTCTCCCAACAGCAAGACAGACAGACTGTTTTGAATGCTCCTCTCTTCTCTCTCCATAGGAAGACTGACAGAAAGGCATTTTATTGTCAAAAGTGTAATTGTTTTCCTTAGGGACAAGGCACACTTTGTACAAGAATTAAAAAAAAAAATGAAAAATGCACCAGATATTTGCAGTGTGATTTATAAACAATACATTAAAGTGGTTGATTAAAAAGAAAAACATCTCCGCATATGCTGAAGGCATAGCCTTTATACTTACCATTAAAGTGCTGGGTTTTTTTTGAGGAATACTCAATTTAATAACGCAAGGATATAAAGAACTAAGCCTGTATTTCCTTATGATATGTAGCTCTGAGATGTAATATCTGGTTACTGGGAGAAAAGTGTAGTCCCATTCAATAGAATTCATAAAATTCAGTTAAAATTGTGTCATTTACTGAGAGCAGCAGTTCTCTGGTGGAAGGCTGTTATTCACTGGAGGACCCCAGATAAGGCCAGTCAGCAGCTGCGAGCTCCTCTTTGCTTTCAGCTGCTCAACTCTGTAATCACTTTTTACATGACGATTTCACAACTGCGTCTGCTCCCGCTGCCCTAAACTCAGCAAGGAACTGGGAACAGTAGGACAAAATCATTTCTATAGTGAATCAAAGGACACAACGGCCCATGGAAGGCTTTCTTGAATAAATTATGGCCTACAGGGAAGAAAATTGGAGGTCCTTTGTGAAGAGCAAGAACCAGTTTAGAAGCAGTTTCATGTGACTGCAGTTGGTACAACTTGGGCGATTTTTGTGATCTCTGCTTTCTGCCTGGGAGTAGCGACACTGGGGTTATCACCGTCCACGGAATTCAAGATGAGAATATACAAAATGGTGTCTCAATTCCCTAGATGTCTCCCGTTTTGGAAGTAAAACAAATCCAGTACACCGGTGTGAAAAAATAAATACCACAACTTTACAAAAAGAACGCTACTTTTATTTCAAATGCTGTAAAAAGCCTCATATAAATTTTTATAATGCTTCTATGTAACTTTCCCAACCACAACTAATGAAACAGTCTAGGAAAAATATAGCAGTTGCCATTTCGACTCCAAGAACGAGCTGCTGTAATATATCAACATTAAAAGGACAAGGTACAGTATGTTACAATGCTTGTAATTGCTCGCATTATTGAAAAAGTGAGAGCACTTCCTAAGCATTAAGAGTATAACCGGGCTGAACTGCAGTATTCCCTACTTGCTGTCGCAGAGGAGGAAAGTCACCTCTTTAGAAGGAGCCGGCGCAACACCCTTTGTACTGCTTGTGCCCATTTATCCTGGTAGTGTGGAGAGCTTCCAGCAAGCCCCTTTGCACTTCGGTGGAGTCACCCACGCCAGATGCTGTTATTCCATACTGTATTCAACGGCTCAGGTGTTTAACAATTGACCTATAAAAATAACACTTATATAACTCTCCAGCAAGGCAAATTTTAACAGTGCAAATGCAGTATCAACAATATTTGATTTATGAATGCTGGCAAATTTTTTTTTTAACTCCTTTTGCGCATGAAACAACCTCTGCTGGTGTCCTGTGCCTAAGGCCACTCACGCTGACTGGAGATGGAACAAAGTGCAAAAGCTCAGCTGCGTTTCCCCAATCCAAGCTTCCTCCCCAGTTTCAGGGTCTTCAGATCCAGAATCTGGATTCAGGCTCACCACTTCCGTCAATGCACTCGAGTTCTCCCCGCTGGAATAGGTTAACTTCCCAGCAAACCTCTGGTAACAATTTGCATACACAATTCCACATTTTAACAAAAGTTAACAAAACATACTTCCAGAAAATAAACTTTCACATGGTTGCAATCATCAAGCCATTTCAGGATCTTTGGTACTTCAAGAATAAGAAAAATAAATGGCACAATGACAAACATCGCCAAAGGAAAAAAACACAACCATCCAAAGGAATATGACAAAAATAACAAACGATATGTTGCACTTCCATTTTTTGAGAGCCAGTGTAGATCAACCCTGTGTTCTCTTTAATCTCTTGCAGTGTCACAGTTTCACCTTAAAATAAAATAATCTATCATCCTAAAAGCAGTAGTTAATATTTTGTATAACTTGAGTTATTGATTAAAATAATGCTATGTTTAAAAAAAAAATCAGCTACCACAATACAGGAGGTTATGCTAAGTAGGCTGCAAGCTGTTTCCCTATGGATATAACTCCTATGTGAGCACTGATATGATTAATAATCCGCATTTTTAAATGAGTATTATCTTTAGTGTTACAAATATAAGGGTTGAGCTTTTTCCCAAGTTTGTAAACCAGTGAGTATGTACAGACATAGATGTTTAATAGATAGCTTTAAATTAAATGTGTATTTACCTCCCCACCCACAAGGCCCACTGGGAAAAAAAAAATCACCCGTATTACTGAGCATTTGCAGTTTCCATGAAACTTATCTTGTCTTAGCAAGTTCAAGCAAAGACTTATTTTTATATTATGCAAATAGGGTAACTGTAGTCTTTTGAAACGCGTTGTTCGCAGGAATTCCACTTCTGGTGCACATAGTGCCCACGGATGAGACTGGACATTAAAACTAATGAAAACTCTCTTTTGAATAGCAGTGTCCTTTGGGGCCAGGTTTGCATCTTGGATAGTTTCTGCCCAAGCTCCCCTGTCTTGATAGAACAGATTGAAGGTCTTAGAAAAGGCATCTCCTTCCTGTGAAGCCCCAGAAGCTACTAGGGCATGAGCAGAATGAAGTTTGAAAGTATAAAAGTGGATTTAAGTGAGTAACTGTTTTTGGATGGTCTTTGGTTGGAAAGAAGTTGAGCTTCACTACATTGACAAGGCTGAGAACAACACTGGCGAATTTCAGAGGATCTTGCCCCAGTGGCAGCAAGAGGGTGTTAATTAGTGTAAGATCTGAGAAGAAAAACTCAGAGATCAATGAGCTGTTCCCACTTAAGACCAGCATTTAGCCAAAAGCTTAGCTTAGCGGTGTTCTGATATAACACTATATAAATTGGATGGGCCCTGAGTTACTGCCTATTCCTCTTTGGTGAGCTAAATACTAAAATTTTTTTGTAGAAATGCAGAATGTAGAAATGTATAAATAACACAGATGCCTGAAGGGAGACAAAATACTGGAAGAAAGGCATCACTGAAGCCCTTGAGGAACCCAGTAACTAACTGTTGGATAAGGGAAGACTACGTGCACATCAGTAAGCCACTGATGCACAGTAATCTTGGTGGTAAACGGTCTTTGATGCAGCAGATGAACACCCCAGTGTGTTTTTTAAAGCTTATAAATAATTCAGAATAGCTGATACCATGGTACCTGACAGCAATAAATATTTTGGTAATGGCTTTATAAATAGTCAATTCCATTTTGCTAGGGAAAAAAACCAAAACAAAACAGTCTAATGGAGTGTTCTGTAACTGTATGCCAAAACATCCTGTGCTTCACACCAGTGGGTATTGTGGAGGCTTCAGAGTGCCTTTCACTTGCGTTTAGAGGAGGAAGACAGCAACAGTGACTCTGCTTGTTCAGCTACCAGGGACTTGTTGATTGCTGTAAACCTCTTTCGTAACCAGAAAATGGTATCAAAGATCTCTACTGTGATAGATTCAACATACTGCAGATAATATGCTAGTACAGGCAGAGAGAAATTTGCCAGCAGCGCTGAACTGCTGCTGGGTTGAGAAGCAAAACCACACCCAGCAGAAGGAGGGATTTTTGCTTTAGTTTCCTCAACCTGGGAGAAGGAAAACCATTTCTGCTGTCAGTTTGTCACCATCATGCAGACTGGGTAGAACAGCATTTAGGTGCTCTGCCTGATTCAGTCATGGGGGGTTGTGGTTCCTGGAAACTGGGCTCCAGACTCAGCTGATCCTTTGTAATCCCATGGTCCGCATTAGATGGAGATACCAGAAGCAGATGGAGCCCGCAGGAGAGTGAGCCTAGTGGGGTGCTCCATTTCTTCTGGCTTGGCAGAAGCTGCTACAGGGTATTCTGAAATAAAAGGCTAGAGCAGGATCCCTTCTGCCTGGAACTTCTTAGAGACAGAAAAGAAAAAGCAGCAATTTGATCACTTTTCTAGGATACATTTTGCACAGGCAGGAAAGGCGATTTGAATTGTGAGTAGCAAGAAGATGATCTGCCTTAAAGGCAGACGCAGGAATGCAGTCCCGGAAACTCAGCCACCCCTTTAGAATTTGGTATCAGAAAGTTCCCCTTCTGTTAAAAGTCCTCATAATTATTATTTACACTCCTTTTTATCTTCTGAAGTTGCCAACAGGCATCATCCTCTGAAGCAGTAATACCCATCAAGTATCATTTAAAGTGGAAATACCACTAAACAGATCATGGGGACTGTCTCACCGCCACACACAGTGCAAAAAGGAAGAAAGAGGAGAAGAGCTGATCAGCTGATAAAGCCATCCAGCGAGGAGAAGCGAGGGTAGGCACGGTACAAGTAAGCCCACAGGACACTGCTATTTAAAATAATTCAGTGTTGCTGCACCCATGGGGTATCTGCAGACCACAACTGGAACAACCTTGACCAACTGTTCAGAGAATTTTGCAAATGTGGGCAATGTTGTTTTTTTCTTTATACTGCATATCTAAAACCCACCAGGTAAGCAGTATAATAACAATGCTGCATAAAATGATATGTTTTACTCCCGGGTGGATTAGATGGTTTACAGTACAAACAAAGCCACAGTACAGAGAGGCATAATTAACCGTTATACACACATAGGCAGTGCAGTTACAAAGGGATGTACGTTCCTTTTATTCCAGTACCTTTGTATAATAAAGTTAACAAAAATATTCAAATATTAAAAAAAAAAAAAGCCAGCTGGCACTGCCAACTAATTCCTGTGATAGTCTTAGAAATCCTAATCCCGTAGAATTTCCTTGTGAAATTGATGCGCACCAGAGTCAATGTATTGATAACTAATGCCAAGCGGGTCTGGTGATGCAGCTACCTGAGGTTTGTGTTTTAATTTCTTTTGTGGGTTTGCGTTTTGTTTCACAACTTCCCAGCTTTCATGTAGGAAGGGATCGAGCCACGCTGCGTGAGCCCTTCAAACCTCTTGTAGGTATAATTGAGGAAAACCCAGTCTTTGGACTTGTAGTCAGGTTCCGTTGTGTTTGGCACTAGAATTCAGAAACAGAAGTAAAAACAAAACAATTAAAACCAGTGTTGCTCCTGAAAGGACTCTTCACAGAGCACTGACAAACAGTCCTGAACTATTATTTCCCCACACAGCAGAAATTCCTTGAAGTAATCCTGTTTCTAATCAGGTCACTTGCCTTTCATCAATGGCCTGAGAAGAGTTACAATTTCAGCACTTATCCCCGAAGCACAAAAGGTTTTTTGTTTCTTTGGGTTTTTATTAGTATGTCTACACACAGTAACAGACTCCCATACCTTGGCAGGAACCTCTAAAACACCCACAGGATATATAGCTACAAAAAACATTTAGGATGCTCCATGCACAACAAACACGTATACATACCATCTTCTCCACAAAAAGAAGAAAAAGGTATATCTGACTTCTCCCAAGAGAACTACACATATCACACACAAACTACTTCTAGGACTTCCTCCCTGCTCAGAGCTTTTGCGAGGCTTGTACAGCCTCCATTTATTTTATGACCAGCCCAGATGGCTGGCGTGCTGCACTCGGACATGCACTGCAGTGAGCTCCTACATTTAGGCCTCCGGTTGCCGCTTTTAGTGTTCCACAACAATATTTTCAATCTAAGATGCCCAAAACGTCGATATCAAAGTTCATATTGAGGTATTTAGACATACAATAACATTCTCGGTGATACAGTGGGTCTGAAATGCCAAAACTAATAGAAATGTACTTGGCGTTAACCAAATACGGACTTAAATAGCTTAACTTAGCCGCTGGAGATTGATTGCTTTTGCATTAAAAATAACATATTTCTTTGTCATGAAATAAAAGCCATTTCAAAAAAAACAAAAACAAAACAGCTTTTTGCTAATTCTTACAATTGTTAGCACATCTACACTTATCCGCCATCAATTAATCGTTTTTATGTATCTGCCTATCTTTAAGCCATTAAGAATTCATTGAAAACAGTGAGAGCTGGGAGAATTTGGCATGTCAGAGAATCAAGCCTTTTATATGTAAGAATTTCCTACTACTAGCCAAAAGAAATTAACAAAAAACCCCATAAATGACTTATAGAGGCACTCAGGTTCAGAAATCACGGTGTTAAATAAACATCTGTCTGAAAGTTTTTGCATACAAACACATGAACGATTATGTTTGGCATGAAGCTCAAAAGTCACTAAAGATCAAAAGCAAATCAGCGTGTAATGTTTTAACAGAATTTAGTTAGAAAGACTGTATGGTAGAAAACTGTACCGTGTTTTCTGTGCTCACTATATGCAAACCATATTTAATAATAGATTTAACTGTTAAAATCTGTGGGCTTGGTTCCCCCCCCTCGCAAAGTTCTAAGGAAGCAGATCATAAGCTTACACTTATATTTGACAGACAGTCTCTATATCAAGCCTGTATATTACCTTGATTAGGGTATCAGAAAAATTAATATAAACAACAATAACAGCTGCATCTGTGAAGTACTCTGGTATGTCATAGACATACATTTGGAAATTACAATGGCGGTCTCACCTGGCTGTAAAATATCAGATTCAGGGAATTCATCGAAGTTCGAAGTATCATCAATACTTTTGATTTCTATAGGGATTGCAGCTGGTCTTTCCCTGCAAACAGAAATAAATGCCAGAACAGTGAATACTAAGATACATTAAGTTCCAGTTTTGTTTAACCTGTCTTTTTAGAGTTACAACATCCCTTCAGTTTAAAGCACAAAGGTTCCACTGAGTCCATCAGAGATGTATCTGACTCGCCTATTTGCTGACATCATGGGGAGATTTATTGGTTTCCTATCTAGCATTACTATCTTCTTGGCAAACGTGGGGAAAACATAATTTTCCCATTAACTGAACGAGCATTCCACATTTATCTACCCTATAGCTATCGCTACAATCTTGGTTGTCACCAAGAATCACTGTGGCTACCTCTGTTTCATAAACCCGGCCTACCCAGCCGAGCAGGATTTTATTTGCATTTGGAGCCATCAGATGTGTTGCTTTACAATTCTAGCGCTCATCAGCCTGGACCTCATCCAAATACCTTTCAGCTGTAGCTCCTATTTCTGACATTGAGTTGCCAGTATCTCTCATCCAAAATGAGTTGGCTCTGACATGTTACTCTGTTTTATTAGTTCAACAATTAGGCAGCTCTTTAAGAAGTTTCAAGGTGTCTTTCAAAGTTCCTTAAGTGGTCTGTCCCATGAAAGCATTCAAACGGAAACATGGCACTGGGGGAAAGTCATTAATTTACACCTGTAAACTTACTACAGTTGTAATTATTACAATTACAATTAAATCCACGTCTGGGTGGAACGGGAAAACCATTTTGCCAGGCTGCCAACTGTGGCATGAACAGATATGTCACTGCTCTTACTGCTTATTGATGTCTCCACCACTGAAAAGATAAGTTACATCAGGCTTTCTGCACAGAAAAAATGAAAGGATAAAATCTGGGCAATCACAAGTCCACAGTACGGATTTTCAGGTAGAAAACTGCAGTATTACTGGAAGAGCAAACCACCTCAAACCTTAAAGAGAGCTGAACAGTTGTCATCATTTCAATTGAAAGTATCTGTGGGGCCACCAGAGTCTGCTCTAAAGATGTTACCACTTCAGGTACATGCAGATTTAGCTCAGAATCTGCAAATGCAAGCTCAGGCTGGAGCTGGTTTGGCTGCCTCAACTGGGCCATCTACCCAGGCCTGGCCCAGCAGAATTTGGACACTAAGACTGCGCCACTGCCCAGCACTCTGTAGACATACCGGTTCACTCAGGTGTAGTATCTGCAGCGTGCAGTAAAGACATGCCCTGTGTTTTCCTCCTACTTGCTCTTCATCATTCGTCTATTTCCCCTGCATTTTTGAAATAGAGTTTGCTTTTCTCGTGTTCCTATTACAAAAAAAGTCAATTATAGCAATAGCTGCAGAGCCCATTACTATTGGAAGAGGAGCTCTTTGATGGTATCAGAGCATACATCAGGAATAACACAGCCACCCTACCACAATTCCTTTCCATCCTGGGCACTCTGGGGCAATCCAAGGCATCTCAAGACAGTTAAAATCTGATCAGATCTATGAATATCAGCAAGGCCTGAAAATCTTCACTGCCACTCACCTGCTGCCAGTAGCTGCCTTTCAAAATACAAGATTAATTGGAAATTATCATCCTTGACATCATAGTGCATGAAATTATTGCTTTCATGGCTTTTGTTCTCTATAAAATGTGTATGTGTGTATATATACATACCTGATATGTCCCCAGTCCACTCCTTCAAAAAACGGGTGACTTTTTATTTCTTCTACTCCATTACTACCAATTCTATTTTCTGAGTCAGTACAAAATCTGAAAAAGTAAAAAAAATGATAAAGAGAATGTTACAAGAAATGCAGACAGAAGCAACAGCAAATAAAACCGCCATGATATCCTGTAATAGGAATTTGAGGAAGTTCTTTCAAATCGTTCCATCACTTGGGGTAACATAAAAATAGACCATTGCCCCTAGGAGAGAAGGGAAATAGTAGAAGCATAATATTGTTAGAGTCCCAAAACAAAAAGACATTATGACATTTTCTAAACTGTTACATCCCATCTTCATAGTTTCTAAAAAGCTGCTGCAAGTTCTAGCCCTGCAAGATTAGTTTGGCATGGAGACTCAAGTTCCTACCCCTGAAGACTTCTCTGCACGTTCTCAACTATTTAAAAGTCTGTGTTTCCAAATCAAACTAACAGGAACAGACACACTAAGTGAAATAGGACTACCCTCTGACGTCACACATCGGAACTGAGCCAGACACATTCAAAACACGCCATGGCCACAGCATACCCTATTGTGCTTGTCACCTCCTCCGTAGAGGTCCAGATGCTGATGGTACAAAGACCCAAGGCCTATCTCTGATGTGGCCCAGCTGCACAACCTCAGCCCAACCTCCAGAAGAAATTGTCAATTTGTGAGAAGCAGCTACGAGAAAATGCAGAGTCAAGTAAGGTAAAAAAACAAATAAACAAACAAAAAAAAGGTGAAATTTGAGACAGAGCTAAGACTGTTGAGATGGGGACTGTTACCTGCTCAAGTAGGCAGGAAGAAAAACACCAACAAGTAAAAAAAGTCTAAAGAAAAAAACAGGGAGGTGAAAGCTCTCTGACAACAACTCAGCAACATCAGGGATTTGTTCTGGGGAGCAGCAGAGGCTGACCCTTCTCTGGACTGATGTTTGTCTGGACAAGACTCTGAAGAATCTCATCAAGGAGATGGTAAGCATACCAATGCTTGCCCTAGAAGTTCACTAAATGCTAGCTATCTTTTCTGCGTGTCAGCAAAGATATAACCGCTTTATATCTTTACACTGTCCTTGTAGTCTCTTTGAGGATGGCAAACGGTGTCAACAGTGACAAAGACAAGGAGGTTTACAATAACAGAGAAAAAAAGCCTGTGTCAAACAAAAAGCTTGGTCTCGCTGAGCACAGAGTCACCCAATGACCTCCTGAAACTGGGAAGCGCTCGGTAGCATGGGGATGCTGGCCTCCTGCTGCTCTAAGTCAGCTGGCCTTTGTCAGACAAAATCCTGTTTGCCCAGATGAGCAAAGCCTCTGGCTGTTGATTTAGTTATCCCGAACTCTTAATTCCTCCACACGAACACATCACCCAGATTCACGAGGCACTTTTCACATCAATACATTGCAATACCAAAAAAAAACCAATAAACCAACAACCCAAAACAAAACAACCACTTTCTCGCTAGTTATTTAACATTTCAGCAGGCAATTTAGTAATGCAGCAAGTTAGGCTGTAAACAATCTCCAATTATGGGCTGTATTGTTCTCCTACTTTGAGTGTCAGTTGGAAAAAAAAAAGCAAACCTGCTTACATTTCTACTGCAGTGCAGCCAGTCGGTAGATGCCAAGTACTAATAATAGACCTCAAACCTTGTAAAAACAGTTAGCCAGACCAGGTCTCAAGATCTGTCAGGCTTTATCTGAACTTGAACTTAGTTTAGTTTGGTTTTATCTACAGCCATAAAAATAACAAAACTTTAGCTTTGTCTGCAAGTTCTTTTGACAACATGCAGGAAAGTTTAAAAAGAGCACTAAAGAAAAATGACAGTGAAAATGTAATAAAACTGTCATATGCAAATCTATTAACGAGGATTAGCAATAATTAAGTTACTTAAACTGTGTTAGTATCACTGTAACTGAATTAAGAATAACTGTTCATTGTATTTGTTATATTTGCTGTATGCTTCTGGAGCATCACTTGGACTACTAATAAATTCTAGCTCTTGGCTCTGCCTATAAAGTATATTCCCCTTTTTGCCTGTAACAAAATTGTGTCAGCTTGTAATATTATCTTTAAAAAAAAAATGAAAGCCGAAAACCATCTCCCCTCCCAGGACAATAGGGCATTTCTGCCTGACCTTGACCCCAAAACTCCTTGCAAAAGTTTCAATGCAAGCTGAACGGATCAAAACCTGTCCTTTTGAAAAGAGTGAGTAAATCAAAAACATCCAAAGATTTCTGTTCAGGACATAAAATGCTGGTACGTGATTATTTTCTAGCTCCCCATGAGAAAAATTGTGTGTTAATCACTTTTTTTTCTTCCTTCGGTCTGCTCTGTTTCTCCCGATACCGTGATACAAATGAAGATCATTACAGCTTATTACTTCAGGTTAAACAAATGGCAAAGGACAAAAGGCTAAAAAAGTCCATCCATGATGGCAACACAGAAGAAAACAACTTTCTCTCCAATCTCAAGTCTCCTTCATGCAGAACAGAAAGTTAACCCAATGGAAGATGATGGTATCTGGTGCATGGGCAGAAGTGGGCTTTTGTTACTGACCTTAGAATTAAATCCTTTGCTTTCTCTGAAATGGGCACCTCTGGAGGAAATACCAATGTTTCTTTCCAGTTCATAACTTTCCTATATGTTTCTTGTGGAGTTTCTGAGCAGAAAGGTGGATACCCTGCACAAACAGATAGAAATATTAATAAGCTTTTCCCAGAAGAAGAAAGTGACCTTGGTTTCTGCTTTTGCCACCATGGCTCCCAAATCTACCAAGTAGTACCAGACAGAAACTTTCTCTTTTGTAATGCAATGATAAATGTTATTTTTTTACTTTCAGGTAATGAGACTGACCCTCAAAAACATTTAACAGTAAAACATTCATTGAAACAGCGGAGGCATCATCTCTTGTTGTCTTGGAAAGGTGGGAGGACTTCAAGGTTTTCTGGAAGCTGAATTTGGGACTTACCTCAGGTAGAACTGAATGAAATTCTGGTACCTTCACTATGCAGAGGATCAGACTCTGTGAACTAAAGGACTCTGTTACCTTTGAATGATTCTTAAGTTGGGTCTTTAACATACCTATTAGCATTTCATACATAATCACTCCCAGAGACCACCAGTCACACAGCTTGTTGTACCCAGTCTGCATAAATACTTCTGGTGCAATATAGTCTGGGGTTCCAACAGTAGAATATGCCTGGGAAAAAAAATAAAATAAACTCTTTAAAATATACATACCATGTTTTTACACTTTGCAAAACCTTTTCCTGGGGATTCACATATAGGATCTTGGGTTTTGGATGGACAAGAATGCTTCATTTGAGAATTCATAGTATCTAAAATCCCAATAACATTATTCTTTTACATGAGTAAGCACAGAGGACCTTGAAAGTAAATGAAAATCATCCTAATGTGATGAAATCATGGAGTGTTTTCACTTTGATATCAGAAGGTCATCTTAGCTAAAGTATTGGGTAGCTGCATTACTAAAATACAAAGTTCTGTTGTTCTTGTTGTAGTTGTGTTTTGCTTGTTTGTTTGTGTTTCAATAAAAGGGACAACCAGTGGTAGACTCCTGTGTACAACACTAATGATACACCAGCTATTACACATATTACCTTTATTGCAAAATTAATTTGAGCTCTTACCAGACCCAGAGTCTTTTAAATATGCAGTCTAGATGATTCTAGATGAGGCCATGCAAACCTAATGAGGTTCAACAACAGCAAGTGCAAGGTCCTGCACCTGGGTCAGGGCAACCCCCAGTATCAATACAGGGGTAGAACATCTCTACTATAAGGACAGGCGAGAGAGTTGGGGTTGTTCAGCCTGGAGAAGAGAAGGCTCCAGGGAGACCTTATTGAGGCCTTTCAGTACTTTTAAGGGCCTGTAAGAAAGATGGGGACAGACTTTTTAGCAGAGCGTGTTACAATAGGACAAAGGGTAATGGTTTGAAACTGAAGGAGGGGAGATTCAGGCTAAACATGAGGAAGACTTTTTTACAATGAGGGTGGTGAAACCCTGGCCCAGGTTGCCCAGAGAGGTGGTAGATGCCCCATCCCTGGAGACATTCCAGGCCAGGCTGGACGGGGCTCTGAGCAACCTGATCTAGTTGAAGATGTCCCTGCTCATTGCAGGGAAGTTGGACTAGATGACCTTTGCCGGTCCTTTCCAACACAAAATATTCTATGATTCTCGTTCATGAGTACATCTCAAGTTATTAGCAAATTTTTCTTTACTTTTTTCTTTACTGATGGAAAATTTGGCGGGGGGGTGGTTGGGCACAGAGAAAAACAAACAAAACACAAGCAAAAAAAATTCCATAAACCCAAAAACATCCACCACAACCAGTTCTAACCAGTTCTGCCAGAAAAATCTTTTACTTCCATTTGTCTGGCCAGAAACTTCATTTTATCAGACAGACCTGAGACATTCAGTTTTGAACCAACTGAAACCCAGGAATATGGCTCCTTTTCAAATAGTGTTTATACAAGTTATAATTTTGGCCTTTTTTTCCTCCCTGTTGGACTGTCTCATGTCTTTACTGACCTGGAGATGTTGTATTTTCAGGGATCTAACTCCAAGTGTGAGTAAGGGCATGAAATACAGCCCCTATGAGGCAGCATGATTGCAATGTAATCTCATTATGTCTCATGATGAAAGAAAAAACAACCCAAAAGCTTTTAGAGAACACTGCTGCATATCACTTTTTAAAGAGAGTATGCAAAATAAAAAGTTCCACAAATTGAGAACTGAGGTTTTTGTAACTGCTGTTCAATGAAAATCGCAAGCAGGGCTGAAATTCTGAAATCCCACGGCTGACAGATATTCTCCCTTGATTCAGTTAATGCCAGAGGGCCCTTGACCACTCAGTACAAACCCAGGCTGCAGCACTCCAGTGCCAATAGTATCCTCCGCTTCCTTCCCATCATATTCCAGTTCAGCAGAAGGACAAACAAGTCTCCCCACAATTCTCTGAAAAAGGATCACGCAGCTACACATCTTCTTGCCACACTGAACTGCAGGAGTTAAACCCAGGAGTTCACACACAGCATCAGTGCCAGCTCGTTTAGACACAAGCTCAGGAAACAGCTTTGCTGAGCGGTTGCTGACACCTGAGGTTAGTTAGTCCAGATGCTCGTACGGGAAACAAAGGCACAGAGAAGAGCCAGGCCTTGCTGGTCACAGCTCTGAAAACAAGGTGACCCAGCTGATGGTCATCCTCCCACTCTCCTTGAGCTATTCCACACTTGGAATCACTAGACCACCTTCTTTTGAGTGAGGTGAAATTTTGGGAGCTTGAAGAGAGCAACATCTGTAAGGGATGTGAGGGCTTTTCAGTTTTTAAAAACCAGGAGCATTAATGCCCAGTTTTTATTTCACATTTTCTGTAAGTAGTTTAAAAGCAACAAATGTATACATAATTTTATCAACTCACCAGCTGTCGCCTGTTCTTCTTCCACGTTTCTGCTTTTCTCTTTGAGTTCATATTCTGAAATGCTAATTGACAAAATAGTTATTAGATAGTAAACGCATGTGAGAACTAAAAAGAAAATACTGATAACATTCTGCTTTCAGACAACGACTATGTTTAGAACGCTTTAGTCTAGAAACAAATACTTAATTATAACTGAAGACAGGAAAATCACAATGAATAACTACTGTTCAATTTTCAGCTGAAACTCGTAAGCAGAACACATGAATAGCAATTCTAAATTAGAACTTGCTAAAAGTTTTACAGATTGATCTGGAATCAGCGGTACTTACTGTTGCAGCTGGCAACATATATTCAGATACAGGCAATTTTCTTTTTCAAGCAAGAGGTGAAGAATACAAGAAGAATTGCAGAGGAATTTTACATTTGTAGAATAAAACACTAATGTGGATGTGTCACCAAGGCATGCTGATGAACAACTTTACTCTTGTGAAAAGCATCATGAAATTGTTACTGACTTCAGGTAAGTCACCACACAAAACTTATGTCCCTTCTGAAAGAGTGTTTCTGTAACTTCACTAACATCATTATGAAAAATACATTAAAATAGTTACTTTACATTGTATGCGTTTGTATCTATGTACAAATGTGCAAAAACACATTAACATTGCAGAAATCATATTTTCTTTCCTGTGAAATGCTACCATGTCCCAGGGAACATGCATTTCCAGTTTTCCAACTAAATGTAATCAGCCTGACCAATCTTGCTTAACTCAGCAGAAATAAACTCTGACGTGGCATAGCTGCAGCACAAAACTATTTACATGTTTAACTAGGACACTTTATACTTACAAAAGTCACTTGGCGGGTTGTGTGTAAGGTTCCTGTAGAACTCAGTTCTGTGAGCTTTCTTTAAACCTGTGCATAGCCCAAAATCAGACAGTTTTACATGACCCTAAAACAAATATCAAAGACAAAAACATAATTTAGAAAGACAAGGCTCAAAAAAGACAGTTTTAATAACTGCATTTGCCTTCTCAGGCCATGATGGACTTCCATAGGACTACCTAATCCAGAACAAGTAGCAAATAATGACTAAATCTCAGTGTACCATGAGATTGTGTTTTCTCTCAAGCCAGTTCTTGCCCCCCTGGGAACGGCTACATCTACCATTCTGCAACAGCTGAGGGCAGATAGTTTGCCTGGTTTTTGTTTTGGATGGGATACCACTGAGACTGAAAAAGCCTCCAGTACAATATCCCTTTGTTTTGATGGTAACCTGTCTTTCATCAGGTTTCCAGACATCAATGCCAGATGGTCTACAGGTTAGTGTATGATGCTTAGTGGGTTCATTTCATGGCTCGCGATGGTCAGACAGACTTTCCATTGGTGTGCGGGTAATAAAACAAGTAAGATAACCACAGGAATTGAATTGATTATTTAGCATTGTCTGAGTATTTCATATTTACTTCAAGGCAAATGAAACTAAGTGTATCAGTTTTTAACGTGTACGAATATGAGCACCTGGACACCCTGAGTGGGTCTTCTCACTTAAAAGGCTTGCCTTAGAAACCTTAAAAGGGTTAAAATGCTTTCCAACAAAAAACAGGAGCAGTTTTGCCTTCGGTGAACTAGTGTTCTACAAGGAAAAGGTAACGACCACTTTTTCTGCCTTTACTCCAGCTAGCTTAAAATCACTGGTGTGGCACTCCTGGCTTGCACCAATTAGCACCACAATAAATGGTATTATCTGCAGACTGAGACGTTTAAAGCACAGGCAGTTCACATGCACATTCCATGCCTTAGCATCCAGCAGAAGGTTATCTGGCTTAATATCTCTGTGGATGAACCCCAGCTGGTGAATAGCATCTATGGCCAGCACAGTTTCAGAAATATAAAATTGTGTCTCCTCTTCTGATAAGGTGTCTTTCTTCATTAGTAAGGTCATCATGTCACCTAATCAAAAAGCAAAAAATACAACTTAGAAATCAGAACTTTTTAATCACAAGACTAATTCTATGTGAAATCCCAGTACGATCCAAATTTACCCTTGTAACTGGCCTTATAGCTACTAATTAAAAAACTATTACTGCAAGGACCTAAAAACCCAACATACTTTTTAACTGGATGTAAAACTGTCAAAAATCCTAAATAAGAATTTTCATTTGACAGCGCAGAGGATACAGTGAATTTTAATGCATAACACATGTATTGCATGTATTTACTAGCTTTAACAGTAAAAAGCAAAACATTGGATCGGAAAAATTACTTAACCCAGGTTTATTTTAACATATGTCCATAACCTTTCGCCTTCCCCTAAAATCGAGAGTTATTACATGACTGGGACTTCATTTAAAACAAATTATGCAACATGCTTGTTTCTAACATTTTATGAAGCTGACAGCAACAGTTAAGGAAGAGGTACTTCTATCACCTCACACCATAACATCCAGCTTACCTCCAGGTAAGAACTCCATGATCAGGTAAAGATTTCTTTTATCCTGAAAGCTGTAAAACATTTTCACTACCCAGGCTCCATCTGCTTCAACCAAAATATCTCTTTCTGCTCGGATATGGGCCACCTAAAATTAAAAAAACAAACCAAAACAAACTATAATTAAAGGATAATTTAATTATTTCACCAAGGAACTCCATATTGTATGCCTAGTCCTACAATATGCTTTCATAATACTTAATGAAGAAACTATTTTTCATACTATTTTCATACATTTTTCATAGTTTTTTTACTAAATCCTACAAAGTCCTCACAAAATACCTAGCAGAAATGCACAAAAGTCAACTTAATGTTGAAAATAACTGTTCACACAACTCTGCAGAAGCAACCTCTAGAAGCACAAGGCAGAGCTTGTTAGGCTGTTTCTGTTTGTTGGAAAGAGCTGAAAAAAAGCTGGTGGAAAAGTGCAATTCCCCTTTTTACTATACCCTAAAAAGAAATAGATGCATTCAAAGCAATTACAGAGCTGACCATCACAGAGCTGTATACAGTACTGCAAGCTCGGGCAAAAATTAAAAGTGCAACTCGAGGTGCAAGTACTGAGAAAATTATTGGAAAAGCCAGAGCTGGTCTTAAGGAATGCAAGAAACAAGAGGGAGAGTGGTGGATGCATTATGATTACTGTCAGAAATTAGCAGATTTCTCATGTGGGTATACAAAGAAACAAAAGAGCTAATGGCTACTTCTACACGGGTATCTCACAGTTTCAACTTGGCAAGATAAGCCCTGGGACTCCTGTCTAGCAAGAGTGAGAGAGTGCCTAAACTAATCACTCCTTGCAAAACCCCATTCTTTCATCCCTGTGAAAAGAGAGGAATGCCCGACACGCAGTGAGGTACCGTCTACTTGCCAAACCCATGTAGTCCATACTAGGACAGTGCACAGAGCCCTCCCACACAGTACACGGAGACTGCTCCTACGTATATACACAGCGAACCTGATTTGAACTGCACAGCAAATGTCTTGGACACGTGGGAACAGAGCTGGGATGAGTTTCAGCCCTTACAGATGGTGGCAGGTAGCAATGAGCTCAGTAGCCAGGATTAAAGCAGCGCAAAAACGGTTCAGGGTCTTGGGCTACTCAAGGGGGAGGAAGGGGAGAGAAGAAGGAGCCATTCCTCCATGTGATGTGCATGAAGCTGGCCCAGAACTGACAGGACCACCACTGTTGCTGATGTTGGTCCTGGGCAAGTGAGTTTGGGAACATCTGACCTTGCTCAGGATAGTCCAGTCCCAGATGAGGCTTTGTTAAAACAAACAAACAACAACGAAAAGAAATCAAACACAACAAAAATCCAAAACCACACCCCAACAAAACAGAGCTGCTACTCTATGAATTCACTGGAAACTACAAGTAATGGGGATTGGGGGAGGGGTGTATGTTTCACTGGTATACACCATCATCCTGAAGGAAAATGAAAGACATAGGTATGGAAAAATATTTCTTGACAGCTGTAAGATTTTGATTATTCATACATCAGAAAGCAACTTCTGGAAAGAAAATATGTACCACTATTTCAGCATTGAGGGCTACTTCCAATAAGCAGTAAAAAGAGTCTTCTGCATGTCTTCCCCAATTCTACTGATCAGGAGCTTCTTTACGTGTATGTGTTCTTTTCACAGGGTTTTGCAGGGAAATGGGTTGCCCCTCTGTAGTAGGCACTCCAACTTTGATTTATCTAGCTCTGTCTATACTTGTTAGAAAATATTTCTTTCTACTCCTCACTCCTCACTGTAGCTATAAAATATATTAAAATCCTGCTCCAAAAACAGTGAGGATATCTCCCAGTGCTATCAGGCCGGGGCGGGGGGGGAGGAGGAATTTTCATTTTCTTTCGTATTTGTGTCCTGTGTTGCTTTCCATTGAACAAACCAGGCAATGAAAATTACACAAGAAATTCGCTGTCCAGGGAAGATTACAGTCTCAAACTAAATGGAGAGCGCAGGCTCAGCCTCCTTGCCACATCAGGTTATGAAATGGGGGGAAGAGGCCACACACATCCTGGCTGCCGTGCAGAACATGCTGCCCCTCTGGTTGCCTATATTCAAGGAATGGGCTTGAGAAGACAAAAAGTCTGCACCAGGAGAAAAAGCAAAGTAGAAGAACCACTGCAGGGAAATGTAATACAAGAGCAAATGATGTGTAAGGTTTAGACAGGTAAGGAAAAATCTCCTTTTATCTGCACTTTTGCTTGAGACATCCACACTTGATTTCACTGCTTTGTAGTGCTAAAGTACTTGCTGTGTCCTACCCAGGAAAATGCAGTGAATTGTTAACTAAAAAGTAAAAGCAAAAACCATACTAATAAAACAAAGCAAAAGAAAACAAGACAAGACCTGACTAAAAAGCAAAACCAAGGAAAACAAACCCAATGAACAATGTGACATCTCTTAGGATCTAACCACCAAAAGAAAACATCAAGTACTCTCAGGTTTTATTTTGGCACAGTGTAACTTCTCAAGAAGCATCTTCCTTCAAATGCAGTTTTACAGATGAAGTACTATAAGGTCTGCATTCATACAGGAAGGAAGAAACAAAAATCGTTGTCACCATTCCAAATCAGTTGCCAATAAAACATTTTGTTGAAATGCTGTTACTTGACCTTATTTCCTAACTTCTGCTTATTCTTTTGTACTTCAGTAGCAGCTCCACAGATGCTTTGGACTGCTATACAATTACTGGGGCTACCGAAGAGGAAAATATGACCAAAAAGTATCTGCCATTTTTTTTTGCAATTTTCTAGACAGCATAAGTTGGAAATGTAGGGGACTTAAACACCACAAACCTGCTCTTTCTCCAGCATATCTGCTTTTCTTAGTATCTTCATTGCATAAATATGACCCGTATCCTTCTTCTGAACGAGGCGTACCTATAATGAGAAATATAACCCAATCAACCTTCTCTACCTCAGAAACTAGACCCCAGTGTGGAATCTATTGGAAAGGCTCAAAATTGCTAAGCATGGAAAAGTTCTCTGGTTAAACATTTAAAAACACATGGAAAAAAGAAATATTTCTATACCATGTACAACACTAACACCAGTGATGAACAGATAGCTTGAAGTTATTACTGCTTTAGGAAAAGTTAGCAAGCATAGTAAATTCCAGGTAGCTGTGAGACTGTATATGCTAAAATTCAGGAGCAGATACAGCCGTGATGTGACAAGGGGCAGGAGAAGGTTTACAGAGAGGAGCTGCGCAACTGCAAATCCATAATTTCAGTGGCCACAAGGGCAACATCAGTTTGGGCTAATAAGCAGCTGTGGGAAACTAAGGACCTTTCCAGAGGTCTTGAGAAATCAATGCGTGTAATTCATTATGGGGCTTATCACACTTGCACAATTACTCAAATAGCTATTCTTCTGCAATAAAACTCCAACTGGAACTTTTTATTCTGTAATTAAAATGTTTCTTTTTAATTTTCAATACAATTTTAATAGCCTATTCAAGCACGAAAGGCACAAACCTCCCCAAATGCTCCTCTTCCTATAACTTTCAAAGATTCAAAATCATCCAAGCCAAGTCTAGTCCTCTTCAGTCGCAGAAACTCTGTTTCCTTGCGAGCGTGTTGTGACCTGCGCAGTTTTTTCTACGGAGACACATACAGAAATTTATAAGCTATTTGACAGTAGAAAGTCAAACTATACAATCTCCCTTCCTTTCAAGTATTCCCTCGCCCATTAAGATTACAGAGAAAATGTAAAAGCAAGTCTTCCCGAGGTTCTCAAAGTATGATCCACAAGCAAGGTCTCTTATATAGGGGCCTCAGGCCCAGTCTCACTTTCTTTTTTTTTTGGGGGTGGGGGTGGGGGGTGTTTTGTTTTTTTAATTACTTATATATAAAGAAATAGTAATAACAAATACAATGAAAAAAACCCCATACTGGTTCAAACAAAGTACATAGGTCCAAAGATCCAAGACACTAGCTGAGGCAAGGATTCTTGGTTTTGGGCAGTGTGAATGATCAATGAAAGCTGAAACTTGTACCCCACTGAAAAGACAGGAAACAAGGAAACTAACAGGCAGCAGAGGGCCATCTTACACTACCTTTAGCAAAATCCATTTGGTTTAGGGCAGACAAACACCTATATATATCTGTCCTAATCCTGTCATATATTTTGTTCTATAAAAACGTCAAAGGGATTCGCTCCAAGAGAAGACAAACACTGACCTACGCTCCCAAGGATGCCAAGAAGATCTCATAGACTGCTAACAAGACCCATCCATCAGGCACCTGCCAAGTTTTGTACTAGGATGACAATGTCATTTAAAACCACAAGATGGCATTACACACCCACACGTGCTTTTCCCTCTTCCCAGAAGTTACAGCCGCCACAGACACTCAAATGACTGAGGCCCGGTTCCCACTGACTTCCTTGTCCATGCGGAGGGCAGTACAGGCAGGCATGGTGTGATGAACCTCAGAAAAGCAACTTACTGACCAAAGTTCTGAGACATGCCAACTAGACAGACATCCCTTCTCCTCCATATCCAAATGGAGCAAGAGTGTGCCTAGTTTATTGTCCAAATCAAGAAAAAAATGCTACAGCATTTTTCTTTCTACCCACTTCTTCTGAGCACGTCTTGCCTTTTATTCTTGTCAAATATAATGGAAAACAACTTTAATTTTTGACAAGCATGCTATGTACTTGCTGTGGTCATATGTCTCATAAGGATTAAGGGTGGCATAAAAAGCCTCAGCTATTGCAAGTATCATTTAAGCATCTTCACAGCTTCCCTAATAAACAAGTTACTTACAGGGGCAACATTCATTTACAAAATAATGTCATGCTAGCTGATGTTTCTGTAAGCTCCTCAAATGCCAATTTGAAGTAGTGTGACAAAAGCAAAGCAGCCTCTTCAAAGGTTATTGAGGTAGTATTACCTCCTCATCTGCAAGGCCTTCCTCTTCCATAGCCACTTCCAGCTTCTTCTGCCTGGAAAGGGAAGAAACAGGACATCGCTTTTTTAATTATTTGTTAAAAACAAACATAACACTACAGCAAGACAATGCCTTTACTTCACGTATTACAGATACTAAAGAGTTTGCCTCAAATGGAAGTTTGAAGACACACTGCCCACTCCATCCATTTACTCATTTGTGACCAAAGCAGGTGAAAATGTATAAGCAAATTTAAACACATACTTATGTATTTGCAGAAATAGGCATTAAAGGTCCAAATATATAATCACTCTAATTACACATATTTCTTCATATAATTTTGTTGGAGTAAGGCCATTTTTATCAATTAGGATTATGAATCAGAACAAACATGTTGTTTTCACCATTTCTATCTCGGCTCTACCTCCAACACCTCAGCTAACTCCAGCTTTCACCCCCAATCTCAGCCTTGCTGACCTTTCCCTGGTCACACACCTGGTCCTGCTCCCCTTACCCTCACACCAACTAGCTCTACCCTTCGGATTCTTCATCATCTCCTCCCAGTGTCCTGCCTGGCCCAGGGATGCCTGGCAATGCGCCACAGATGACAGGGGGTCAAGTACATGGCAACGTGTCTGCTGCAGCCCCCTCCTTCCACCCATGGGATGCTTCTTTATGACCACCAGGGCACAGCTTCCAGAGAGCTGGTTACCCACTAAGAGCAGCCCAGAGCTCAAAGGCTGCATGCCAGGCTGCTGGTGTCTTTCTGCACTTTGGGAAGTACAGCAGGATCCCCTAAATTAAAGGGTCTCAGTAGACAGCCTATTCTCCTAACTCGAAGTAACTCAATTACATGGGATAATGACTAAATATGATGAAGAGAGAAACCCTGCTGCCTGGCTGAAAACCCCTCAATTAAAAACATATTACCAAGGGAATGATGATTTCACATGCTGCTGACAACTTGAAACACAACATTCATTATAAACAAATGCTTGGTGCTTTGACACTTAATTCAAGTAGCACTTCACCACATCAGAGGCAGAATTGGGCACTGATGAGAGAAGCTAAAGAGAAGATGACCAATGCATGGAGCACCAGTCAACACCACCCAAGAGTGATTTAGATGCAGGTACTACATGATCCCCGGAGTCTTTCCTGCCCACCCAAGAGCCTCTCAAACGTTTCATCACCAACCCTATGCTCTTTACTGCCCCTTATTTCCACCCCAGGACACCCTCAGTTCTCTGCCTCCTTTCCTTACCCCATCACCCTGTCAAACACCTCTCCTATCAGTTCTGTTCCCTACCTCCTGTACACTCCCTTCTGCATGATTTATGAGTCTTGGCAGGACCTCTGTGCTGCAGAGCATGAATAGACACCAGGAGCAACTGCCTTACACAAAACCAAGTTACCACCCATCAGCAGCTCTGCAGCATCTACCCCTGTAGATTTTATTCTCTGCAGCAGACACGGAAGAATCCAAGTTCACCAACCCTGCACACAGAAGCAGAAACCTCACACATGCTGCAAAATAAGACTCTGCACCGACTGGTGTCTGCAAAGTAGTAATAATCTGATGAGGAGGCAAATTAGAATCATAGAACGTCCTGAGCTGGAAGGGGTCCACAAGGATCAGAGTCCAACTCCTGTCCCTGCACAGGACAACCCCAAAATTCACACCATGTGTCTGAGGGCATTGTCCAGTCTCTTCTTGAATATTGCCAGGCTTTCCAATCAGTTCTTGAACATTGTTAGGTTTAAACTGTATGAGAACATCAAAAGTGGAGGTCCTTGGTCACTCAGTGACTACTTGGTGTGGTAGCAGGGGACATTTGCAGGTCTACCAGCACAGCTGCTGAAAGGCAGCCTGTGCCATTCAAGGATTAGCTCCTTGCCACCAAGTACAGAAAAACTTCCAAGAACTGCTGTGTGCACGGGGATCAAAGTGCCCTTAAACAAACATGGCCAAAAGCCAACCAAGAAAAGCTGAAGAGGAGTGAGAGGAAGCAGAGCCAGTACCTGGTTTCTCTCTCTTCATGCTGTATAATTAGGTTGCTGTAGAAGTTCTCCAGCGTAAGTTTGGCCACCGTCACTCTCTCCCGGGTGTGGTTACTCATGGGAAAGGATGTTGTAGTCCCTGCAGTCATCGCCATGGTAACATGTACTGAAACAGAACATGTCAAATCATTACTCACTTGAAAAAAAAAATTAAAAAGTATATATTTTCTCCTCTTTCCCCACTCCCTGTCTCCAAATTCTTAGATGCTACAGAATTCACAGGGAAGACACCGTTTTTCAGATATAAGAAACTCCATTAAAAAGCTGCATTATAAAATTATCCCGAGATAGCAGACGGACTTACTACCCACTCTCTGAAAAAATAACAACATGTTGGCAAAACAAAGGGTGAATCATAGCAAAGAATTATGCAGGCTACGGGCAGCTCCTGTCCACAAATGAGGAAAATGTACCTCCGGCTGACCTGAGTCCAGCCTGGGGGAGGGAAGAGGTAACGGAGCACGGGAAGGAAAAGGGGGAAGCGAGAGGAGGACCAGGCAGCTCCCACAGCTGGACATGTCACAACTCTATGACAATTTCAGACTCCAGAAATGCTAGGTGCTACCAAAAGGACAAGATAAAGTGAAGAAGTAAGTGGACAAGTGGACAAAACCCCTAATGAAGAAGAGAAGCTGTTTCAAGGACAGAAGATAGCCATAAATTTCTTTGAATTTTAAAGTCGCTCAACAAAATTGCATGTGGACAGTTGGGGGGATTTCTAGAAATCATCGCATGAAAATGAAATAATGGATTTGCTGTATTTAAAAAGGAAAACTTCTGTTGCTGTGGGGTTTTTTGTTTGTTTTTTTTGAGGCAACCAGTCTTTCAGTTTGTTTCCTTTCTGACCACCTCTGTGCCATATCGCCTACAAAACGAGCCTTTTCTGGAGTGGCTGCTCATTCCAGGGCTCCCAGCGTTTGATTCTCAAATTCAAGGGGGAATCATCTCATGCAGTTGTAAATGTGTTACCCGTGTAGATATAAAGTACTTATAGGGCAGGGCATACGGTCACTGAGCACCCAAAAACTGAGAAGAGGAAAGAAGAAAGGGTGCTCTCTTCCATAGCTCTCATCTTGAACCCAAAGAACTTGAATGTGCTAGAACAACACTTTAAAGACTGGGGAAAAACAACATCTTAGGGCAGTCCTGAGTCTCCTGCAGCTGGTCTGGGGAAGCCAGAGGAGGTGAAAAAATAAAGCACAGTTTGTCCTGGGACTCATGCCCTACCTGGAAGTGGGTTGAGGCACTTTAGAGAGCGAGGGGAGCCAGAAATAGCATCTCTGCCCCACGCTCATTTGTTCAGGTTGTTTTGGGGTTGGTTTTGGAAAATCATGCAGAAGTACATACACTTCCTTTTGATTATTTACGTAACCCTTCTATTTCACAAGGGGATTTTGAGGAAGACAAATCCCAAATTAGGTTTATGATCTTGAAGCAGATCCTAACACCTTTTAAGGTGAACCAATTAAAAGTTTCATACAGAAGAAAACTCACAAGTCCACATCAGACAGGAAGATTGCTTAATTCTGCTCGGGGTTTTTTTTTTGTTTTGCATTTGCCTGCTCTCCTCTGTGAAGACAGCATTTCATCTTGTGGATTTTTAATTGGATTTGGTGCGACAATAAGATATTTGTTGCCAGAAACGCAGCTGCTGTGTCACAAATAGAGGCGTTTTATAGCATTATGTAGATATTATTTTAGCTGTGTATTTTGGAGTGTGCAAGACGCCAGAATTCTGAGAATAAAAATATATCTCTATACATATACAGTGAGCTTTTAATAGCACTACCACTGCTTTACAATGTTGTCAATATTCTTATTTTTTAAACACTCTTTTATCCCCTTCAATTTTCTGCTAAAGAAAGGTGAGAGCTGTCAACTGTTAGTAATCTTTACTAAAAATTAAGGGGTTTATTCTTCACACAAGCATGTACCCCACACTAGATACTTCTTGAAAAGCTGGAGAACTTGGCTGTGCTCTCCGTATTGAGTCTGTTATAGAACATTACACTTTCTTTCTCCCTTGATAGGTTGAAAAAAAGTATAAAACATGTATCTGAGAGCAAAACCTACAGCACATGGACACACTCAAATCAAACAGAACAACTGCAGATCACATGCTTGCATCTGTGATTAAATTATTTCAATAAATGACCTAATAGAGTAAAAACCCGCCATCTGATCATTTTGGAGTGTCAGGATAGTGCAGCATTAACCCAGGCTTGAAATGGATTAACCTTTACTTAAGGTATAATGAGTGCACTCTAGCATCGGCAAGCAACAGGATATTTATCCTTTGCACGTCTTGTATTCCCGGTCGGATAAAATAACACTGTAGTTTTGTTTCCTGTTAATTTGTTTTCCCCATACTCCTATACTCACAAACACAGACGTTACCTAACAGCAAATCTAAGTCACTTCATTTTATTAAGCCTGTAAAAAAGAGATAACAATTCTGGCACTAGCACACCATGCTATAAATAGTGGGGGCTGACCCTCACTGTGGTTCTACAGTAGGAAAATATAGATGAGAACCCAACCCATAAGCTAGCGAGCTCAGAGAAAGTTATTTAACGGAGAAGAAATTTGTATCAACTTCACCATCATACCGTGGTGTGAGCCCACCAAAGCAGGAGGGGTACATCACCAGAAGCATTTGCTTTCAGCATCCCATGTACCCCATGCACAGCTCACCAGCCCTGCCTCCGGGCCACACTGTCCTACATACAGCACGGCATTTCCTTGAGACAGGTTACATTCTCTCTGTTTGCAAACCCCAGCTAGTTCTGTCATTGTGGTGAAAGAAAACCAAAAGTCAACTCTGTAAAGCCAAGAAGTGTCCTGAACTCTCCATCCTCCCCAAAGTAAATAGAAAAGAGCACAGACCTGGCAGGAGACACAAGGCACCCCACAAAATCTTATGTCAACTCACAGCCGAGAAAACCTCTTCATTGTTTTTCCCCCTGCCTCTCTGCTTCTACTACCAAACCCCCAAACAAAGCACAAAACCACACATCCCAGACAAAACATTAATTTGGGAGCAACCAAATAAAATCCCGAAATATGACCTTTATGAACAAATTATGCCGGAGAGGGTGGGGATGAGAAGGAAGAAGCTTCAAAATGGGGCCTTTTATTGACAGCACACTACTTCTACTGACCTCAGCACTTTAACGGGAATGGTTTGAAAAGGTGCCACCCATAGTTCTTGGAAATTCCCTCAAAAAACTACTAATTCACCCAAACTCATGCCATTTGCATAATGGAACCATTCTATTCCTGCTGCATCACCAGCCTTGCTTCAGGCTCTTTCATCCACGATGACAGTCATACTAAGCAGACAGATGCATTTGGCCAAAACTCCTTTGGCTGATGAGGACTGAAGACCTTTCTTTCCAAAGAGCCTGTTACTTTGGAAAACATGATTCACCACCGGCTGTGAATGAGAGAGACATCAAACCAACAGGAGACATGGAGCAGCGTGCAGCCCACAGGACAACCTCTCGGAGCTGCCAGGAGCAGAGATGCCATATGTGCTGCTTGGCCCAGAAATCGAGCCTGTGCCTCCTGGTTGGATGGTTGAATGCACAGCACGAGCATTTCTCCTGATGCCAGCTCTGTGCAGCAGCAAGCACCCATGGCGTGGGCAGAGGAGACAGAGGGGTGTGGAGTGACCAAGGGACATCTTGCCCCAAGAGGCAGGTGGGACAGTAGCACAGCAGGGAGGAGATGAAAGGTGTTCCCGAAGGACAAGGGAGAGCAGGGTACAGCAGCCCCAGTGCTTACAAGCAGGAGTTTTCAGGAGTAAGTCTGCCCTGACCAACCATCTCCCTTCTGATAGGAAAATGCTGCCTGGTCCAAGCATATGTTTTATCTTTTTATTCCCAGATCTTTCCTGATTGGGAAGCAGACAAAGGCCAAGCAGTGTTTACTACAACTTCACTCTGTGCTCCCATCTATCAGAACAGCTCTAAGTCAAACCCTTGGTCAATTTTCCTGAAAGCATTTCCACTGTTGAAAACTTCACATCCAGCTTCTGCTACACAACTGGTAACTCAAAACTCCTGCCTGTCCTCTCCAGATGCTTCTTGGCAGCTCCCACAGTCCATTATTAATGTTTTCATATTAGACTATTGTATTCAGGCTGTGGTAATCAGAGCAAAATCACTAAGGCATCCAATCCTACCTGCTACAACTCAGAAGAGGAGAAGCTGAAGAAATCAAGGCACCTAGAGAACTGTTAAGCCTCTGAAAAAAATGCTTGGCAGCTTGCAGGATCATTTTCTAATCAGGAAAGGATGAGAACACAAAATCCAAGCCTCTCGCACATCTCCGCAGCTCCATTTCAGGACATCCAGAGTGTGCGAAGATGAGAGCAAGCACAGAGCTGTCATTTTGCAGGAAGGAAGGATGGAGGTTTGACACCCTCAGTAATTTACAGCCTATTTCTACATATCCAAGTAGCTCTGGACTTTAAAGAAAAAAGGATAATGAGGGATGAAACAGCATCCCAACACAGATGTGCTACAAGATCTCTAGAAAGTTGCTTAATTATCCAACGGCATACTTCCCAGACCGTAAAACTGAGCAACAGGACAGGGATGTGGAGTAGAGCATAATCATAACCCTTCACATCACCAAAGATTTGAACTGTAGTGATGGTGAAGATTCAAATACTACTATAAGAAAAACAAAACGCACCAAAACCCAACACCCCTCCCAAAGCAGTTAAGTTCATAATTTCAGGTCCTTCTAGCATCTTCTTCCAACCTTCCACATTTACTTTTTAAATGATTTCTCACTTCGGAGAGTATAATAAATATGTGAGAGTATGCTACAAGAAGTGAAAACTGAAACCAACCTTTCCTGCTATTATTAGAGGGTTTCACTTTTCTTGGGATGCTACAGTAACCCATGCGATAAATTCTTGTGTTCTCTTACACAGATTGCCAGAAAAAGAGCAAGTCTGTACCAGTTAGACAGTGGTGGGGATCATAACTGGGATTCACTTCCATAAGAACAGATCTGAAGATGCCAGTCTCTTTACAGACAAGTCTCCTGCACAACTGTGTTATATCATATAGCTTGTTCTTCCTGTCAAATAAGGCTGGACCTACACTATCAAATTAATCTGGACCTAAGCCACACAATGGAAATATTCTTATTTTTGAAAACATGCATATAGTATAATTATACAGCAGCCCTAGAATAAATTTACTCTGGACTCATTACTCAGTGCGTATTTAAGATACAGAACAAACACCACATACAGTTCTATTGGAGAGAAAAGCACATTTGTTTGGGGTTTTTTTCCATGTGACAGAACAATGCTACTTATGTCATGCTGCTGGTTCTCTGATTTGGATTTAAAATGTAAAGCTACATACATGGCCAGCAGGACAGGGAACACCAATCCTTCCTCCTAAAACAGCTATGTCACAGAAAAGGCTGATAACAATTTTCATATATACACCAAATCATGCCCCTAAAGCCCAGCGAGTAGGAAGTCAGTTGACTATTGCAGTAAAAAGGGTAAAACTGCAAAGGTTATAAAGTTTATGTTTACATTCCAAGAGAATTTGGCTCTTGAGTGAAAGCCTCCAGGTAAAGCAGATACTGAAACATATTTCTGCCTTTCAAAGTTGCCCTTTTCTCAGCATGATGCTTTTTGTCATTCAACTCACTCCTGAAATGAAGCATATAAATGGCTCTTATTTCAAGAATTAGATAGTAAAAGAGAAAGGAGAGAAAAAACTTCCAGTGCCAGACCTGTTCCAAAGGACACACGAACGGCTCAATAAAGCAAGTACCTTCAGAAACATCAGCTGTCACCACTGTGAGCAGTGCTGGAGCTCTTCTGGGTGAGAAGGCAGAGCGGACTTAGTAACACTGCTTGGCTCCTTAGAAAAAACACAAAGCAACTAGCAAAACTGGGCACTAAAACCGGCTAGTTACAAGGATTATATTTAAAAACTGGAGTGCTATCTAGGAAAGCAGCATGGATACAGCAAGGCTTCAAGTACAAGCACCAGCCCTGCTGTCTCCAAATTGTCTGGATTCTCTTAAAGAGAAGCAGGAGATACATATATCTAAATATATATATATATATATATATATAAAAGTCCATACACAAATAACAGCATGATTCACACCAAAAGGCAGTGGGCAGGGACAGATAAATAAAATAAGCAACCGAAGGCTTGGCAGGATGAGGTGGTGTGACACACTGGCCAGAGCGAGGGGAGGAGCAGCAGCTGGAGCAGCAGCCGCCCAGGCACCCTGGGCAACTTCTGAAACATGCAGCTGTGTGTGGTATGAGCTGACACGCAAACAGAAAGCAAATATAAAAATGTTGTACGACAGCTGGTAACTCCAACGATGAAGCAGAAGGAGAAAGTGGTCATACTGTGGTATCAGCCTGGAGGGAAAATGAGTTTCTGCACTATAGTTTCTGTGCTAGGACAAATTTGGCAACTGCACCGTATATATTTTCACCATCCAATTGTTTATACCCAATCTCCTCCTGGAGAGGTTTCCTGCATTCTTTTTCTAGAACCCCACTGTAAATCCACTTCCAAAACTTTTGAGGAACCTCCAGAAACAAACAAAACACTACAGGATCCTGAAGTGTCCAAGCAGCAAGCAAACAAGAAAACCCTACTACTCCAATCTACATCAATCACGGACCAATATTTTTCAACTCTGAGTGTGATCCTAATAGTTGTGTTATTACTAAATACATACTTCCATGTTCAGAAAGGAGCCTTGTCCAAAGTTCATTTATGTCAATTAAAAAAACCCTTCAGCTCAACAGGTTTTGACCTAATATCCTTGTTCTCGGCATCTGGATGATGCTAGCTGTGCTGCTGCTGTTACTGAAGTTCACAGTTATCAGATCAGCATGCTTGCCAAGCACTGCTCTGGGGCATGTTTCTGAAAGAAAAATAAATATTATGTTCCTACATAATTCATGTTTTCAGTAGTATCACCACTCACAAGCCACTATTTTATTTAACATGCTACCTGAAGGAAGCAACATTCCCTGCCAAGTACAACAAATCAGACACTTCACACGCAGATGATTCTTCTTTGACATTATTGCCAAGACCAGATCTTGCTGACACCCCCCAGTTTTTACAACAGTCCCCATCTGAGAAGGGAAAATGAAATAACAAGAATGCAATAAGCCACTGACATCACTGACACTGATTTCATTTATCTCATTTGTATACTTCATTTCCTCTGGTTTGTTTTTCATCCCCCAACGTGTGTTAGATTCTAGTAAGCTTTGCTACTTTAAAGTTACAGAATGAATTACATTTGTTCTATTTAAAGTAGCACTAAGAAACCCAGTAAAATTAGCTCTGTCAGAACAGTCTTTGCTATTTAAAAGAAAAAGATGTTCAAATGTTTTAGCCATTTTAAGCCATTCTTGCTGTCCCCATGGAGCGTCTGGGTGGGTTGCCCGTTATAGTCACAGCTAAAAGCAGAGAGCACTCCATGGCTCGCCCGGCCCCAGCTCATAAACCAAAAAGAGCAGATACTCCCAGTGCCCAACCCCCACGACTGTGAGAAAACCTCGAGGAGATGTTCACAGACACACAGGACTTGGGGATGGAAACGCCACACGGGTCCTGCAACCTCTGGGACTGATGACACCAGGGAAACCTGGGGGACAGGGAGGCCCTGAGAGCAACTTGGGGTGTCAGTGGCTGGGTCCAACATGTTCGCTCAACCCCAGAAGAGCTTTTCACCCAACACAGACAAGTAAGAGATGCTGCCAAAACAAAGGAACTTACCTGTTTTGGGGTAGACTCCTAAATCTAAAAATACCTCAAATTGCCAAGGAGAAGCTACAAATAGACCGGGCAAAAAAACCCTCAGAAAAACAACAACTCCCCAGCGAAGGCCACAGTTGTGTGCACACTGTAGGCTGGCATTAGCCAGCACTGTTTCTGAAAGAAGCCGTCCCACTTTCCATCAAACCATCTGTTTGTTTCTCTCCCGCTGCCACTCAGTACTTGGTGCCAGCAGCAGAAGCTGCGTAACCCAGATTGAGGAACTGCACCGGGATGACATGATTTATTTTAAAGTGGTTTTAGTGAGGTTGGCTTCACCTGTGTTGAGTGAAAAAGGCCACTCTTCCCCAGGCTGAGCCTGTTCATTCCTTCCCAAGGAGTTAATCCAAAAAACAAAAGCGAGCGACAGGGTCTCGTCTCTTGATCTGGCTCACAGAAATTAATCTCACAAATCATTCCAACACACCCACAGTAATGATAAGGAAATATTTCCTAATATGGAATAAAAACTGAATATTGGAGTTATGCTGCACTCCAGGATTTCCTGCTATTCAACAAAGTCAAGCAGCAGAAGTCTCCCATGACCAGTTGCCATAATTCAGTTCTCTGCTACTTTCAATGAGCAGCAAACACAGCTGACAAACAAATTCATTTCCTTGATGAGAAAAGATATGTAGAGGCTGGGTGAAACTATGCATGTATATAAATATATATGTATGTATGTATGTATGTATGTAGGTATATATATAAACTACGTGCATCTGTACCTCTATAAGATACATGCACTTTGTTTCCTGCCTTTTAATCTTTTGTCCACTTCAAGTAGCAAAGAGATCTCTGATCCAAACATCATAACCTTTGATTTCACTAACAATGGGAGGCTGGTCACCTAAAGTTTAGAAACGCAAATCCACTGATAAGGTAGCTTCATCTCGGCTCCATTTGCCTCAACCTTTGGTGATACAATTACATTCTTTATGCTCTACTAACAATAGCTCTGTCCCAAAGTTAAGAGCACATTTTGAGACATCCTGTACTTAGAACACTCACTCAATGTTGAATGACTTGCAATGACATACCAAAATCTTCTCGTGCTGTCCTTTCCAATAACTCATTTTAATTTTCTTCACAGAAGGGCTTGTAAAGACAATCCAATCATTTGCGATTTAGCAGTACCCACTCAAATTGCTTTACTGTACATGTGCACGTGACTACAAGATAGGACTTTCCTACCCACCCTATTTACCTCATGTAGAGAGGAGAAGATAGAAAGGTTGCTCCATCAGCAAGGACATAGAGCTAGAGCTAGGAACAGGAAGGGAATAGAGGTGCTGGTGTATCCACACACCACTCTGTCTTCCAAGGAGTGCTTCACATGGAAGGTCACCTCAGGACAGTAGCCTGGTCAACTAAATGAGGCACAATACCCAACGAGGGAACTAAACTTACAGTCCCATGCAGCCATCCCTCTCTTCCAGGGGCTACTGTGGCACCTGAATTGATGCATTTTAACTCATTGGTGACAAGAGAAATCAGTAGCTTGCTGAAAAGCTAACAATGCTGTGCAGTGAAATGGCACTTCATAGCTTGATTTAGCTTACTTGTAGCTTTTTTTTTCTCCTGCCTCTCCCCAACTTTCACAGTGCTGCAAAACTTTGTTCTCTTAGAAGTGTCTAAAAACAGGAAGCTCTTCTATCTACTGAAGTAATTGCATTCCTGTGCACTTAAGCATTTTTCTCAGCTTTTAGCAGGTACTTGCATCCAGGCATATTCAAGAAAATATTGTTTTAAGATCTACTAAATTATCTGGCATAAAAAAGCCTGAGATAAGTAATTTGCCGCAATGTTTTGGATCATGAACTAATTACAAACAGAACAAGGTCATTGACCAAAAGTCTGCTTCGTCCTCAGTTACTGGTTTTCTTGATAAACTTATACTCTGGTCTACTGAAAGATATGTCCCATGTACATGTACAACTGCTTAAAAGTAACATTCAGTCACAGTGGATTTCTCTTTCATGGTCAATAGATACAACTTAGGAGAGAAGTAAAGAATAAGAGAAGATGCTTCTAATGTGGCACCTGCATGAAGTTTCATTCAAATTGTAATACATTTTCAGCTTTGATCCATGAAACCCTACTCTCAAATTTTAGGGATGCTGTAAAGGCTTTCTATTTTCTAAGGAATCTAGGAAAGTAGGAGCAGAGGGGGGCTTCACCTTTGGGAACAACAAGTGACTTTTCCATTGGAGAATGCTGGAGGAAAAAAGGGCACTAAGTTTGTTTTTCTTTTTACTGATATATGTCCAAATCCCTGACTCTTGCTAGGCTCTTTTTAGATCACATACATCAAATTAAGTAATTACACATGGTAAGTCTGTGCCAGCAAAGGAGCTGACTGATAAACAAGATGCAGAACATCAATGACCGGCTATGGCCTGTGCAGTGCCTCTAATCGGGGTTAATAAGCACAGCAGATCCCTCTGGCCTTAAAAAGCTGCAAATGCAGGTACTACATCTTGTTAGTATATGCAATACTGGAGAACAGATGTTTGCCAATTCAAATCACCCTACAACAGTTCACTTATTTAACTATGATTTTTGGAGAAGGAGACAGCTGTTGGCACATAAAGCAGGCTACCTTGATGAGGCCCAGTATACACAGAAATGAGAAGATGCGTGTGGTCGCCTGACACGAGAGAGGAATAAATGGTACCACCTTCCTAGTTTCTGAAGCTGGGAAGCAGATTTGGAATGGTGGGGATGGAGCTGTGCCATATTCTTACCACTAAACCACCAGGAGCTCTGGCCATCTAGTACCAAAGGTATTTAATGAAGGAACCGTAATGGCAGAATTTGATCCCTGCAATGGTAACAAGGACAACTGAAAGAGAAAGCGT